>NC_132878.1:35249510-35565760 GCF_030463535.1 Salminus brasiliensis
CATGGTAGTGTGTGTTGCTAGTATGAGCAGATCAGCTATATCTAGTCAAAAGGTAGGAGGTAATTGTACAAGTAACTGTATAAGTAATTGTAGCATGGGTAGGACTTTGCTGTACTGCAATATGCTAGCTAGCGCAATAGCTAATATGCGTAATAGCTAATGTCCAGAACTTTTGTGGTACATACAAACTAAAGGTGGATTAGCTATTATGCTATTACAATTAACAAATAAGCATTTTAACATTCAACAGATCCTTCGCAGTGTCATTGTACAGCTTAATGTGCTTGAGAGAAAACACTAACTGCAAATTATGCTAACTATTGCTTGTGATAACTAGCATCATGCTGAATGATGGGGAATGAGAGTGAGGCCAACTGTGGTGCTCTTGGACGTTGGGCCATAGATGAATGCGGCATCACCACCCAGCTAACATGTCCATTTGGAGCCTGTATGTATGTTTTGTCCTCGGGTTTCATGTTGGCACCTCATATGGATGCCTACCAGGGTCAGTGATGGGACCAGGAGGGGTTAAACATGGGCCCCATCTGGGTTGTGCACTTCACATGGGGCCTAGATGGGACCCATGTGAGATTAAGAAGGGCTGTAACAAATGGGCCCATTTGGGAAGCTCATCTGGGTACCAGTAACAAAGTATGTACAAACTCACTTGGAGCCCATGACCATCTGGAACCCACCCAGCCCACGTTCCACCCACGTGAGCACCACATGAGCATGTTGACTGGTCCGGGACTGAACACATAAATTAGACACTACATGCAGTAAGTGTGTTTTTAAAGGAAAGTGGCCAAGCAACTTGAAATAGTTGGCTTGCATGTAGCAGGGTTAGCACACATGCTAGCTACTGCTATAGATAATTTAGCTGAAATTGCTAGTTAACGTGTTGAAGTTACATTTCTTTAAATCTCACTATAACTTCAGATGGATTAGCTATTATGCTATCTAGCTAGTAAGTATATTTGCTATACAAACTACAGACTACCCCTCTGAATTAAACATTGCATTTACTGCATGTAGCATGTTAGTTCTGTCCTTCCGAATGTTATCCTATAGTGAAAGATTCACTGAAGCTTCATAATTTTTTTATAGCTAATACTGAGACTGAAGTAAAATTCTTTACTTAATGCTTGACTCTCCTACTCCAGACACTTTGACTCACATTAAGTGACTTGAGAACATCTCAGGCTATCACAAACTGTCCATGAATTAGCAGTGAATCACCTCTATTATGCTGTTAAATCGTACGTAGGTCACCAACCGTAGCTGAGGCAGTTCAAGAGTTCAGCAGCATTTAGAGATGCACTCATGGTGACATTGACAACGTAACTAGCCCGCAGCTGATCTCAGTACCTGGAGAGGGTAGATTATTAGTGGATCTCGATACACACTATAGAGGGATAAAAGAAAGGACCTTGATTGCACCATTACACAAAGGATCGTCGTCCACATGCATAATTTAATTTAACGACTCTGTTAGAAGTGGAAAAACAAACCGGTTCGAGTGATTTCCCTCAGCAGCCCATCTAAGGAAAGTGGGGAGGTGCTTTTATTATTCTAATGGCCCTCTGAAAGGGCCAAATAAACAAACACTCACCATCCGTGTTCTTTAAAGACAATGGCTGGAGCGGTAGCAAGTAGCTCTGCCCAGAATTCCAATTTGTGAAATGCTAATCTCTTTTTCCACGCCGTCTGCCATTCCCCTTGCCTTTTGTCCCCGGGCCCCGGGCCCAGAGCCCCACAGAAGGTGGTGACTTTTGCTGAGATAAGAGGCCAAGACTTCTTTGTGTGAGCTCTGCTTGGGCCACTTTTATTGCCAGTGTTGATTTTAAATACAAATAATTAAATAATGTTAGACATTTACCAATACCAATAACAAGGTCCTATTTATTATACATCTTACTGAATTTAAGCTCTTTTAACGGCTCTTGTAGAATGCCAAATAATTTCATAGGCATGGTTAACTGGTTTCTGAACAAGACGTGTGTTCATTTGGCCAAAGTTTGACTGGCTAAGCAAAAAATGACAAAAAAAAAAAACAGTACTTTATACCAGTGGTTCTCAAACTGTTCCTTGTGCCATTTAGACAACACTGTTGTTCTATTTCTATGTGTTGTAAATTGGGTTGTAGCAACAATATGTGAACCATCTGTGGAGTCCTGAGTCCTTTTTGTACCTTTGACTTTCCTGTCCTTGTGGGACAGTTCACATTATATCTTTATCCTTATATGATGCAAGTTAGGTAACAGTAGAAATGTGGATTGTCTAGGGACCTTGAAATCCATGTTGTGAAGCACTGGCTTAATATACATACACATTAAAGGAAAAACAAAAGACAAAGGTATTGGACCAACCCTACAGCTTCGGTGCACCTCAGTAGTCATTCTAGTATTGTGGTATTCTAGGATTCAGTCTCTGAAGCATAACTGCAGGCATGGAACACAATTCTTCCAAAACATATTCCCTCAGTTGGTGTTTTGATGATGGTGGTGGAAAGCATGGTCTAACATGTTGGTTCAAAATATTGTAAATCCTCTAAAAAGGTGCTACAAAAAAGAAACCACTCCAGAGAATATTTAAAGAACCTTTATATCACGTTCTTCACACTACTAGGTCTCTTTCCCATAACAAATATTTCTTCTATCGTATCACTCAAAGAGCTCTTTGTTGCAGCCTTCTTTTTAAAAGGCTATTAGGGCTAAGATCTGGTTATTCGCCCTACGGCTTTGGTTTTGGGGGACATTGCCATCCTGGAAGAGATTCTTCCTATGTTTGTAATTCCATCTATGTAGTGTGAGGTTTTATGCACTGCAACCCTACTATAATATCCACCTCTATGTACTCTAGATGTGGAGGGGCTGTTCTTGCTAAAATAGGACTGATATGTTTAGTGGCCTGAGGAACATTCGCTCTTGTGTTTTTCCTTACATTGCAGGCTAATGCATGAGCATTTGGGCCATCCCTAGTTACCCATGTCTTTCTCACAGGTCTTATTGCAGAGGTCATCATTCCTACTGAAGCAGTCAGTAGTGCAGTCAGTGGCTAAAACTCCTGTCCCAATAGATCCTTTCCCCTTGATCCAAAATTAAGGATCACCTGGGCCTGCTTAGCAGTTTTTGCAAGCCACAGAGCATGGTTGGATGTTCATTGCTCAATTGTATCATGCAGCACACCTGTCTGGCAGCATCTGGGCTCATTATGTTAAGGTTTTTTCCTTTAATTTGTTGCTCAGCTGACAATACTGGGTTCCTAGAGGAACTATTTACACAGTAGATGAATGCAGACAATTAATGCAATGTACTAAGCATAGATAATTCAATTTTATTATAGTCCATTAGAATGGATTCTAACACTGCAAAATCAATGCAGATAAATGACCACCTTCAGATGTGTATTTATACCCACAGTAATAGTAGCCTGGCTCAATTTAATTCCTTACACTGGGTTGTGCACTCTTCTCCATGATTGGTGGTGAACTGATGTGCAGTATATAACATTCAGGTCTACTGTCAGCCACTTGTCCAGCTCGTTTCACCTAGGCCCACCCTGTGAAACATATCTGGCCTACCCTTGGTTCGAGAAGGGGTCTGTGTATGTGTGTGTGTGTGTGTGTGGGTGTGGGTGGGGAGGGGTTCTGTTAGACCCTCTGGCCTCCCGTCAGGATAGCTTATTGATGCCTCAGCCACTGGCAGCTGAGTGAGTGACTGCTGGACAGACGCTCTCTGATTGATGTGACAGACGATTGGCTGGTTGTTCACATGTCACTAACACACACATACACACATCTCCCAAGCCGTCGGAGGAGAAATGGAGAGTGACGAGGGGGTGTGTTTTCAATAAATGAGGACGGGTGGGGGGGAACAGAATGTCACACAACGGCTTCCTGGCACTGAAGCTTGATTGATAAGGCGGCCGAGCCAAAAGGATGGGTTTTCTACGGCAGCATCCCTGAGCTTTGGTTTCCAGTTCAGACAGTGATGAACGCAACAGCGATGGCGTCAAAGCTCTGGGAGATGGATCTGAAGACGATCAGTTGTTTGGAGATTCTTCTACCACAACAGTCTGTTCTCTGATCCCGTGAAAGTCCTCACTGATGTCCCACCAATGGTGCTTTTATCAGAGACTAAAGATTTTCTAATTGATATTGCTCAGACAGGAAAAGTAAGTTCACATTGGTCTTCTGTAACACCACTTGCTTTTATGATTCACAGAATCTTTCTGTAAACTTTAAATAGACTCTTCAAACTCACAGATCTCAGTTATTGGAAGTGATTTTGTGAGCAGTTTATTAGCCCAGTTTTACCTAGTCTGACCCTATGTTTGGAACATGGCAGGAATGTTGCTGTTTCTCCACACTAATCTTTACTAGGATCTATCAGAATCTTTTTTTTTTCAGTCATATTCACATATTATTAAAATTACAGAGAACAATGACTAATGTTTTTGATCTGATATTTGATAGAAGGACTTAAATTGGCAAAGCAATCTAGGAATCAGTATGTCATAATGGTGACAAGGACACCATTGTAAATCTGTTTAAAGGGTGATTAGGCCATGCTGCTGTGCCATTAGCAGCCAGAGTCTGAGAGGGCACAATTGGTCATCGCTCTCTTAAGCGATGTTGGCTGGCACAGGCGTCTATTAGCTAGTCCAGTGATGCTGGGGGACAGTTTGAAAAGAGGCAGTGGCTGGCTTCACGTGTATTGGAGGAGGACGTATTGAGTCCTTACCCTCCTAGTGTTGGGAGCATTTACAGTACTAGGGCGAGCTATGAACGGGTGTTAACTGGCAGTACTAAATAGGGAGAAAATTCATAAATTAATTTCACAAACAAATGCTAATAAAAAAATCACAATAAATAAATAGGGACTGGGGCTTTGAGGTCAAACCACACATTGAAACATCACTTGATGGGAGAATACTCACAGTTTTAGTCAGCAAGGTGCTTAAAAGTTCCAAGACATATACTTCAGGATACTAAACCAGACAAATCAGTACAACACAGCACAATGACAACAGAACAGGGCAAAACCCAACAATAAATGCCAAAAAAGTGACTCTAATTTTAGTATAGAATATACAAGGGCATGTAAAAATACTGCAGCGGTAAAGAGAACATGGCAACAGCACATTTTGTATTGCATTGCTCAGTTACCAGTGAGGCTTATGACTCTTTTGTTTTGCCGGCTGCATTCTAATTGGCCAGGTAGGTACATTAGCCCAATGATTTCGAATTGCAGAACAATTAACTGCTCAGCACGTTGTGACACCAACAAGCCTTTCAGAGTAAGATATAGTTGATGGAGTAGAAATTGGTTTGTGATGTTCACAGCATCACAGTAAGCAGTTCTAGGTCGCTTTAGGCAAAAAAAAAAAATGCACCAGAGAAGTCTGGCTTGTAAGACTTCCCAGTGGGAGATCCATTTGGCTTGTCTGCCCTTATACAACTGCCAATTTTATTCTGCATTCATTGTCACACCTTACACAATGTACACTTGACTGCTTAGCCTGGCTTTTGAATATAGCAAAGTCAAGCCACCCACAGATACCCCGCCTGCAGCCATTCAAATCCTTGCTTCCTTTTTCAGTACTCCCACTCCACAGTCTTTTTTTCAGGAGCATGTCAGCTTCTTTCATTCATGAAGCCTGATTCCTCACTGATCATTTTTTCTGCTACGAGCAAGATGCTAATGTGACAGTTAAGCAGTTTGAACAGCTACGCAGACGGCCCTGCTAGGGCCATTACAAACCTGTTAAAACAAGGAGACACGTCGAGCTAACATCTCTCTTATAGGTTACAGCATGGGAACTAGAACTGCATTCTAGTGCATAGCTAACTGAGTTCATCAAAGTACTGCACTATGATTAAAAAGCTAATTTGAGATGTTTTAAAGCATCTTCAGCGTTAGAAGAGATGTTTGCAGTCATGATCAGAGCTGTACAAAAGACTTAAGCTTCCACATTTAACCAAACTGGCAGTGAAGACACACACAACTCTAACTTTCATTCCTGCTGGTCCAGGGGATTGAACCAGTGACCTTTTGACCCCAAGCCTTCTTCTCTAACCTTTAGGCCACAGCTGCCCATGTTGCTTTTAATACATCTAGTGTGTTATTTTTCTGTGATTACACAGTGTGCGCAAGAGAAGGGCTGGGTTAGGGTCTTGTGGTTTTAGAAGGCTAGGGAGTGTCCATTTTACAATCTATACAATCAGTTTACATTACATTACAATTTATACATAATTGCATAATAATACATAATCTATGCACAAACTGTATGGGCTAAAGTTTCTGGACATCTTCTCATAAAATTAAGAGTATTTATAAAAGTTGGAAGGCTTCCCATTCCTCTAGCTAATGCTGTTGCAGAGCATCCTATCAATTAGTCAGTGTTTTCTTATGGGGGTTATACAAGCTGTCTGTGGACCTGAACAGTTGTATGAGCAATGGGTGCAACTTAATACAGTTGAATCTGCTAATAAGAAGAGGGTCCCCCAAGCTTTTGGACATATAATGCACAAATATAGTATTTTTTTTCCTTATTTGCTTTGATGCCAAATATGCTGAAATCATGGCAACATATTTGTTTTATTTGCTAAACCAGACAACTATCAAAATAAAACCATAATGGTGCCTCATCTATTATCCATTTAGAATCTTTTGACAGACCTTCTCTTATAAAAATATTGCAAAAAGTTGTGTTCCAAATTGAACTGGAAAATTGGCTCGACAGTCTACAATACGGCTTTATCGATGTACAAGCCTAGATTTGGTCTAAATCGAAAAGGAAAACAGCTAAAAACCAATACAGCGTATCGATACAGCATCTATGTGTAAAAGACTGAGAGAGAGAGTGAGAGCGAGAGAGAGCACCCCAGTGAGTAGGTGAAAATAAAAGACAGATACATAGTTTTAGTCTAACACAATCTGCTTTAACACTAAGAACACACAAAATACTTTGAAAAACTTAAATATCCAAAGCATACACAGCTCTAGGATCAGTTTCTAATCTATTCCCCTCCCTCCCTGTATTTAACAGCACATGGGAAGCCAACTGATCCCAGATCATCTTTGGACAGCATTTAGCGTAACATGTGCACTTCAGATGGGTGGCTTAATAGGATCCTGATTAACACGCCACACACCGCACTATCAACAAGCAATAACAGCCCATACGTTGCCACGCAACACGCTCATGCCTGCACCAATTTAGGGCCTCAAACAGATGCTAGGCCCACTGCCCTGCATATCAGCTATCCCCACGCAATAAACATGCCCACAGCATGAATGGAGCTCAAGATGTTGACACAGCCTGGACCATCTGGGCCTCGCGTGTGGCACGGCTGGCACAGAGTGCCCAAACTGAGGAGATAAAAGTAGGGTGGCCGTTTTTCTGATGACTTGTTAGCAGCATAAATATGGCTAGAACTGTTCACTACCAAAACTGAAATGTTAATTACCAACAATTATGCATTGAAACATCAGACTTTTGATGTTTCACAAATGTAATCATTATTTACATGCAATTATGGTATTATGTCATCAGTTAATATGTAGTTAGTTCTATAATAAATTGCATTCACATTCGAGCACAGAGGACTGGGTTCCTGGACATTGCTTCAGCCTAGTCTTTGACTAAACTGCAGTGTTAATGGTCACTCTCAATTGGACAGTGTTTTAGTCCCCTAAATGCCCCCTAAAGGGCATTCAGAATGGTTGAACATTTTTAACTGGTGTAAATGCACTGCCAGAGGAGATACAGTACACACCCGTTATCATGTACATATTAAAATAGACAAGCATGGTGAATTGCAGCTTTCTGTGAGCAGCTTTTTTACTGTTGTATAAAAATGTATAAGGCATTTGGTCTTGATGGATGCGCTATGTTTTTTTTTTTTTTTCCTGAGTGTTTTTTTTTTCCCAAAAAAGTTTCTGGACACCTTCTCATACAATTAAGAGTATTTGTAAGAGTTTTATACTTCTAGCTAACACTGCTGCAGAGCATCCTATTCATTAGTCATTGCTTTTATAATGGGGTTATACAAGTTGTCTGTGTACCTGAACACTTGTATCAGCAATTGGTGCAACTGTTGTATAAAAGATATACAAGGCATTTGATCTTGTTGGATGCACTATGTTTTTTTTTGTTTTGTTTTTTCCTTAGTGAGCAAGTGAGGTCATTCAGAGTTTGGCTCCATAATCACTGCTTGTTGTTTAGTAAGTCATAGGAACAATAAAAAAGCGAGGGATATGTGACTTAATTTCCCATTCTTGTGTTTTTCCCTCCAGAATGATAGAAATGACTGCTACTCTGTTCATTGAAGATAGGGGCTAAGCTGGAAGTCTGTGAATTTGTCTCCAACTGTTTACTGTATTGAGCTTAAATATTTAATATGAATTCAAAGTGTGAAAACATACTGTTTTCTCCTCAATCCATACGGTTTATATATGGAAACCAATCTGCAACACAGTCCATTTTCTGAACACAATGCAGGGGAGTGAATCAGAATTGAGGTCATTTATATACATCAGCCTCAAATCAGTACTCTTTTAGGAAGAGGCTTCCCATTCGATTTTGGAATACTAGTGTGGGGATTTGATTGCATTCACTCTCAAGAGCATTAGTGGGGTCAGGTAATGTTGTGAGAAAATCAGTTCTGGAACTCTGGAACTGGCACAGCTCCACAGTCCAAAGCTGGTAAGCTTTATATAGTCATACTGTCTAATCTATTAACCCAATTAAAAACTCCAAGGTTTATGACACACTAAGGTGTATTATTCAGTAAATACAGGGACTTCTGTATAAATTGGTCAGGCTATTTCTATGGTAATAGACATTTGTAGTAACACTGGAGGCCCACCGGCAGACCATAGGCTTTTTGATAACTCCCAGATAACTGTGTTGAAATAATATTTTATTAAAATGTATGTATTTTTAGCATGCATGCCTTGAGCATGCAGCGTCCACACAGTATGGTAGATGGTAGATATCAGTGTTACCGTCTCTATCTGCGGCCAGCTGGTGTGAGGGTAATTGCGTGGCAGGGATTCGGTGGCCCAGCTCTGCGTCCGGCTGGGCGGCCCAGAAAAGGCCTGGTCAGTAGAGGGATTGGCCAAAGCATCCAAAAGCTCTGTGTGGACAGAGTTCAAGGACAGAGATCAAGACATGAGTTCTAAATACTTGACCGTATTCTGTGTGTGTATGTGTGTGTGCGCTTGTGTACCATCTGACTGTGTGGGTCTGGATTAGGGGCTGGTGGGATGTAACACACATGTAAATCTGTTGGAGTTCATAAGACCCACCATAATATTTAACAAATAAATACACACTACAGGAGAACAATGCAACAGCTTATCCCTACACTCTTCATGAGGACGAATAACTGCTTCGTAATTCCATGTTTAACAGAGCTTCACAAGCACTGGAAAGCAAACCAAACGTCCTGTTTGGTGCAGCACGGTCTGTTTAACTTGAAAAGACTCACTGGTTGGAGGGTTGGTTTATGAAACCACAGGAGATAATATTAGGAGGGTCTCAGACACTGGCATCATTTTTGCTGTTCTTATCCAGAGTGACTTACAAAAGTGCTTCACTGTTTGAGGAGACTGAGGTCATTTGGGGTGCAGGGAGCACTCCTGAAGACTTTCTTCGACACAGTGGTGGCATCTGCCATCTTTTATGGAGTGGTCGGCTGGGGCAGTAGCATCTCGACGGCAGATAAGAAGAGACTAAACAAACTTCTTCTGCTTCTTAGACCCAGTGCAGGTGGTGGGAGACACCAAGCTGGCATCCATGCTGGAGAACAGCTCCCACCCCATACATGAGACTCTGGCAGCACTGGGCAGCTCCTTTAGTGACAGGCTGCTTCACCCCAAATGTGTGAAGGAGCGATATCGCAGGTCCTTCCTTCCTGCTGCCGTCAGACTGCACAACCAGCACTGCTCCCAGCGGACCACATACACACACATGTTCAGGGAACAGAGGTCCCTTAATGTAAAAATACTATGTGCAATACCCCCCCCCCCCACACACACACACACACATGCAATTAAGAGTCTTTTGCTGTAAATAATATTGTCATTGCTTTTTTACTTCTTATTTATATTGTGTATATAGTGTAAATTATTTATCTACATTTTTTTGTAACTGAGTGTCTTTCTATCCCTTTCTGCTGACACTGAGAATTTCCCCACTGTGGGACTAATAAAGAATTATCTTATCTTATCTGAAATACCCTTAGCTAGTTTATATAGGCTAGGATCCTTAATATACCTCTAAGCTTAGATACTACTAAATACAAAAGTCTGTATGGTGACCACATTACACATTAAACATACACTACACTTTGCCAAGTACTCTTGGAAGAGACAGGTCTTCAGTTGGCTTTTGAAGAACAGCCACCAACTCTGCCATTCAGAAACCCAGGAAAGGTTTGTTTCAGCCCCAGAGGGGCTGGCCCATTCTTGGCCTTGTAGGCCAGCACCAGGGTTTTGAATCTGATGCGGGCAGCTACAGGAAGCCAGTAAAGAGAACGCAGCAGAGGAGTTACATGGCTGAACGCTGAAGATAAGTTGTGCCGCCGCATCCTGGATTAATTGCAACTGCCTGATGGTACGCATATGAAGAGCAGCCAGAAGGGAGTTAGTCAACAGTTAAGTCTTGAAATGATGAGGGACTGAACAAGCACCTGGGAGGCCTCTCTAGAGAGGAAAGGTCAAATGCGTCAGATGTTGTAAAGGAGAAATCTGCATGACAGAATCAGTCGAGAACGATAACAGGTCATCCACAACAACACCAAGGCTTCGTGCTAATAAAGTGGCCAGTGAGAGGAAGTACAAAGTAAGGTTTCTAATAAAGTGGCCAGTGAAAGGACGTACAAGGTAGGGGTTTCTAATAAAGTAGCCAGTAAGAGGACGTACAAGGTAGGGGTTTCTAATAAAGTGACTAGTGTGTGGAAATACAATGTAAGTGTTTCTAATAAAGTGGCCAGTGAGTGGAAGCACAAGATAGGTGGTTCTAATAAAGTGGCCAGTTAGTGAAAGGACATGATAGTTGTTTCTAATAAAGTGGCCAGAGAGTGAAAGGACAAGGTAAGTCCTTCTAATAAAGTGGCCAGTGAGTGGAAGTACAAGGTAAGTCCTTCTAATAAAGTGGCCATTGAGAGAACGTACAAAGTAGGTGTTTCTAATAAGTGGCCAGCAAGTGAAAGTTCGCTGAGGATGTTTTTAATAAAACAGACAATACTTTTACATGATCAAGTTGAGACTCAACCTAGACCAGGCTGAAAAATTCAAACAGAAAATGCATGTAAAAAGCCTGGGCATACAAGCATGTATCTGCAATGGTCGTGGCATGTGCACGCAGCAGGCTGACTATGACAAACCTCTTTTTCCCCGTCGTTCAAAGGTTGCCGTGGCAATTCCACTGTTCTCCCCACTCTTCCCCTCTTGCGGCAGTCAGAAGGAGAATAAATCAAACAGAGAAATAGCGACAGATGTAGGCCGCAGGGCCGGCTCAGCTGAATCAAAGGCTGCTGCTCGGGAGCCGTCGCCGGCAATATTTGTGTTTGTAATTACGGCAATCGCCACGCACCGTTATTAAAGCCCAAAGTTGCTGCGTCGGAGGAATACTGTTGACAGGCAGAAAGCATGCCGTGATTAAATGCACATTATAGCCCAGTGCTCCAGCATCCGCTTTACATGAGGGAGCTCAGCAAATGTCGGATTGAGTTGGAGATGACACTGTGTACTGTACATGAACATGTGTGTGCGGTATACTGTCTGCTCTGCCTTCTTACTCACTGTTTCTCTTTCTCTCTCTCACCCCATCTCTCTCTCGCTCTCTATTATTCCCACCTCTTTGATTCAGTCTTTCTTTTACAGCTCTGTTTTCCTGTCTGTGCTCTGTCTGTCTGCCTGTTTCTTTATCTTTTTCTGTCTGTCTCTCTCTTTTTCTTACTCTCTCTCATTCTTTCCCATCATCTCTCATCATTGTCTTCTTCCTCTTCTGAAGGGGATTTGATCAGAGACCAGTGTCATGCCTGACACCAGCCAGACTGCATGTTTCAAAGTCAATTTAAGTAATTTAAACACACACACACACACACACACACACACACACACTCACATACACACACACACACACCACTGCTTCTACAGATTCGGTGCCCCCATGACTCACAAACTGCTTTAGAATCTTAAGAAAATCCACAATTACATGTTAAAAAATCGTATTTCATATTTTACCAATTTTTTTTCTCCAATTTAATAAAGCCTAGCATGTGCTTCCTCGGATTTGCACGAAGCGCCAATGCATCCCTTCAAATCGGCACTAAAGCAACACCGTCGTACAGCTAAATGCGCTTGGAGGAGAACACTAGCTGCCAATTCTCGTACGTCTGTTAGCCGAAGTAATGGGGGAGAGGGAGGGCTACTCTTTTAGAGATTTGCCCACTGATGGCTCGGACTCAGGGACTGAACACACAGCATCCTGGCATGACTGTGCACATTGATGAAGGTTGTCCAAATGTGCCATTAGCTGCAAACCACATAACCAGCTTAAATGGAAATTGGATTCTCAACCAGGGTACGGATAGTTCTAGACTCCTACCCACCCAAAGGGAAAGTTCTGCTCTCTTGGACCCCCAGCCACAAATGGCCGTGGTGTCACTGGGATTGTACATGTAACGGATCTGTAAACTTCAGATAACCAAACAGGCCTAGGCTGACTCTGTTCTCCGTAGCCTTGTTTTCATGTATGGCGCCAAAGCGGACAGAAAGCATGTAGCATTGCTAAAAACAGTAGCAGCAGGAGCCATCTTAAAGCCTGTCAGCGTGCAGCCTTGTCAGTTTTTACAGACATCTAGGGTAAGGGGGGGAAGTGGGGGGAAATAGTGTAAATTTGATTTTTCACCAAACTGTTACTTTAATAGCTTTTCTCTCCACTGAATGCCGCTCTGAATGGCTAATGTGGCTCTCGCGCTGGCAGCGCCCGTGCTTTAGCGCTTTAGCGAGGGCTTTGAAAGGAACTTCATTTCCGAGGCTACAGTGCGGCAAAGGAGAGCGCTAATGTGTTTGTCAAGGTGAGATTCAGAGGAGCCTCATCAAACAGACCTGTCTGCTTTCTGTCTTTCCTTTACACACACATACACACACACACACACACACACACCCAGCACCTCACTACACAAAACATGATTACCTTACTGCTCTATCAGAGAGCAGAGGCGCGCTCTGGCACAATCGTGACCAATCTCGGCCTAATAATTGGTTATTCTACAACTAAAGCATTCAGACTAACATCAGTGGAAACACAGAGATGTCCAGTATGGCTGTGCAAGGATAACACTTCCACACAGAGAGAGAGAGAGAGAGAGAGAGAGAGAGAAAGCATGTGAGATGAACTACGAGCTTTTCTTTTCTTCACTCTCTCCACTCTCTGTTCTATTCCTCCTCTTTCTGTTCCCCGTCTCTCTTTCTCTCCTTCAATCTCTTTTTCCTCTCTCTCCTTTTCTTACTCTCCTCCCTCTTCTGTTCTTTTTCTTTTTTTCCCCATTGTTTGTCCTGACGCGTGCAGAACGCAGGCCAGATACGATGCAGGTGTGAAAAGCTGCGGTGGAAGGGAACTGGCCCACATTGCCGGAGCCCAATCAATAAAACATATTCCTGCATCTCAGGCCTCATCACCATGAAATAAATGAAAGTGAAGAATCCGCTATCTATTCCTTCATGCTCCAATAAGATGCTCATGATGAGAATAAACCCGCTGTGGAACTCCAGGCTCCGACCTCGTTCAATATGCTGCAGTTAAGTACAGCAGAAACCTGCAGCCACAGCGGAATCCTGTGTTCACATGGAGGGTTTTTTTTCCCATACGGTTGTGTGACACAATATATTAGTTATTGCTTAATCACTAGTTAAGTATAAAGCAATTATTTATTTCTTTATTTAAACTTTTTTGTTATATTTTAATTTATAGTAAAATGACCTAGTACTTAATTGCTAGACCTGTTAAAGATAATAATTAATCTACTTATATAGCATCACTTTTTTCTTTCGGTTGTCCTATAAACATTACATTCCTACAATAAATTTTTTCCATTGCTTCCTATTAATTAAACATTAATTACAACCTTGTGGCCCACCCTTATGATCAGATCCACTACTTATTATACTATATTTACAATTAAGACATATAATAATGAGTCAATTAATCTACACTGTGAAAAATCATACCGTAAAGATACAGTAACTTACAGGCAGCACAGATGCAAGTACAGAGCTGTAAACGAACAGTAGTAAACTGTAATTCAAAATGACTGCATGATTTCACAATAGTAAGTTACTGTAATTAGTGCAGTGCACTAATACAGCCATATTTACAGCAATTCACTGCAATTTTAACACTGGAATTTTAAAGATACAATACTATAATTTTTTGCTATTTTTTCAGCTTGCTACTATGTACATACAATGCATTGCTACATAAATACCTTTATATTTAATGTATTTATATTACAGTGCAAATCAGCAGCTTCACCACTTAGCTGATAACGACAGATTTAAGCACCTATGTGTTGTGATGAAAACTTTGCTTCTTAACACTCCAAGGCTTATTACACAGGTGTATTAGTCAGTAAGTACAGGGACTTCTGTACAAACTGGTGAGGATATTCTCTGGTAATAAAAGTTTGTAATAACACTTTCGGCCTGCCAGTGATCCATAGAAGGGTTAAGGTCATGGGTAACATATGAAAAAACAAAGGAAGTCATTTTAGAAAAGATGTCTTGGTGACAAAGCTAAAATTTTAAAAGTCACCCTCCCCATGATGGTCTTTGGTTAGATAAGGTCATTAATGCAACCACTGGAGTCTAAAAATATGAAAAAAATAGAGAAAACTAATAAATCATGACTGAAGTAACCTTCACTAATTTCTAGAAAAGACCAAAGAAAAATAGAGTGGAATGCTATGAAAGCATGACACAACATTTAGGATTTGTGTTTGGGACATGGTAATGAATCTCCATGTGCTGAGTGATAGTGACTATGTCAATCATGTCAATCAAAAGACTGACACTAAAACATTCTCAACACACTTATTGACCTACAGGTTCATCAGATTGCATCTTGATTAACAGGCATAGAAACTACTACACAAACACGGCCTGAAAGGCAGCAAAACTGGCAAGCAATGGGTAACCATTCTTGTCCACAAAGGGCTGCTTTGGCAGCTGCTTTTCATTCCAATTAAGCAGATGCACACCTGGCCACACTTGAGTAATCAGTTGGTCTCGCCTTCGAACACATGATTAGTTGGGAGGTGTGTTCCTGCCTTGTTTTTTTAATGAAAGCCTGCAGTTTCATAAGACTGAATTTTGTGAAAATGGCTATGGTATCAAAAGACTGAGAAGGAATTCTTGTATACACTAATACTAACACTAGTATTAGAAGACATACTAATACTAGACATAGACATACGTAGACATACACAGGGGCATTGCCAGGGATTTTGGGATTTGTGGAAATATATAACACTGGTCCCCACAGGACACGTAGAATCATCACTAATCCTTAGAATCATCCTAATTCCCCCTGCCCCCATACAGGAAGTACATTCTATAACTACCTAGAAACTTTTTCATAATAATAAAGGTGTAACGGAATAGGCCCTGTGATGGAGTGCGCTGCATAACTGGCTGGCTAACATATCTGTAACTGAAGAATAGCATATATACTTATCTATATATCATCGGGAACCACTGGTATAGACTATAAATGCAGCATGACACGTTCACCACTACAGTGGGCTAGGCAATAGTGGTCGCAAAAAGCAGCAAACTGCCAAGCATTAACGAAAATAGTCAAGACATGGCAGCCTACTAGACACTTTTCATGAGTTGGTAGTTCAATGTTCCAGAGGTTACACCAAAGTCCTGACTGCAGGCTTGCTTGTTGTCTAGCTAGTTAGACTAGCTTCCTAGTTAATGTGACTTAGCCAAAACAATCTATGCTAACCTTAATAATTCTATCCCTTAATGTAGAAAGGCTTATTACACACTAAGGTGTATTACTCAGTAACTACAGGGACTTCTGGACAAACTGGTGAGGCTATTCTTTGGTAATAAACGGTATAACACACTGTAATAACCAGCCATATTGTTAAACAAATGCAATATTTACATGCACTGTTTTATAGCACTGAATGCAAAATGAATCCATTGTAGTATATAACATTGTAAGCCATAGGAGAGTTCCTCTTACCACATCGCTCCACAGAGCCAAACTCTTCAACTGGCTAGTACTTGATAGTGATAGTACCATTACTTACATGCTAATTACTCTATAACTGCCTAATCACTAATAAAGTATTATCCCTGACATATAAAGTCCTACAGAACACAGTCCTACAGAATCTGGATATATCATACATATAAGAATTTACAGCTTAGTTCTGTCCATGCCACTCTTTATGGCTGTTTGCTTGTAGTACAAGCGTTGGCTTTGTAGTTTTTAGTGTAGTTGATTGGATAAGGCACTAATTTGTTAATTAATTATAGTATTTCTATTATTAGAAATGATTTACTATTAAAATAGAATTGCTATTTTACTGGTATTGTTTGGCACATTCTAATAGTACATTTTCCACTTTACAGGTTGTGACTGAAACAAGTACACAAAGAATTATGGTAAATTTACAGCTAATTTTCACAGCATTGGACTCTAAATCTTAAGCTTAAACATTTTCCAATATTTCACTGTTTTGGTAGACAGGAAAAAGCCTTTTGACATTTAAGCTTATTACAGTCACTTACAGACTGCAGATTTAATCCTACATTTAATTTAGTTATGTAGTGAGATCAAACTTATTTGTTTCCTCTAAGACACAAGATTGCACAACGGTTTACAGTCTCTTTCTCTTTTAACTGAAACTAAAGTTCATAGTCACAGAGTGTGACACTCGGCCTGAAGCAGCATCAGTGTGCCATCTTCAGCAAACCTATCAAACTCCAAGGTTAGTAAAATTACATTGCATTTTTATTAAAGCAATAGAACACGAGAGGGAGTGTGTTATTGTGCAATAACAGCACATGGTGTGATGAAGCAGTCATATTTCATCTCAGCCCTGCTGTTATTTCACAAGACTGTTCTATTGCTTTTATACGTCAGTCCAGAAAATAAATAAAGTAATAAATAAATACCTTAGCGTTAATGTTAATGTCTCCTTATGCCAAATTATAGTTCCTTAACAAGCAGCTTTGTCACAGAAGCGACCTCCACTTGCTCACTTCACAGCCTGCGGTTCCTTTTCCAGCTTCTTACACAGACCGAGAGATTAAACCCAAACATTCAGTACAGTGTTTGTGAAAAAGCATGCGGTTAGAACACTTCTCCACCAATCAGCTTGCGTGGTCGGAACTAACTAATATGTTTTATTCTAAAAAGTACTACTTTTGTTGGTTGGTAACCCCTTAAGCAGGCTTAAACAGCCGCCAGCGGGCTGAACGTGTTAACCCTTTAAACTCTTCAAACTAGTTTTGAGTTCCTCATTGTCATGATTTGTTATGTATTGTTTGCACTGGCATTGTTAATAGACATAGAAACCAATTGGTTAAAAACAAAGGAGGTCCCAACATTGATCCTTGAGTAACCTCTATTATATTTTATTTATTTATGATTCACCCACAATGCAGATTTACAATACTTTGCTTTAAAATGATCTTTTTACTAACCTGTTAAACAATAATAACACCCCTAGAGTATGTGCCAAAGAATAAACCAGTAGAAAATAGTAATCATAAATAATAATAGCAAATAGTGGCCTTATTCAATCCATTACACAGATCCATGACAAAAAAAAAAAAAAGCTTTTGGTACTACAAGCAAACCACAGCTATATGGCTCTTCAACTCCTTAAGTTACCAAAGAAAACACCTGTAAACTAATGAGAAACTAAACAGACAGTGTACTCAGATACTAATGATAGCTAAATACTTAATCATTTAGTAGGCAACAAGTAACACTTAATGAAAAGCAAAGTGACACATCAGAAATGGATATTAATTTACTTAATAACAAGTAATGAGTAATTAATACTATGCAATACTCAAAGTAAAGTGTTAGGCTTTGTTTTTAAGAGTGAAAAGGTTCTGTGGAGTGATGCCATAGGAGGCATACTGTGGTATATACGACAGTGTATTCATTTTGCATGCAGTGCTATAAAACAGTGCATGTTAGTATTTGTTTGTATCACAGCAGAAAACACAACTACCTGCCAGTGAGCTACCACACAATGTGGGAGACTGGGGTTTGTTTTGTGGTCTGGGTTACTATGCTGGGCTACACCAAAAAGAGTCCCTGGGCAAGACTCCTAACATTACATTGGCCCTCCTCTGTAATATGAGTAACCTTGTAAGTCGCTCTGGATAAGAGCTTCAGCTAAATGAAATAAATGTAAATGTAGTATTGCAATTGGTAAGCTGTATTGATTCTTACGACTTAGAGGAATGTCAGATCACAGTGTAAGAGCTTATAAATGCATAATTTAAAATGCAATGTGGTGGCATTTTGCTCTCTCGTACTGCGAATCATTTTGCAGTCGATGAAGCAGAAACATCATTTGCATATATAACTGCAGTGTGGTTGAATCACAGAGGTGTGTGCCACTTAATAATATGTACCTGTACATTTTATAGCTTTTTTTTTGGGGGGGGGGGGGGGGGGCAGTATCCAGTATGGTTTACTCGTCAGTATGAATTCAGCACTGTGGCTTGGGCTCACTGGTGAAAAAAGAAGTGGATAGAAAAGCCCTGCAGGGGAGGGGGAAGAGAGTGTCACAGTTAATGTCTCGTCCCAGTCTCTGTGTTCACTGTGTTTTTGATCATTTGGCTTCTGTTACACTTTTAATCTGCTTGGGTTCTCTGGGGCCTGGAGGCCATGCTGATATTCTTTGTAAAAAAATAAATAAATAAAAAATCACCCACTCGCCACATCTCTCTCTCTCTCTCGCTCTCTCTCTCTCTCTCTCTCGCTCTCTTTCCCCCACTTGTTCTGCTTGGGCCACCTATTGGAATCCTGCCTGACAAATTCCAGAGGAGATGTTGACCCCTTAAACTCCTCCTATTGTTTGCACAGCATTGTTAAAAGAAAAAGCACAACATAGAAACCAAATTGCTAATAAAAAAAAGGTCCCAACATTGGCCCTTGAAAAACTCCCATTCTATGTAATTTATTTATGATTGACTCACAATGCATCATATAATACTGTACAATAAATTTACCATACCTTGTTGTTAAAATTAGCTGTAAATTAAAATGGTATTAGTGTAGTTGTTTTTATGTCCTAACCTGTAAATTGGAAAATTGGAAACCTCAATAATATGTGCCAAACAATAAACCAGTACAAATAGAAATAAATGCAAAGAATAAGCCAAAATAAGGGTTATGGTACTACAAACAGACCACAGCTAGGTGGTTCCTCAATTCCTCAAACCTTTGTTATTCTCATGATTTTTCTGTATAGGTTGTATTACATGGTTAATAGAGAAAACGTCATAGGAAAAAAGATTTGGTAGGAAGGGGAAACATAACATATATTAAAACAATAAAGGTCTCAACATTGACCCTTGAGGAACCCCCATTCTATTTTATTAATTAATAAATAAATGAGATAACCTTAACCACATCTACAACTACACCCTTAACCTTAATCTTAACCTAACCTAACCTTAACCAGAACCATAACCTAACCTTTCCTAACCTAACCTAACCTAACCTAACCTAACCTAACCTTAACCATAACTATAACCATAACCATAACCGTAACAGTAACCTAACCTAACCTAACCTAACCTAACCTTAACCATAACCATAACCATAACCGTAACCGTAACTAACCTAAACCATAACCTATTTTTTATTCACCTTAAACAAACTTTTAGGCACACACATTTAGTTACAGTCTTTGGGATTTTTAGAATAATGAAAACAAGACTGATAGTGCAACTTATGTTTGAGTTTCATGGTAGTTACTATAAAAAATATATCACCTTTCTCAATAAATCAACTTAAGTTAAATAAAATTAATTAATTAATTAATTAATTTAATTTCAAAATATGTCTACAAATGGATTTCAACTTTAAAAATGTGAGTGCACTGACTGGATTTATTCAGTCACACCAGATGGGTGAGTAGAATGGACAGCGGACAAGTAAGTGCTTTTAATTATTCACTTGGTCACTCCCCCGCTCGTCTTAAAGTGAGTAATATATCTGTCGCAGTCACTCAGAACAGTATCAACAAGCTGCACGATACTAAGAGTGTCTGTTCCTTGCATAGACGCAAGGCAATTTGCTTTAACAACCTCATTAGAATTGACACAAACTCATCAAGCTTTTAGAGTGCCAGCAACTCCCATATTAAACAACGGCAGTTAAACATACGATCTCTTGCATCTAAAGCAGTGATTGTTAATGAACTTATCACTGTTAACTGCCTTAATGTACTGCACCTCTCCGAAACATTGGTTTAAACAAATCCACTTCTTCAGGCTATAGCTATTGCAGAACCTGCACAGGAATGGTTGTGGCGGTGGTATAGCCACAATCGATGACACAATATATAAGCAGTACCCAAAACAATCCTTCATAATGTCTTGCTCCTAGGTTTATTGTAGTTCTGGTCCAAATACAGAAAATTTGTAGATTGCCTTACCAGCTTTGATTCACAGCTAGAGATATGCATCCAGAGAGCTTCAGCCCAATCAATGCAAATGACCTCTTTCTTAATGTATACCTGATCTAGTGCCAACTCAGTGATTTAACCCCTTAAACAGGCTATGGCCTGCTGGGGGGCAGATAGTTTTAACCTCACCTTGGATATGTATCAACATCTCTGAAACCAGCAATCATTAAACCTAATTGTAATTCTGGTAAGCTCACTAATTGAGTGGCTCCATCACTGCTGGACTAAGAATAGTACACCAACCAGAACTATCCAGCCAACAACATCCTGTGGGCAGCAGTGTGTGACCTGATAAAGGACTAGAGGATGACCAACACAGACTGTGCAACAACAACGGATGAGCTTTTGTCTCTGACTTTACATCTACAAGGTGGACCAACTAAGTAGAAGTGGACACAGTGTTTAACATCTCCAGCAGCACTGCTGTGTTTACCTTCTCTGTCTGAACTGTGGGGTCCTGAGCATTGAAAAACAAGGTGAAATGAGGCTAACGAAGTATGCAGAGAAACAGATGGAGCCCCCAACTTTGGAACAACCATCCTGTACCAGTTCAGGACTCTTAATCTTTAATTAGTTTTTACACAAGCCATTGGTTAACCTTTCATTACCATTGTTCATAATATTTGTAGCTTTTTTCTTCACTCTCTGTCTTCTATGTCCTGCTCTGCCCCTGTTTTCCACTAGATGCTGGCACTACTCTGAGTGCTGCTGCCTGCTTGTCCTCTGGACCAGTTTCTTCTGAATTCTCTTATCTGGCTATCCACTCCCTTGCAGTCCAGCTCTGGATCTTTGCAATACTTTTTCCACAGCAGGATGATGCTGCATTGTTGTGTATGTGACTGTTTAGCCTGTGTACCACCAATTTCATCCTCACTCTCTCTACAGTAATGTGAGCAGGTGTTCTATACTAACCCTAAGTTCCATAGCTCATGTCAACTTTTTTTCTTGTACTTCTTGCAGTGCTATCTAGTGTCAAACAGACGAGGATGGGGTCCCCTTTTGAGTCTTGGTTTTCCCTCTTGATCTGTGAGCATTTTTCCTTCCCACTGTTGCCATTGCTCAAAGGAGGCTCGTATACAGATCTCTGTAAAAAATATCCCATTATAACCCATTGTGAAAAGCACTACATAAACGAACTGTCTGAAATTCAGAATTAAAAATAAGCATTTCTAAAGACAATTTGCAGAACTATAAGCAGAAGTTTTGCTTGCACCTTAAACATATTTGAGAAAGGCATGAGTTAAAATAAGGAAACTCATTGACCATGCAGTAGTTCAGTTCAGTAGATCAGTTTTTCAATGAATTCATAAAAATGAAAATCTTCAGTGCAACATACTTTATTTGTAAGCAGCATAATGGACAACGATTATTTCGATTATACCAATGTTTGCCTCATTAACATAGAATTTGAGTTGGTGTGTGTATATTAAGTATTTTACAGTTTCAAACCTTGCTCAGCCAATCATGTTTCAATACAACAACTATCTGTTTCAGAACCTGTGTGCCTGACTGATTGATGCAGAGTATTGTTTTCACCATTGCTGCTGTAGGGATATTCCTGAAGTGAATATAGTATGCACACACACACACAAACATGCTTAGCGTCTCTTACTAAGTAAAAATCACTATGCAAAAAACACATCCTCACAAGGGGTTATGGGAGGATTTATGAAACAGACTTTAACCTCTGCTCCTAAACTCTCTCTCTCTTACTCTTTCTCCTTTTCTTTCTCTTTCTGGCTTTCTCTCATTCTTTGGCTCTTCTCTATCTAACACTCACTTTACCTCTCTCTCTTCCTCTCTCTATCTCTCTCTCATACACACCATTCTGTACTCTCTCTGCCATCTGCCTCTCTCTATCTTACTCTCTCCCTCTTTTCTCTCGCTCTCCTTTCTTACTCTCTTTTCTTCCTTTCTTTCTCTCTGTCCCTGCTTTCTCTCTGTCCCTGAGAGATGTACTATCTCTCTTTCTTTTTTTACTCCCTTTCCCTTCTCTCACTCTCTTACTGTCTCTCTCTCTCTCTCTCTCTCTCTCTCTCTCAGGCAGTTATGGCAGGTCGTTTTGATTGATGTAGCAGCTTCACTCAGGGTTAATTTACACTCATAAATAATGCATGAGGCGACACCGCTCTCTCCATTCTTGCTCTCTCCGTGGGGTAAGACTTCAGGCTGAATCAAGACATTTCACTCCTCCCTCCGCTCCCTCCTATATCCCTCTCCTCGCTCAGAGAGGGCACGGGAGGAGAAAGTGAGCGGCCATTATAGTGGACAGCACACTAAGGCCCGGTGCTTTCCTTTCATATTTATTATTGAACTGTCGGAAGTGGTCATCGCCATGAATTAATAACATCTGGATGTGCTTTTTGTTCCTCACGCGCACTCTTTCATCATGAAGAATGGCCTTGGGTTTTTTTTTGCTTTTGTTTTTGTGATTTGTTTGTTATGCAGAAGCACTCAGAACTCAACTTTGATCGACAAACACAGAGAGAAGAGCTCTGGCACTTTTTCCACAAAGCATGAGGGAGAAACAACAGCAGAACACAAGGAACCAGCCAGGCAGACGATGATCACTGTTTATTTTGAGAGTGCCCAGTAGATTACCTACACATGCTGTCTGATTAAACTCCTTCAACTCTTTCAAAATCCTAGATTCCTTCAACATTTAAATATACGTCAGGGTTTGGCTGTGCAGGTTTGGAGGTTCTCTATAATACTTAAAGGTTAAAGGGTTCTACAGATTGGTGGAAAACCAAAAAGGGTTCCACTGTTGTCATGGGTTAAAGAATCCTTTAACCCCTTGAACAGCACATGACCCGCCGGCAAGCTGAAAGTGTTCTTACAAACCTCTATTACCAAATAACTGCCCCTCCAGTTTGTACAGAGGTCCCTGTAGTACCTTAGTGTGTAATAAGCCTTGCTGTGTTCAGGGGTTAAGTTGTAATTGGGGTTCTTTGACCAATGACAACAGTGGAACCCTTTTTTTAAGTTTTCTACCAATCTAAAGAACCCTTTAACCAGACAAAGAACAATTTCAGCATCCAAACGAATCTTTGAGTTTTCATGGTTCTATGTAGAACCATAAAATTTAGTAAAGAACCCTTAAACACTTGGTAAGAATGTACATTCAATCAAATCTATTGCTTAATGTCCAGCTGTATTCAACAAGTACTTAGCAGATGGAAGTCCATCCAACCCACCCAACAAGAGCAAGGCCAATTATCTTCTTTGGGACCCCCAGCCATTGATCACTATGGCTTCACCAGGGATTTAACAGGAAATCTCGCGAAGATAGAGCCACATGGGAGTCAATTACTGCATAATGTAACAGTTGAGAGGTAATCAAAGTCATTCAGATAGGTTTGGTGTAAAATGGTTCATTGTAGAGAAACACGGGTGGACCTCTGCATGCCTTCTCAACCTTTTTAAAACCTTTCCCCCTAAATGAGTCACTGGCAATTTCCATCCAAGAGCTAGGACTACTCTCATCGCACATTGCCACCAAGCCGGGAGGGAGAAGGATTAGTCAACTGTATCTTTTCATCATCATCAGTCAGCTCAATACGCTTGGAGGAGGACACTAATTGCCAGTTCGGTTAACAGACATCCATGTTGGCTAGCATCATGCTTAGTAATTGAAGAGAGAAAGGACCAACCTACCCACCCAGAAAGAGCAAGGCCAGTTGTGCTGGCTCTGGGGCTTCTGGTTACAGATGGTGATCCCTCATGAATATGAACAATGATATTCTAAAAACTCATCTAACAGCATGCTCATAACCACTTCACATAATACACTTTCTGTGATGTAGTATTTAAAGACATTCTAATCTTCTGACTGAATTTAATATGTTTATATCTTAACCATTTAATTATGGATGTGTTTATGATTACAGCTGTTACAGTGCCCCCTTGCTGCAGTCTTCAGAATGCAGTTTGTGCTTAGCTTTGGCATACTTACGCAGGGTGTGTTTGTGGCCTAAGATCAATGCATAGCAACTCTGGGTCGTTTTATGCCCACTGTGAACAAGTCTGACTCAGTAAGTTATTATGTCCTAATGTTTGTGGACACCTTATTCTAATGAATGCATTTAACTACTTTAAGCTGCACCCACTGCTGACATGTGTGCAAATGCACACACACACACACACACACAGCTTATCTAGTTCCTGTAGACAAGTACTGCCAATAGAATAGGACTCAAGGAGTTGAGGAAATAAACATGAACCTGTTGGCACCATGCCTAATGCCAGGTGTGGGCTAGAGGGGTATAACAATCCCCAGCATTAAGCTGTGGAGCAGTGGAACTTTTAGGATGAGGTGGGGTGATGATCATTCGTCATCCTGACCTCACTAACACTTTTGATTGCTGAACGCAATTGCATCCTCACAGCAATGTTCCAAAATCTGGTAGAAAGTCTTTTCTGGGCAGTAGGGACAGTTTCTCTAACAAAAGCAGGATACACTGTTTTTTAATACCCTTGATTTTGAGTAAGAGGACCTTTTGAGTACTATATATATTAAACGTAATGGCTGAAACACTTGTACTAGGCCCTCTATTTCTGCACGTTTGAGCAGCAGGTTTGCTTTCTAAATGAACTCTCCATGGGCTGTTTACTGTGACACAGTAATATGGCCTGCTGCACTGACAGCTGACACACGATGCATCTGAAATGCCACAGGACATTTAATATTAATGTACGGCGCCATCACAGAGCTATGTGCGTGTAAGTATGTGTTTTCTGTCTTTCCAAACTCTTAGACCTGAGCAAAAGGGGTGTGGCCATATGTGGGTCTAGATCCCTCCGTATGGGTTGGGCGTTTGTTCCACACGTATAATGATGGGCACCCCTGATGAGTGGCTTTGGCACTGATTGATGAGCCTCACATTATGTCAGGAGCGCCTGAATGACAGCTTGGGCCACAACTTTTCTTTCCCTCCTGTCCCCCGCCCCACATGTCCCAGCTGCCCCCCTCCTCCCAGCTGCCCCCCTCTTGCTATTTTGAGGCACATCTCATGGCTGTCATTTTTCACACATGACAATTGTCCAGCTCAGCGGTTTGGGAAACAGAGAGTAAAGGGATGGGGAAGAGCTCGGGGAGGGGGAGGAGGAGGAGGAGGAGGAGTCAGAAAACACCATCAAAGTCATCAGTATGACTAAGGGCATAGACATACACAGAAGTTCACAAACAGAAATCACAATGCCCACATTGCAAGTGCTCGAGTCTAGGCTTGAGATGTCTCTTCAGTCGTCCCTGACTTTTCTCAGACTCAGTGGTATTTGGAGACTTTGTCTCCTGAGATCAATATTATAATGTTAATTTGTTAAAGCCATAATATCAACAATATATCTGTATATTAAACATAAAATTTCAACAGTTTTCCTGTTACCCCATTGTTAAATGTAACACACTGAGGGGCATGTTGTCATGAAAATGACTGGAGAATTATGCAAACACAATACAATAACTGCTTTCAAGGTGAATCTTGAGAATTATCTGTCCAACTGCTGTCAAATGTGCAGATGTGTTGCTATGGGAACACAATAAGGTGACCTAAAGCATGTTCTGCTAGTATCTGTTCAACTACATAAAATGATGTATTTGATATAAATGATATATAAATTATATATTCATGATATATTTTTCCCCGTGGTAGGTTGTTCCTGCCCTCTCCTACTTGCACCACTCTGCATGTCCCTTTGAAAAGGCCCTACAGTACACTTATGGTTACAGCTGCTACAGCGCCCCCTTGCTGCAGTGTTTAGAATGCAGTTTGTGCTTGCTTTGCGATCTGGATTTTCTCACATTGTAGCTTTTTGCATACTTTCCTGCAGGAATGTTTGCAGCCTAAGAGCAATGCATAGCAGCAGTTGAGTGTTTCTCCATATCCAGACCATCAGGATGGAGGAAATACGAGTGATGCCTACGCAGAGGTCATGCTATGTCTGCCACTGCCTGGTCATATATCTCCAAACACATGGATCTCTTCTTCTGCTGGGTATGGTATGCCCATGGCTTTGGCCTCAGCAAACCCTTTTACAGGCTTGATAAATGACATAACTGTGATATCAAAATATGTTTAATGAAAGTCTGACAAAGGCCTTGTTCGGGTCGAACAGTGCTAAAATACCCTTTCATTAGAAACCATATAATACTCTCCAGACCTGTGTGACTGGCCTTAATTCACACGTTGGGCTGAGATGATGGAATGTGAGCAGCTGCATGCCATTGACAGCTCACCCCAGTTATTATTGACCTGTGGCTGCGCATGTGGCTGCTCTGGATATTGACGCGCATTATAAATCAGCCAAGATGGATGGGCCGCCACTATTTTTACACTCTGCAACCTCTGACCCGCCTGCTTGTGCACTTGGGCTCTGGCGCTTAGACAGTCCCCCGGGTTAAGGAGAGGAAGCCAATATATGAAGGCCTCTGCTTTGCCCCAAGCAAAACAGCAGTTTCAGCGAAGGAGATCACTCCTTCTAAATATTGTGGAGACTGATGTGTATTGTGCCAAAACTGTGGTTGGGGGTTTCTGAAAAACAATTATTTAAAAGAAACAAAAAAAAATTACTTTGAAAGGTAGGAGCTCCAAAATCCTTTTTAAGAAAGTCGAGTTTGTCTCAGTGGCAGTAGTGCTGCTTGTTGGGATGTTCTATTTACATAGATCAGAATGAGGTTTTAAATATCAGTTAATCAGCTGATCAAGTTTGTGTATGGGCATCAAGACTGACTGTTGTTATTTGTGTCAGAGGTATAAAGGCAAGGCTGCAGTATCATATACAAAGAGGAGCTTTTCTGAATGTAACTACATTGTTTAACCTGTTTTTCCCACTGTTATACTATGTGTAGTCAAACATCTGCCTACGGACTAAAAGTGCTTAATGTTGATTAATATTGCTAATCAGTTCCACCACTTTAATAGTGACATGATGAAGGGTGGGGGGCTGACTGGTTGATTTGGGTAACTGGTTGGTTGCTTGATTCATTTGGTTTGATTGATTGGATGAGTTATCTGCTTTGGCCAAAACCTAAACTCAAAATCCCAAACTCTATTTTTCTCATCTTAATGCTTAATATATTTACACTGATGCATACTGTACATTGTAGCCATTCTTGCTTGCCCAAGGTTGTAATATCAGAGTGATTCAGTTATCTGAATTCAGTTATCACAGACTTAATGTGTGTATAAACAGAGTAATGGCACTAGAGAACGACACACTACAAAGAGTCAATATTCTATTGACTATCCAGTGGATCCAGTTATTCACCTTCACAGCTGTGGCTGCACATGCATAAAGTGTGTATTTACACAATAGGGCTGTTTGATAGTGGTACAAAATTTCCAATACTTAGGCAGCATGGCTTGATATATGTATGAGGTTTGAACTAGTGGCAGAAACATAATGGAATTATTAAAACAATGATAGGTAATTGAGGTATGAAATTTGAAAAACAATTACTATTATTGTTATTATTATTATTAGCAAGACCTACCTTGTACATCACACAAACACTTAGTAACACACTATTAACTTCCAAAAAATCCTATACTTCCACTAGCTTTTAAAAGTGTTTAATATTGATTATATTGCCAATCAGTTCCACCACTATAATTGCAATGTGATGAAGGGTGAGGGGAGGGGGAGTTCATTGGTCTGACGAGCAGATTTGGTGGCCAATTCATCAGTGTTTTGGATATAACTGTACTCATCCCATCAGTCTCTTAAAATCAGTAAATAAACCAGCTAAAATCTGTCTTGGCTTCAATTCAATTTGTTAATATATCTGGCACGGACCAGACTTTTGATTGGATTGAGGTCAGGACTTTGGTAAGGGCATTCCAAAAGTTTAATGTTAGCCTGCTTTATTCATTCACCATTTATATGTTCGGGGTCACTGGCCTGGTAAAACACTCAAATGTGCCCTATTTTAAACCATCTAGTTGATGGTTGAAGTTCTACTGAAGAATTCTGAGCTTGTCTACCTTCTGCATTGTTCCATCTATTTTGTGTCCTGCACCAGTTCTAAAACAGCCCAGATCATGTTGCTACCACTGCATCCTCAACATTTGGTACAGTGTTCCTGAGTTTGAATGCTTCACCCAGACTCCTTCAAAACATCTTCGTCTCCTCTGAACATATAACTTTCTCCCAGAAGACAACATCAGTCAAGCTTGAAGATGTCGGTTTTGGAGCAGGGGGCTTCTTTCTTTTACAGCAGCCTCTCAGCTCATCGCTGGACTGTGGACAGTGACACTGGTGTTCCAGCAGCTGCCAGGTCACTGCAGGCCTCTAGCTTAGAGGTTCTTTTGACTTGAGTTGTTCCTGACCATCCTGACCATCTAAAGCAATTTCCTCCTAGCTAGGGGTGCCAGCTTGTGTCTTCTCAGACCCTGGCAAATGATTACACATCCAAATAATTTGTACACCTGTTTGAATTGATTTGTGAATATATTTTTATTGTTTTTCAAAAACAAGACATTGAATAAACAAACACATTGATGCACCGCTATGAAACAGAGATAAGAAAGAAAAAATGAATAAATATATAAATAAATTAAAATAAAGAGTTGATGGTCTTGTAATTGTGGAGTGTACATCTATGATTATCCTCAGATCTGCACTTTCTTACTGTGACTGAACCTTCAGCCTTACTAAATCAGTAATCTACATGTGGTGTATGTACAGTATATGTTTGGGCCTGTATGTATATTTCTGACCCAGGAATGGTTATTGTACACTTAAAAAGAACAGTTCAAACAAACCATTAAAAGCCCATAAAATGTATGTCCACAATGAGTGTACGTTAATCTCTGACCACAGACTCCATTTATCAGTCTCTTACTTACCACATTCATTGGTTTCTGAGCACAGGTTTGCGGTTGGCCTGAAATTAGTTGAGTGGTACACTGGTATGGCAGTACGTGTTGTGCTGGTACAAGTACATTCCTGTGGTTTTTACACGTCAGCATCACTCCTAGGTTGACAGCGGACAGCCACCCAAAAATATCTAGTCAAGAGCAGCTCTGTGATCAGGAACTAACCTCTGAGGGGTTAGTGCATGTGTCGATAGATGATGTATCAAAAGCCTCTTACTGTACATTAGTAAAGTGGAGCTGCAAGGTGTTTTTAATAAAGTGGCCAGGCAGTGAATGTGACTCTGCTAGGATTTATCTAGACCAGCATTAATCAGAAACTCCTCCAAAGCTGGCCAATGCTATTTCTATTGCTTTGGCAAGTGGATTAGACTGATAATGTAATATCCTCTTCACAATCAGGATCAGGGAGAAAAACACTCTACACCAGACAATCATGATATGTTTTAGTATTAGATTTCATTTGCAACAAGATGTAATTGTAGCATGATTTCCCTGGCTAAATAAAGGGCAAATAAATAAATAACCAAATGCCATTAATACAGCGCAGCAATCGTTCAGTGATGGCACATGACTAAATGAAAAATGAGAGAATTAGAAAACGAGAGCAATGAGCGCACAGGGGATTTGCCAGTAACATAGAGTAATATTGGCGATGCTTTGTTGCATGGCCAGTCATGGATACTATGACTGTTTGTTCATTTTTCTCTTCAGTGATTTGGTGTATCTAAAGCGTAGTCAAGCGTAATCAACCTGGGGAACCTTATTGTATCTCCTCTGTATTTTTTAATACAGCAGCCAAATTGAATAGATTTTATTAGTTCTATCACAGAGACTTGAGACATGATAAAAAATGCTTATGATGAAGCAAAGCTGACAGTTCTGGGTCAGCAAAGAGGCATGATAGCAGATATCAGATACGAGGAAGAAAGAAAGCACTCCAAACAGCACAATTCATTTGCTCGAGTGTGTTTGCGGCCCTGTTTAAGTCAGAAATACCGTTCAAGCACTGCTTCCATTCAGACATGCTGTGCCACTGCAGCAAAATTACAATACTGTCCAGTAGAGCCGGGCAGGAAATGCTGTCTGATAGCTTATGACGAGCTTAATGAAAATGGATAGGTTGGTATAAAACACATCAGACCGGACAGTGCATTGTCTCTTCCGATCAGTGGCCAGCGTCCAATCGTAGCCATCCACTTGACAGGAAATGAAGTTGTCTGTGCTAACGGGAGGTATAATGATTGCAGACAGGGAGATATCTCTTTATTTTACCTTTTCATATCGGCTAGATAATGAGGACGGAGCTTGCTGGCTGAGAGAGTGTGCGGAGGTGAGTCGGTGCATAAGATTAGTCATAATACTTGTAATCCATCTCGCATGCTGTAGGGGAGGAACTCTCCTGAGTTTGTTAACTGCAGCTACAGTTTCAATTCTGTCTTCACTCAGGTATGTCAGTCTGACAGCTAGTATTTGAGTACTCTAAGTTTCAACTCTTTTGTTTGATCTGATTGTGCCGTTCTGGCTTTATCCAGCTTTTGATCAGACAAACACTGTCCACTTCGCAACAGATTTTTTACAGAATTTGTACATTATGTCCCAATGATACAAGTACAGTAGTAACAACATGAGGTACCACTGCAACCACTTGGCAGCATGCCAGCAACCACTAGAAATACTATGACAACCAACTGACAACACTATAGTAACCTTATATCAACCATTCAGCAACTACCATTGTAGTTGCAATCCCCTGGCATGCCACAGCAAACACCTAGCCACGCCATAGCAAGCACCAAGCAACCCCTTGGTATACCATACCAAAAGCTTAGCAACACCATAGCAACCACGTAGGATGCCATAGTGCAACACCGTAGCAACCACAAAACAACTCCAAAGCAAATACCTAGCAACACCAGAACCAGCACCTAGTAACATCCTAGCAACCCCCAGAAATGCAATAGTGACCAGGTTTCAACACCTTCACAACCACCTGGAAAACCACAGCAACGACATAGCAAAAAAAGCGTTTTACCTAATTAACCACATAGCAACGGCCTAGCAACTGCGTGCTTGCACTTAAGCTCCACAACCATTCTCAATTGTTTTTCAGGAACTGTCCATTTCTACATGTTGTTGCTGTATTTGTTGTTCTTTTCATTCACTCAGACCTGAACCCTGTTTACAATACCATAGCAAACAGCTTCTGGGTAATGCCCTAGCAACCACCTGCAATACCATAATAAATGCAGTAACTGTAATAACTATCTGTAATACCATAGCAACCACCTTACAACACTCAAGCAAGAATTTGGATATTTTAGCAGCCACTAAACCACGCCCTAGCACCAATTAAAAATCCTATGGTCATGGCATTGCTCTTTCAAATCGAAAGTTAATTCATAAACTTACTACTTACTATTTGTATCTCATAGCAACTTCATTTTGTCATCTTCAAACAAGAATTTATTTGTCAAAAGAATAATTTGATTTGTTATTAAAACTATAAAAAAGCAAGACACTGGTGTCAGTATATGACATATGTAAGCTGCAGATTTTTTGCAGATAAAAAACTGTAACTATATTTGAAATCTTTTTAAAATATATGTTGGACATTCAGAATAATAAAGTTTATTTATTGGTAACACCTCAGCAGCATACAGAACTACAAATATATATCTGTAAATATAAAACAGTACAATTGTTACTATTCTACAGCTGTTCAGTTGGTCTAAAAATGTCTGCATTTCTGTGGTTTGTAATTCTGAAAACAGCTGCAAGCATAGTAACACATTTTCCTACAGAATGTGCATATTAAAAAATAATGCTAAATAAGAAAATAAACTAACATATACAAACAGGCATGACTCAAGATATGTGTTATACTAGGCTACTATTGGCATGCTAGACAGTTGTTATGCATTAACATTATGGAAACTAATTCTCATGCTAGTACTGTATGTTTATTGCCATGCTGGCTCACAAATATGACTTAAAATTGTCACGATAGTGCATCCGATCAAACTGGCTATGGAATGATGAAGCATCTGGTGCTGAGGTGGTGGTATGGGGGGCCCTAAATGAAAACCTGCTTAGGGCCCCATAAAGGCTTGGGCTGGCCCAGGTGTAAATAAGATGAATATAAGATGAAACTATGACAGCTGAATCATCATAGAGCTCTTTTTACTGGAACTGGAGACTGGAATGTCAGTGCCTACAGTGTAACCTTATAAACCTTTCAGTGACCTGAAAAGAAAACAAAAAACATTTGTCATGGAGTGAACAATGAGGTGGGCTGCACAATGGCAAATAGTTGTATAGGTCTTATAGAACCAAAAAATTGTGTGATATATTTTATGCACATATGAGAATTAGCCATAGCTAGCAGGCAGAATGCTAACTCTAAGAATTTGTGGTTCAGTGGTAGAATTCTCGCCTGTCACGCGAGAATTCCCAGCCAATGCAGAAACTGCCAGCTTTGGGGCAGTGGTGGCTTAGCAGTTAGTGCACTGGGATATGAATGAAAGGGTTGTTGGTTCGATACCTGGGATCTGCAAGCTTGAGCAAGGCCCTGAACCCTTTCTGCTCTCTGGCCGCCACAGCAATGGCTTCCCACTGCTTCTGGCACATGTTCTCACTGTCATGGCGTGTGTTTGCTCACTAGTGTGTGCTCACTGTACGGATGGATAAAAGACGGAGGCCAAATTCCATCTGTGTCCAACACAAATGGTCTATATGGTTGTCTTGTCCTTTACAGGCTACACTACCCAGATTGTGCTGACTATACAGCTGCCCACACGGCACACCATTCAGGAGAAATATGATGAATTTTGTCTTTGATTAGTGTGATGAATGTGGCCGTTCACATAATACAGTTTGCTTTTGACAAATGATGGTGTACAGGCAGACACCAGCAAACACTGAGTTTTTTTATGTAAAGCATAATGATGACCTTTGTTGGGTAAAGCAGAGAGTGGAGCTTTGGGTGTTGTCAATTAAACTTGCTAAACGGAAACTTTGCTAGTAAACATTGCGAGATATAAAACGATACATAAGATATAATATAACATCCAGTGGTGATGACTATTAGACCACAAGTTTTAAAACTCACTTGAATATTAATGCTAATTTCTGCTAGCCCTGCTATGGGATTCTGGTAGCATGTTAGCGCAAAGCTAATGGTCATGCATTTTAGGGCAGTTCCAGATTACACACAAGCATTCAAAGCTTGTAAAAGACACTGCATGTTTGATTTGAAGTCTGTAACAGACAGTTTACATATATTTTAGCTTATTTGACGTAGGGTAAAAGTGTTTCTTCTTTACTACGTAGTCCTGGCACAGAGCTATCTTTTCTTACAGTTAGAAACTTATGGTTGTGTCCTGTCCTATTTGTGTTAGGGGTTCATCTGATGCATTAGGCCTTCAGTGAAGTCCTAACCAATGGAAAAGCTTGTTTGGCAGCATCTTTCTAGATACCACAAAGTACAAAATTATCCTGATTGCATAATTTTGTGTTTCATGTTTCAGAGATTTCACCTTATTGTTGAAAAAAGGGTTTTTTATGATTCTACTGAATACAAATGATGCAATATTACAGACATCCCAAAAATGATTAGGTCTTCTCTGAAGGCCTTGAAGGCCTCTGAAGGCCCTGGAGGTTCCCCACTGATAATAACATTCCAATAACCTTGTCATAAACACAGTCTGTGTTGTGAGAATTGTGAATTGACCCAGTAGTGTTCACAAGGATATGCTAAGATTTGCTGGTTAGCTTCACTGAAGAAAATATCCAAATTTGCCTGCCTGCCTGTAGCCCTGTCCCAAGCCAAAACAGGAATTTGGAGTTATGAAGCACTGTGTCATATATTGTAAATGTTAATGAGATAAATACATCAGGTAGCTTCAGTCTTAATACCTTGAGGTTTAGACGTGTTTGTGTAAATGTAATTTTGAGCATAACAATGGTGCTCTTACGATAATATTGGTGTGAACAGCTGCAGCTATTGTAGACCAACTGTACGCGCTCATAACTGTGTTTGCTCTGAGGACTTGTATTTAATTATTAATATGTTCATTTTTGAGGAAGGTGGTATTTCGCAAGCCTCATAATGTCGCAGAAGGACTGGGTCCAAAAGGACACTCCAGTGTTAGTGCATGCACAGTAGGCTAATTAAAGAGCATATTAAAGGACACAGGGTACGGCTATTTTAATTAAGATTTGGCAATAACATCAGAATGATTTAGCCTTTGAGGTTTGGAGATAAAGGGCAAAACAAATTTCCTATATGGAATTAGACATTTTTTAATGGTTAACTTTAACAGAAGAGAATGTATGTTCTAAGACAGCGTGGGCTAAAAGGTAGCATAGCATCATTGTGTCATGGAAGTTTAATTACAAAACTGGCCACCATTGTTCCGGTTCCAAAGACAGCCAGCTTTACCTGCATACATAGGTGCTTAGAGAGGCTGGTTAGAGACATGATCTACTCCTCACTACCCTGGACCCACTGAAATTTGCATACAGGGAAAACAGGTCCACTGATGATGCAATTTTCATGAGAACATGTATGTAAGAATGAACATCCTTATTCCCCTTATGCTTGACATCAAGCTCCTGGATCAGGGTCTAAATAGTTTTCTTTTCCCTGATCTTCTTGACGGGCCAACGGCAGGTGGTAATAATGGACAGTATCACATTCTCTTCACTGACCATCAACACTGGAGTCCCTCAGTGCTGTGTGCTCAGCCCACTCCTGTACTCCCAGTACTCCTTTACACCTATGACTGCACAGTCATAAACAGATCCAGTGTAATCACTGAATTTGCTGAAGACATGTCAATCATGGGCCTGATCTCAAACGATGACGTGGCATTCTACAAAGAGGAGGTTAGCTTCCTGGTGCACACTGGTGCCAGGAAAATAACCTCTTTCTCTAAACGTCAGCGAGACCAAAGAGCTGATAGTGGACTTCAGGAAGCAGGAAAGAGTGCACACATATATCTCCAACACTGGAGCCACTGTAGAGAGATAACAGCTTCTTGGTGTTCACATTGCAGAGGAATTACATGGTCAGAACAGTCAACACGGGTGAATGAAGAAGACACAACAGTGCCTCTTTTACTTTAGACCGCTGAGCAGGTTTGATTTGAATCCTCTCATCCTGAAGAAGTTCTACACCTGCACTGTGGAGAGTACCCTGATGGGCTGAGGGTGGTGTGCACAGCCCAGCACATCACTGGGGTTCAACTCCAAAACCTCCTGTATTTATACACCAGCCATTGTCTGAGCAAAACCAGGGGAAATATAAAGACACTGTCTGTTCTCACAGTTGCTAAGTGGCAGGAGGACCAGAACTGTGAAGACCAGAACCGGCTGGTTCAGAGACAGCTTCTTCCCCCAGGCCATCAGGCTACTGAACAGCCAGTAGCAGTGTGTCATCACATAAGAGTTGCAAAATTTGCAAAATATGATGTACAGTGCTGTGAAAAATTATAAACCCCTTCATGGTGCCCATTATTTTTAAATATTTACCCTGCTTAATGGTTTCAGATGCTCTTAATAATATTAGATATCTAATAATATTAGATAAAGAGAACATGATGAAACACAAATGATGATTACATCACCCATGTGAAAAAGCAATGCCCCTCTCTCACATATTTAACTGCTCTGTCAGCACTTTTAGCAGCAACTACTGAAGCTGTGGAGGGATTATAGCCCATACAACTTTAACTGTAAGTAGGCCACTCCAAAATCAGACATTCTCTTGCAGGTAGAGAGCCGAATTTATTATTGTGTCCATTTGCCTAGACATTGTAGCAAGAAAGCATTCCCACACCATCACACTACCACCACCATGTTTGACTGTTAGTATGATGCCCTAATTTTGGAATGCTTTGTTAGATGCATGACACATGTAGCTTTCTCTGGGGACTCTATATTTCCATGATATTTCCACTCTGCATGTTTCTCAAAGCCATAAATCTTTCATGAACAACTTTCATGAACTTATTCTTATCTCAGAATTATAATAAAACAGTGTTCTAGCATCAGGCCAAAATTTTAGTGACTTTCTATTGTAATTGCGTTCTGTGATTTAAGGCTTTAGAAGCATTAAATGCATCAGACATATGGTTGCTATCACCACGAGCGAACAATTCTGAATCAGTATGTTTTTAGGCAGGTGCATTTCACACCAAACCACCCTGAATGACCTTGTTTACATCGTGAGGATTGAATTATGCAGGGACTATGTTTGGTGTTTAAGTATTCTGCTTTAGCATATGTTTCAAAGTGGATCGGAGATCTATAGGATCTCAATCATTATATGAGGGTTAATTAAATGGTTTGACATATTATACAAGAATGTGGTGGATGTTATTTTGTGCATACCAAAAAAATTGAATAAAGAATCAGGCACTGCATCATTCAACCCTGGTCTCTATCTCTCACTCTATCTTTTTTTTTTGTGCTGTTTGTGTGGTATGCATGGGTAAAGTAAAAATATGCAGAGGGTAAATACAAGCCAAATACAAGCCATATAGCACAGTCCCTCAATTCCCATGTCTATTTCTATCTTTCTATTTGAATATATGGAAAAATGGTGTGTATGTGACTGGTGCCATGTCTTCATTTTTACAGACTTCATTTCCAAATCAACGTCAGTTCCAGGCTCATGGTGGAACCTATGAACCTGTCTCTTGGTACTCCACAGTGAGCCATCATCACTTCCCGTAAGGCTTGGATATGCCTCAGACAAGAACGCAGCAATAAAACATTGCTGCTAAGATGAACAGCAATCATTTGCATGTTTCTGAGCTCAATTTCCTTCCTTTCCTTTTCGCTTCCTTCGTTAGATCTGTGTTCTCCTGATAGAGGCAGTGGTGGAAATGATTTCTTTTGTGCACTTTTTCAGCTTGAAGACATCAATGGGATCCCTCTTCAAATTGCTGCGTCTTAGCGAAATCGGCCTACCGTATCCAAGACTTAAGCCTCTCAGCCCTCTGCCTCCCCCCCCTAAAAATCAACATCTGTGTTTGAGCACAGCAGCTGCAGTACAGTATTCCCGATACGCATAGTACTGTTTACACAGCAGCATCGCGGAACTCACGGCCCGCTCAGTTGCCCACAATGAGCAGTGGATGGGGTGGGGGATATCATGGTGCTGGTACATGCTGGACAATATATCTGTCCTACTGCATGTCAGATCGATGGCGGATCGAATTTGCACGTGTTTTCAATCATGCCTTTCAGTGGTGCTACACATTTCAAAAGAAAAGCCCATGCCATGAACAGTGCACCTGTCAAATAGGAAAAAAAAATAAAGCGTTATAGGTTCTCAGTTGAGACAGAAAATTTTATTTTAGCTTTTAAACTATTTTTTTTAAACTTCTATTCACTGTTATGGAAATAGCATGTAAACTACTAGTGAGAGTGAGGAACAGAAAACCTTCCAGTTGGTCCTTGGAGTTTTACATATTTTTGTGCCTGAATTATAGTGGCTATTTTATTGTTCAAACAACCTATTATGCAATTTATGTGCACATCTTTAAAGATGATTCTTGTGCAGTACGAATGAAGATAATGGATTAGGCCTGAAAGGATATCAGATTATAGTTTTTCTCAGTATTCCTCCAAATCACTCAATCACCTATCTGCTTAAAATTCAAAACCAGTAGCCATAGCAACCCCTCCGAGTGTTATCTGACCAGGACGCGGCGAGAGATGGCCAGACGCGCCGTCTATCGATTCAAAGCGGGACATAATGGCCACCCTCATATCCGCACTCATCATTTACCCATGGTCCGAAAACTAATTAGGAAATCAATACCTAAATGAAAGCAGCTTGTAATGGATGTAGGCCTCTTCATTTCGCTTCCGTTCTTTGGAGGCTTGATTGATCGCATAAGCCACACTGTGTTGTTTTCTCTGTGCGGTGTAAGGCTTTTCCTAAGATGGTACAGTATTGAACATGTATGTGTCCTGTCAATCAAACACAGGCTGCATGTGTTATCTTGGCCATTGTGCAGACCGAAATAGACTTACTCATTATTGACAGATTGACAATACTGTGAGTGAGTGTGACACTGTACACTCCAACAAATGCATAGTTTAACCCCTTAACACTCCAAAGCTTATTACACACTTAGGTCTATTACCCAGTAACTACAGGGACCACTGTATAAACTGGTGGGGCTATTCTCTGGTAATAGACGTTTAAGCACTTTCAGCCCACCGGTGGTCTATGGCCTGTTTAAGGGGTTAAAATAACTCAAATTCAGAGTTCTTTGGCAAACCGGTGATGGGTAAATATTGGACATTGGTTGGGTGAAGTCATTGTACTGGGTTTTTATAGAGACCCATTGCTTGCACAGCAATAACCCAGCAACTACCTGTATACCATAGCAACTATTTATTCTGGTATTTTGTTCAAGAAAAGCACTTTTCTAGTTGTTATTGCTTTATTATATTTCATGTCAATATTGTTGTTTTTGCAACAGTAGCAGCCACAACAACAACAGTAATAGTAATGTAACATTAACAATAACAAACAATACAGACATATTTATTATTTATTTATACCAGTTATGCAAATTGTTGGTCTAAGACTAATGAAGAATATTTGAATTCAGAACTTGAACTAGTAGGCCTAAATTGTAGGACCATGGCAGAGTAAATGTATGAGGGGAGGAGGGAGTTAAAACCATATAAACCTTCTTAATGCACATTAATACATAAACATTAACTCAATTTCCAAGACTAATAAATAGCCTTAGCAGCCTATATTGCTAAATCATCTGCTGTGTACAAAAGTGTACAAAATAAAAAAAACATAAAGCAAAAAAAAGTTTATCACCATTTACAGAGCATTTTTATAGCAATATAAAAAAGGCATCAATAAAATACACATCAAGTTAAAAATCACTGAATTGTGTTTGTTTGTGTTTGCTTTAGACATTTTTAGGCCTGTTTTAGGCTTCAATCGACTGTTTGACCAGTGGTTGATGTAGATGCAGGTACGTGTAGATCAATAGTTGCGGAGAGAGGGCTGGACTTAGGCAGACGTGTTTAAAGCTGTAGAAATCTGCACACAGAATGTGTGGCAATCATAGAAGTGAACACTGATGTGAAATCATGCAAAATCACAGGCATTTTACACAATTTAGAAATCCTTGCCAGACACAATTTTTACATCCCAAAAAGAGAATATGGGGAAAAAGAGGACATATGGTCAACCTATAGTACCTGTCAACTGAATCTGCTTACTTGTCAGCTTCTGTCTGAAGGCGTGAAACTGTTGTTTAAGAAATGATGAGAACATTTGGATAAAAGCCTGGAGGACTCAATAACTTTAGTCTTTCCTTTTAAAACTGGAAATAAATAATAGTAGTGAAAGTTAGAATGTGTCTTTTTCTCATAGGTAACTAAACTTTCAACTAGCTAGCCAAACAACTAGCATAAACCTTTTGTTAACATGTAATTAAACAAAACCAACTATTTGTATAAGAATCATATCTGAATCATACGTCTATAACACTTCAAAATCTCATTTTTGTTCTATGTCCTTTGTTGGTGGACACATAGTCTTACAAGAAAGATAACTAGTGGCAGCAGAGTGAGATAACCAATGGGTTGAAGGGTGCTAGGTACTATAAAATAAACCAACAGCATACTGCTGTGAACTCTGCAAAGCCCAGCAACACTACCCAACTAGCTCAACCAAGCACTTTGGTAGAAAAAATAATCTAGAATTTTATGTATGGGTTTAAAAATAAAAATGATAATTATATTATATAATATTATAACACTACCTTTAAATTCTGCTATTTTGTTACAAAATATTTATTATTTATTTGATAAAACTGAAAATTTATAAATTCATGTCTATTCTGTGTCTCAAAATAAATAAATAAATAAGAAAAATTAATAGAAATTATTCACTGATGTGATCAGTACTAAACAAGTCAATAATAATGTTTAGTGGTGGTGCTGTAATTGGACTGGGGGTGTTCAAGAGAAACCTTTGCTCTACTAAACTGCTAAACAGTTGTTTATGTGCGAGTCATATGCTTGAGTTTGTGCTCTAGATTCCTGGCTCTCTCTCTGGTATGGCTAAGAGATGTATGGCAGCCTGAAGTCCAGGCCTCGCTGTGGTCAGCAGGAGGGAACGTCAAATCAGCTGATTTATGATGTGGCTTATAAAGATGGACACACAGCACACATCCTCTCCCAGACAGCTCTCCTGATCCCCTCCAGTACAGATGCACACATACGCACACTCAGTCACACATCGGCACATGCCAGCATGTGTCATACGTTATGTGTTAGCTCACACGGCTTGCTACGCTTGCAAGAATGTGCTGTCTCTGACACTGAGAGGTGCTGCATTTCACCGGGAAGTGGGTTGAAGTGAATTAGCTCTTCAGAGCTAGGACTGTATACAGTAATATTCCATAGTCTGATATATATTTAGTGAAATATTTAGGGCCTAGGAAGGCATAAACTCAATGGGACTGTTAAATATTTGCCAAGGTACTGGAGGCGCGAGCTTAAAGCTATTAATTACAACTATAACTCCTAAAATATGGCTTATATGTACATATCAGGGCACCAGAGTTCATTAAAAAAAGCATTAAGAATTTATGCGGCGGTGGATTGTACTGAGTGCTCTGCTTAGCTGAGCTTTTTAGCACCCTGTTAAAAGTCAAACAGAGCATGAATAATGAAGAAAGGTGAAATATGGCCCTCTTCCACACTCGGTGCTAAGGGGAAGTTGTTTGGAGGGCTCTGCGAATCAAAGCGCTTCTGCTAACGGAGGGTCCACACATGCAAACTAGACAAAAGCATGGAATTGGCAACATGATGCAGCCATTGGAAATAGCACCAGGTGCATCCAAGACCACTCTGCTGCCATTTAGTGAGCCTGGAGACCCTGCTTGGACCTTGTGGCAATCGCTGAAGAGCACCGTGAATCTCTGGCAGAAAGGAAGAGTCGAGGAGGTCTTTGGAGCAGGGTTAAGTGGCAGAGGTCCTGTGATCTTGCAGGTCTTGTTTCAGCTTTTTCAGCTTTTGTAAATGCCAGCTTTATAGGCCATAAACACCAGGGGCTTGTTTCACTAAGAACGTTCAGCTTAGTCAGGGTTATGATCGGGGTTTAAGTAAAATTCCACTGATTTTTGAAAATGTCAGCATAATTCAAATTAGATTAAGATGGGTTTGGTGTGAAATGCTCTATTCTAGAGAAACTTACCGATTCAGAATTATTCACACTGGTGTTGATGGGAACCAGACCCCTGCAGAGTTCAATGCCTCATAAAGGAAGTTACCTCATAAAAAGTTACTACTACAACAGCTATGAATCTGCTGCCTGATGCTTGATAAGACACTGTTTTACCATAGTTTCATGATAAGAGTTTGGCATATAAACTAATAAAAAAAACATTTATGGCAGACATGGCAGCAAAATGATTCCCTAAGGAAAGATTCACCACCACTGTGAAGAAATCTGAGTAGTTTCTCTACAATCAAACATTCCTCACCAAACCACTCACTCAAACATTTTTACAAATTTTACTGAATGAATCCCAGTTTAATCCCCAAACACAAATTAAACCATGATTTGTGATGAACAGCCAATTGTATGAAACATGGAGAGCAGTCACGGAATAGGATCTCATATTCCAGTATGTCCCACACATAAGCTCTACTTTGGCGGTGGGCCCAGGTACATGAACGCCCACCCAAGTTTATTCTGACTCACATAAAAAATATATTTTTTATTAATCCCTTTCAACTAAACATAACACGCTTGACTCCAGTTTGGCTGCCACATTAACTCGCTGTGTGCACCCAAATGTGCAGTTCACAGTCATTTAACTAGCTTAGCTTAGGAAATTCCATCTATTTTTCAAAATGTTGACATCATTTAATCACTGAGATGTAAGCAAAGCCAGAGTCAGAGTGGCTTAATGTGGAATGGTGCATTGCAGAGAAACCCACAGTCTTTCCTTACAGCAGAGGTAAATGAAATAAGGGGTCACAATGTGTCAAACATCAAACACATATATAGTAATATGGTAAAAACAACAAGCGAAGGCATCAGGCAGCGTATTTGTAACCATTTTGTGTAATAGCTTTTTTTTTCACACCAAACCTTTAATTTTTTCGTCTTTTAACCATTTAATGTTGCTAAATGAAGACTTTTTAGGAACTCTTGGATTTCCTCATTAAAGCCAAGTCAAAGACAGACTCTAGTGCTAAATACTGTATGTAACAGATATATAGTGGATCCAAAAGTCTGAGACATTTTTCTTATTATTTGATTTCTTTGTTTCACTTTAATGAAGAAGAACTAGGCTTCCATTATTACATTACGCATTAATAACATGTGATAAAAGTGTAATGAAGTAATATAACATGTATAACATGTCCTCCACTTTAGTTTAAGACATCTTATGTCTGTATAATCACTTGTACTTCATGACAAATCATATATCATGTTGTTAATTTGTTCATAAATACTCTTTTTACAATGCTTAAGCAGGGTCATATGATGGCAGCCACCAAATAAAGTATTACCCGATTTTTAAATGTGATTTCCGGGTCATTGCAAACATTCTGAAGTGGTAAATAAATGGTTACTGTGACATTCCTTTTTAGTTCCTTAACCCTTTAAAGCGCATATGGCCTGTCGGTGGGCCGAAAGTGTTAAATACTGTTAAAAAAGCCAGGTTCTGCAGAAGACCCTGTAGTTACTGAGTAAAGCACTTTAATGTTAAACAAGCCTTGCTGTGTTAAGTAAAAATTCAAGGAAAGCAGTGGACGAAGTTTCAGTTTAGCTAGCTAAGCAAGAGATCCTGCTTTGTTAGATAGGCCCCACGTTTATGTAGTCCTTTCTAAGTGGAAGACATGCATGTAGACATGGCACTGCAAGCAGCAGAAAGGAAGAAAGAAAGACTGAAAGAAAAAGACACAAAGAGAGTAGTTTTGCCAGATTGGGCAGTTTTAGGCCAATATTAATTCACATTTATTTTAGCTTGGGAAAAAAATCCCTGGGGCTGGTAGATATGATTAAAGCTGCTTTTGATGATTATTCAGCCTTAAAAAAAAAAAAAGATATTACCAAACCCACTGTATTATCTCATGTAAAAATTCAAATTTCATTTTTGTCATTCATGTCCAATCATTATAATAATGTGCAGTAATTTCATTGAGAGATATTTTATTTTTGTAAGTTATATTCAGTCATAAATGTAGCGCTCAAGTGGCTGAATATTCACTTATATTGCTTGCAAATTTAGTGAATATTGCATAGCTTGGGAGAACTGTGAGTAGTGTATTCTATGGACAAAAGGAGTTAGTCACGCTGCTTGTTCCTTCGTGACAAATTATTCTCCGTGATGAATTAACCTACGTAACGAATATTAACTGCGTCCATCTGTAACTAATGTCTGTTTCAGTAATTACACTTAGGTGCTTGCTTTGTTTGGTTTCAGTGTATTTCTTAGTGTGTAACAAGTGGTTTCTCTAGTTCTCTAGTTCCAGACATGCAAGCTGCCCATGCCACAAGCACTCATGCAACCCCATACCACCAGTGATGCAGGCTTCTGAACGGAGCGTTGATAACAACTTGGGTTATCCTTGTCCTCTCTGGTCCGGATGACATGGCGTCCCAGTGTTCCATAAAGAACTTCAAATCGTGACTCATCTGACCACAGAACAGTCTTCCATTTTGCCACACTCCATTTTAAAAGACCCCTGGCCCAGTGCAAACGTCTGAGCTTGTGGAGCTTGCTTAGAAATGGCTTCCTCTTTGCACTGTAGAGTTTCAGCTGGCAACGGCGGATGGCACGGTGGATTGTGTTCACTGACAATGATTTCTGGAAGTATTCCTGAGCCCATTCTGTTATTTCCTTGACAGTGGCATTCCTGTTTGAGGTGCAGTGATGTTTAAGGGCCCGAAGATCACGAGCATCCAGTAGAGTTTTATGGCCTTGACCCTTACGCACAGCGATTGTTCCAGATTCTCTGAATCTTTTGATGATGTTAGGCACGGTTGATGATGATAACTTTAAAGTCTTTGCTATTTTACGCTGGGTAACACCATTCTGGTATTGCTGCACTATCTTTCTGCGCAACAATGGTGGAATTGGTGATCCTCTTACCATCTTGGCTTCAGAGAGACACTGACACTCTGAGAAGCTCATCATGTTGTCAATTGACCTAATTAGTGTTAATTGGTCTTCCAGCTGTTCGTTATATGCTCAATTTCCTTTTTCCAGCCACTTATTGCTATTTGTTCCAACTTTTTTGGGATTTGTTGACGCCATGAAATTTTGAATCAACATATTTCTCCTTTAAAATGTTACATTTACTCAGATTAAACTTTTGATTTGTCATCTATGTTCTATTACGACTAAAATATTGACATTTGCCATCTCCACATTATTGCATTCAGTTTTTATTCACAATTTGTTTAGTGTCCCAACTTTTTTGGAATCCGGTTTGTGTATATATATATATATATATATATATATATATATATATATATATATATATATATGCACCCAATATGAATAAAAGAACCAATTCTTTGGATTCTTTGAACCACTTTTAGTACTAACTGTGAAAAACTTTTAACCTTCGACATTGGTGTGACTTTATACATTACATTTTACATTTACGTTCAAATATAAGGCTAATCTAATCTAAGCAATCCAGCATTTTGTAACAGGTAATTAGTCATTTTTAAAGTAATCTTCCAACCCTGTGTGGTCTGAGCAGACATAAATCTTTATTATTATTTACAGTTTGTTACAGAATTATATTAGCATTTGTACAGTTATACATTTAAAGGTTAATGTATAGGATAAAGCGAAGTTCTGGGCCAAAGTAAGAGGGGTTGTGAAGTTCTGTGTAAAGTGCAAGGTTTCAACTGCAGTTTATGAGCACCACAACTCTGGGAGAAAGCCTTTAGTATGTCTAGTTGTACTTGCTTTGATAGTTCTCCACCAGAGGGATGTGGTTGGAAGAGGTGATGTCCAGGATGAGAGGGGTCAGTAAATGTAAATGTGCTGAAGCGGATCGTAAGAGTACACCCGATGATGCTCTCTGCTGTCTGGATTATGTGCTGGAGTTTGACCCGATCTTGTGAAGTGCACGATCCAAAACAGATGGCTATGGATGATGTAAGTATGGATTGCTGGGGTAGAACCGGGGTCATCAAGGCCTGTGGTAGGTTGAATTTCTCTAGCTGCTTTGGAAAGAATGACTCTGTTTCCCTCCCATTTCAGGTTTCTGGATATGGTGGTGCTCATAAACTTTATTGACGCCATAATGGAGGCACAGAGCCATGGAGGTGGAAGGCAGGTGAAAGTGGAAGGTGGGTGCGCCTCTGAAGGCCACAGCTATCTCTACAGCTTTTTTTCATGCATTCAAAAGCATGGAAGCATGCCAACTGCTCAGACTTCAGAGGTGGGTCCTTGGAGATGCAGTCATGGATGTAAAGACTGAAGAGAAGAGGTGAGAGCATGCAGCTTTGTGCTACTCTAGTATTGAGGGCCCAGGTGTCTGACGTGTTTTTCAAGGCGCATCTGCCGCCTCCTGTTGGTCAAGAAATCAATGATCAGTGCAGATCTGGCACCTACATTTCAGACAGTTTGACCTGCAGGGGCTCTGGAATGACAGTGTTAAAAGCCAAGCTGAAGAGCACAAACAAAACTGGACAACCCTGTTGGAGTCGCAGTGAGAGCCAGAATCATAGCTGATGCAAGATTTGGGGTTTTGCTGGCTGCTGAAGTACACTGGTAAAATTATTGAAAGTAATCTTGGCATGTTTTTCCTTCGGGAAAGCCAATATGAAATGCAGAGAGGGTGCACGTTGGAGATTATCTTTATTTTTCAAAGTGTGCTATGAATAAGGCCTGAATGCATTTCTTGTTGGCTTTTCCCTAAGGTAAAACATGCTGATATACCACACTTTAGCAGCCAGCAAAACATAAAATCTTGCATCAGCTATGTTTCTGGCTCTCACTGTGACTCCAACAGTGTTGCCCAGTTGAAATGTAGAAAATAAGCCAAAGGAGTTCTTCAATACGTGGTTAGAGATTTTAAAATTAATTAAAAAAATTAACTAAATAAATTCTTGTCCAAAGGAAAAGGTCTGGAGTACCATTGAGTTTCCTTAGTTTCCTGTAAATGATACAAGCAGTCAAAACACACAAATCAGTTCTGCTTCATTAAAACAAGACTTCTAGCAAGGGTTTTAAATTCCTGAGAGGCATATGTTTAAATTATGTGGAATTGGGTTGGATGTGATGATGTTTGAATATTTCCTGTGGTGGTTTACCAACTGAGAGCTCTGTCAGGAGGTGTGGTAAATGATACCGACATACTGTACCACCAGGCTAGAATGAGGAAGGATAATAATAAATGGGTTTAGCCTTTAAGAACAGGGATCTGTAAGATAAAAAAAAGGAAAGGGGTAAAAAAGCACCACTGAATTAATATCCCCTTTCTTATTCTCTATATGGGTCTAAATGTGTGGAATTTATTACAGTTTTTTCATAATAATTGCAATTTTCTTTTCAGAATGATAATTTTAATTGGAAAGTAGAATCTTTCAAATTCAAATCTATGCATCTTCTAATCCGCTTCTTCTTGGTCAGGGTCACAGTAAATTCAGAGCCTACCCAGAATCATTGGATGTAAGACAGGAATGTCCCATGGAAAGGGCACCAGGGTATTACATGCAACCAGTCGCTTATACACTCACAAATTTGAATTGAATTTTAGAATTATTAAGTATGTGGTGGTGTTGCACCCTTTGTGTTAATGACTCTTTTTTATGTGGTTGCAGATTTGTGGACACTACTGCATGTCTGTGTTGTCAGAACAAAAATGATTTGCCATTTGTTTTTACACCTTTGGAAAATTCCTCTTAAACTTTGGAAAACAGCCTTTTAAGAGATTTTCTGATGAAAATGATGACTGATAGAAATCAAAATGTATGAACCTCTGTGTTCATACATACAAAATCTCACTACATTAAAAAGGGAATTCCATAAATGTTTCTACATTTTCTTCAAAAACAATTCACTGATGTCAACAAGACCAGAGCGGTTTGGCGTGAGATTAACATGAGGTTAATTTCCTAAAAATTTACTGATTTACAGATGTTACAACATATACAGCACAATAATTTGTTGTAAAACATTTTAGTTACTATGCAAAAAGGAGGAAGGTTTGACATATTTATCCTTATTTTTCCAACAAGCTTTAGGCCAAGGGAGCAAGCTCCCGTGAGAGTATAGACACCCGCGCCTTAACCATCTATAAAGTGCCCTGTAAAAATTACCCTAGTTTCTTATAATCCTGTGTGAATTGACATGTTGGCAAATATTCCATCATATCTTGTTGTAAAGGAGGTTCTGCAGGTTTAGAGTTGCTCAAGTGGCCGTTTTGTTGTGTTATGTATGTGTGGTTAAGTAAAAGTAAGTGAAACTTACAGCATTTGGAATAAATTAATAAGATCATACAAGTTTGTGGTAAATGTGGAAAAGTTTCAAGCCATTTAAACTCTTTTTTTTAGAAGTCTTCTCAGAAGAGCTACGCCTCCTAAAGTCTCAGAGACAGACTATCACTTTTATTTAGTTATTTATTTATTTACTTTTTGGTGTGACTGTGATGCGTAAATCAAGATTTTCATTACACTCATATTTGCTTTCCTGTGCATATCAGTCATTAAAAAACGAGTGTAAAACTAATTCTGACTGATTATCCGATTATGTCATCAGACATGTAACCAGTACATGTAATAACTTTCTGTGATGTAGCTTTTAGAGACATCAAACACTTCAGATAGTTCCTACTACCACCACTTTGAACAATTCTGTAAACTATACTTGAAATTACTTCATTTATGAAAAATGATCTCATTAACAAAACTTGGTGAAAATTACTGGAATGCTTCTCTAACTTAGATGAAAAATGAATGCAAGTACAGGCTAATGAATGTAGATAATAGGCTGATATTAGGCTTCTTATCAGCACCATCTAGCTACCTCAAAACACTCAAAACAGCTCTTCAAAAGTTCACCTTCCACCTTAAGTACAGTACATCATAAGAAGGGGGTCATCCTCGTCTTTAAACTGGTATATCTCATATGCTAAACTGTTGTGGCACCACTGAACGAAGCGAGTATGCATGTCTATGCTTCGTTCAGTGGAGCCACAACAGTCTAGCAAGTGAGATGTGCTGGTGTAACAAGGATGGACAAGGATTATCTCCTTCTGATGATGTACTGCATCCTGTAGCAAGTCTCTCATTTTGGCCCAATTGTTCCCGTAAGAAGAACTTACAAATAAAGTTCTGATTGTGATTGTGATACTGATTGTGATACTTGGGGACATGAAATGAACATTCGGGCCTAAAAGAGAACAAAAAAGTTGTCTAAATCTGTATTTTACATATAAATTATGATCTATATAAATGATGCCACATTAGCTCATATTACAGTGTATCTGTATAGAGGAAAGGACTTTGTTTCATGGCTTTGTTTATTCAGTTATTATTCCCCACACACAAAAACACACTCATCTCCTCTTCCCCCGGAGCGATCAGGTTTTGTGGAACACTTAACAATAGCGTAGCCACACTCGCTGAAGGAATGCAGTCCACTTTTGAAACTCCCTGAAACGCTGCACAATGGCATCCTTGCACGGCAGCAGTTCAGATGATAAAGCCGATCGGACGCGACCAGCTTAATTCATCATGATCAGTTTCTAGCCTGTCACAGTTTCTAGCCTGTGCTGGTTCTCGCTGTATCAACAATATGGTGTGGGAGCGGCGCAGCTGTGCCAGGTGCTACCTGTTGTGACAGACAGAAGAGTGGCAGGGAAGCTCTTTTGACGACGCCGTCACAATGACACGATTCGCCCTGAGGCTCCAGCCGCAACTGGAGATGGCAGAAAGTTGAACCTCTCTTATTACATGCTCTGCCGCTGAGGTAAATCTCTTCACTTTCTCTCTCAGTGGCATTGTAAGAAAAGTCCCAAACATTGGAAACAGGTTTGATCTCTGACCTCGCGCGATGACACAAATCCTACCCATGCCAAAATCCACATTTGGGACCGCTCTTCTGCATGACTCATGTTTTCAGTGAAGACGGCTCACTGTCCTCCCTTTCTGTAATGCTTTTCATTTCTTAAACACAACACTCGCCATGGTGAAGCAGTGTCAGACAGCACTCTCAGATTAATATTTTGATTATTTCACATGCTGAGACAACCCTCAGTGGAAAATACTTGACTGTACTAGCACTTTAGGACAGTCCTATATTGTCCTGAAAGTTAATATATAGAAGCATTGTTTATACAAGGTTAAGGGGTTAAAGATCATACAAGAGCTTTGCCTTGTATCCAGTGCTTCCATTCTTAAAGTTAAAATAGAAAATAGAGAAGCTTCTGTTTAAAAGCAGCATTATGTAGCATTTGTACCTACAAAAACCTGTAATAAGGAGAATAGCCTCTCTATCGTTGCTACTCCAGGTATGGCATGCTGCACTAATCAACCTTGGAGAAACAGGCTGGACAATGCTTACGAGTCATATTTGTGTAAAACCCTGTAATATCTCTCTACTGCGTAAGCCCACATGCTTCTTTCACTTTCATTGGTGATTCTGCATCTCTCAGATGTCCAGAAATGCATGTGAAAAGCGTGTCCTTCTTGAAGGGTGTCTTAAAGTATGAAATCCAAACTGTAGGAGGAGGAAATACCATTTCTCCCACAATGCTGCTTTAAAGGTGTGCATTCCAGATAGCAAATGAGTCATGGTCCAGTTCTGGCCAACACTTACTAGTCTCATCTGGTCCAATTATCACTGTGGAATCATGGTGATAAGCATACAAGCACAGCTGGATACAATTGGGCCAGTTTGAGCTTAAATAATAAATACTGTGCAAAATCTGCGATACGAGATGTAATGTTCGAGAACTCGGAAAGTAGATTGCATGTGGGTCAGGTAGGATAGTGTAGGATAAGCCAGACTTTTTATTTTAACTCAGTTACATTTTCAAGAAAACTACATCCTACTCTTTAGGCTTTAAAGGACTTCAGTCTCAAAAGCCTATTTTTTTTTTTTTCTAAAATCAGTACAGTTTCCTGTGCATTTTAGTTTGTTTACAGTGGGGCAAAAGTATTTAGTCAGCCACTGATTGTGCAAGTTCTCATACTTACAAAGATGAGAGAGCTATGTTAATTCCATCATAGGTACACTTCAACTATAAGAGACAAAATGAGAAAAAAAATCCAGGAAATCCCATTGTGGAATTTTTTAAGAATTTTTTTGTAAATTATGGTGGAAAATAAGAATTTGGTCACCCACAAACAAGCAAGATTTCTGGCTCTCACAGACCCATAACTTCTTCTTTAAGAAGCTCTTCTGTCCTCCACTCGTTACCTGTATTAATGGCACCTGTTTAACCTCGTTATCTGTATAAAAGACACCTGTCCACAGCCTCAAACAGTCAGAATCCAAACTTAACCATGGCCAAGACCATAGAGCTGTCGAAGGACACCAGGAAGAAAAATGTAGACCTGCACCAGCCTGGGACAAGTGAATCTACTATAGGCAAACGGGTTGGTGTGAATAAATCAACCGTGGGAGCAATTGTAAGAAAATGGAAGACATACAAGACCATTGATAATCTCGCTCGATCTGGGGCCCCACGCAAGATCTCATCCCGCAGGGTCAAAATGATCACAAGAACGGTGAACAAAAATCCAAGAATTGGGGACCTGATGAATGACCTGCAGAGAGCTGGGACCAAAGTAACAAAGGTTACCATCAGTAACTGTACCATTAGTAACTACGCCAAGAGGGACTCAAATCCTGCACTGTTGTTTGGAGGAAGAAGAATGCTGAGTTGTATCCCAAGAACGCCACACTTACTGTGATGCATGGGGGTGGAAACATCATGCTTTGGGGCTGTTTTTCTCCAAAGGGGACTAGGACGACTGATCCGTGTTAAGGGAAGAATGAACGGGGCCATGTATCGTGAGATTTTAAGTCAAAACCTCCTTTCATCAGTGAGAGCATTGAAGATGGAACATGGCTGGGTCTTCCAGCATGACAATGATCCTAAACACGGGCAACGAAGGAGTGGCTCTGTAAAAGGTTTTAAGGTCCTTGAGTGGCCTGGCCAGTCTCCAGACCTCAATCCCATAGAAAATGTGGAGAGAGTTGAAAGTCTGTGTTGCCCGGCGACAGCCCCAAAACATCACTGCTCTAGAGGAGATCTGCATGGAGGAATGGGCCAAAATACCAGCTACAGTGTGTGCAAACCTGATGAAGACTTACGGGAAACGTTTGACCTCTGTCATTGCCAACAAAGGTTATGTTACAAAGTATTGAGTTGAACTTTTGTTATTGACCAAATACTTATTTTCCACCATTATTTACAAATAAATTTTTTTAAAATCCTTATTTTTTCATTTTGTCTCTCATAGTTGAAGTGTCCCTATGATGAAAATTTGAGACCTCTCTCATCTTTGTAAGTAGGAGAACTTGCACAATCAGTGGCTGACTAAATACTTTTTGGCCCCACTGTATATTACATATGGATATTTCTGCCTTCAAATTTCCAAATTTAAACTGAATGAGATTTTGAAACAGAAGCCAAACTCTCACTTAAGAACAGTTCCTCTGGACTTTTTACATTTCTTATGGTAACTCATACAATAAACAAAAGCGGGTTCTTCATTCTTTAGAAAAGGGCAATAATACTAAACAGAACTATGACAACTAAAAGGACCATCTGGATGCTCCAATGGTCCTTAGCCTGGTTAAATGGCTCTTCTGGTTGAAAGCTAGCCAGTATAGACAAGACATTGTCATTCTGATTGTACATAAAAAATATAATAAATAAAAATACTTAAAAACATTATGCTTAGTGTTAACCAACTGATTTTTGATTTCCTTTCTGGTCCCTGTCTCACATATTAATTGAGTTAAAATTTTATTTATGATTCCCGGCAGCTTTTAGAATTATCTCCAGCTCTATTTACCATTGTGCAAATATTTAAAAAAGAAATAAAAAGAAATAAAAATAAACTGTTATATTTACTTTTAGTTTTTTCATGCTCACAATGTCCTGAGTGAACTGTCATCATTAATGAGCTTAAAGTGTGTGAGAATACAGACAGAAATACAGCAGGAGGGTGAAGTCTGATCATTCTTTAATTAGACCCTGGAAAGCATATGAACTACAAGTATAATGTCTACTGGCCCAGCATGTGTAATTTCATTAAGCTGCGATCATAAAGAAGGAGAAAGCCTCTATGAGCATCAGAGGAATATCCACCCTGCAGAATATGCAGTACAGAATGCCAGGCACTCTGTCTCAATGAGACCTTCACACACTGTCAGTGATTAAATAGCACACTCATACACACATGTTTGTTTTACTATATTTAGTAGGGACTGCCAATGGTTCTTGTTGTATTGTAGGCAAGTAAAGCTACATCTACACCTAAATCCAACCCTAGCATTAGCTCTAAACTAGAGCTGTCAAACAAAAAATCTGTGTAAATGTGCTATCATATTCCTTGCACTAAACATCTGTTTAGGGTGCTAACTTTGTTCGGCACAGGTCCCACTATGATGCCCCTCCTCTGTTTTCATGACCGTTAAAGCATGTGAAGGAAGTCGCCACTATTCATCTATATAATGACCTGTAACTCCGAGATAGCTGTCGTTCCCTACTGATGTCCAATAATCACCCGTAGGAGCAATAGTGGCTGTGTTCCAAATCCTGAGCTAGTTTTGCCCTCTTCGTTTCATATAGCTTGTGAATCCTGTTGACGATAGGTATTTCAGGTGGGATGTACTCCGGTGATAGCTAAACTTAGCCTGACAGTAACTGCAAACAGCATTTGTTTTGTCCAGTGAGCCATCTGGTAAATGATTGAAATTAACCTTCTTGTTTAAGAGACCTTTCTCCATCACTCACTTACTCCTCTACGTTTTATGAGATGCCACGCATGGTCAAGTCTCAACATGAACTACGGATGGCTCGCAGGGCCAAATAGAATTTGTGTTAACGGCACTATTTTTAAAAATCGTGTTAAATTGAGATCGCATTAATGCCTTATTATCGTGTTAACTTTGACAACCCTACTCTAAACATAACTTAACTTCTTATTAAAACTAACCTTCACCTAAACTTTAACATAACATTAGTAACTGTAACCTTAACTTTACACTTTTACACCTGTCCTGACCTAAACCTCCACCCAACCCCTAATCTAACTTTAACCTTAACCTAAGGATCCAAAAAGAACTTATTCTGCTCTGTTAGTGTTCTCAAAAAAGTTGAACAGAACACATTTGTGAAAGAATAAATGAATAAACAGAAATATGATATGAATTTAATGTTTACATTATTAATTGTGCAAAATTATCCAACATTAAATATTGTTGTCAGAAAAAAGTACATGAACCCTTCGAAATATGAGCTTATTGAAGTTAGGTGTTTCTATCAAGAGAATAGCAATCAGCTATGATTTCAGCAGGTCCTCCCAGGTTTCAAGAGCATGAACGTCACTATCAAAGTCAAACTATCAAAGAGTTTGGCCTCCACCAGTCCACTGTAAGGCCAATGATTCAGAAATGGAGGAAATTCAACAGCACTGTTGCTCTCTTTTTCAAAAATCACTTCAAGAATCTTATGGGAGGTTACAAAGAACCTCAGGCTAACATCTATATACCTATAGCCATCTCTTGCACTGACTAATGTCAATGTTCATGAGTCTACCATAAGGCACAGACTAAACAACAACAGTGTGCTGGGCAAGATAGCAAGAAGGAAGCCACAGCTTTCCAAGAAGAACACTGTTGCCCATCTGAAGCTTGTTAAAGACCACATGGATAAGCTAGAAGCCAATTAAAAGAATGTTCCATTGACAGATGTATCTAAAATTGAACTTTTTTGTTTAAATGAAAGGCCTTATCGTTGGTGAAAATAAAACACTACATTCCAATATAAGAATTTAATGGCAACTGTTAAGCATGGGGGTGGCAGTATCATATTTTTGAGCTTCTTTACTGCCTTGCGTCCAGTTTCTATAATTAATGGATGTTTTTGTACCAGCAAATTCTTTATGACAGTGTCAGGGTATGAAATAACTGTAAGTGAAAAGGCAATGGCCCTAAGTGTACGAAAATTATTCAAGCAGGAGAAATTCAACTTTTTGGAATAAAAACTAACCCAATAGATCTTCACCCAATAGAAATGTTCATGCAAGGAAGCCTGTGAGGTTAGCAGAATCTCTTTTATATTTGTATGCACTCTTTAAGCCCCAAAGTTTATTACTAATATATCCCATCGTACTTGTACATTGTCTATCTAAATGTAAAAGTAATAGTAATAGTAATATAGTAGTAATAGTAAATGTATAGTAGTAAATGTAAATCCTAGATGTAAATCTGATGGTTTTATAAAATGGAACAATCATTTTGTAAAAACAAAAATGTAAAAAATGAGTAAAAAACCTGGACTTCTATTTGAATCGATAATGTTTAAGGACATCTTTAAGACCTTGACGTTTTCTGTTTTGACTATATTGTAAGTCTGCCACTACTTCAGTTCAACAAGCGTCCCTGCTTTAGATGCATATGTAATGTCTGGCTTTAAAAAGGCAATGAATCAAAATGAAATCTGCAATCCTACAGTACACATTACATTATTCCGGGTCTGACTCAAAGCAAACACATCTTTGCCTGATGTCTCGTTCTCTGGCTAATGAATGATCTGTGTCAGAAAGGAATAGATGAGATTTAGCACTGTGCAAGTAAAGCCCATGAATTCAGCAAAGCCCACTAAACCTTTCATCAAATTCTGCATTTCACCCAGATGATACCAGTGGCTCTGCGCTGAACAGCCGAGCGCAGGCGGCGAACACACGCCAAAGACAATCCTTTATATAATACTTTTCATCAGGCCTACAGATTACTGTGAAAATAACCAATTTCCCAGCTGAGCCAACAACTGCATTCAGAAACATAGCACAGCATCGAGCGCCTGTGTGTGTGTGTGTTAGCGTGTGTGAAAAAGAGAGAGAGAGAGAGAAAGAGAGGGAGAGAGACCGAGAATGCAGTAATGATCTTTATTTGCTGAAGCTCTGTCTTGAGAATTTACCACAAAATCAGTGCTTAGACAAGATGTCAAAGAAAAAAAATGTAGCTGAGAGAAATCTTTAAAAAGTCTGGGAGTGAAAGAAGGGTAAAATTACAAGGTGTGTAAAGCTTAATTACACAGCTAATTCTCCAAGTCACAAGTCTTAAAGAAGATATATATTTATATATACAGTTATAAACAGTATAAGCAGTTGATTAGTGATTTAAAAAATATTTGATAATATCTCATGAAGTCATCAGTACATTGTCAAGGATAATAGTGTACTTCACTACAACATTTCTGAACATCACATTTTCAGCAAATAAATCTGACTAAATTTCTTGTCTAATGGCTAAAATATTCATTTTAATTATTATTAAAGATTAACTTCGGAACTTACTTTTTTACTTTGACTTTCTACAATAATTTACAGTTAATTTTATTTAAAAACCAATGACAGTTTTTTTTCCTAAATTGACTGAAACTTTAGTTTTCTTTAGTTTACTTAGAAATTTCAGCAAATGTAAATTGCTAATAATAGCACATTATCATTCATTTTATATAATTTTACTTTACATAATCAAAGAAATGCTTTATTCACATACTAAAAATAAATGAATATGTATGAAGACAGTGCAGAAGTCAATGAAGTTTGAAATATGATTAATTCTTACAGAGCCCCATCAACACTCTGTCTCTTAAGACTGTAACTCTGGTTACAATGAGACAGAAGGAGAAAGAAAAATAACTTTCTGCTGGTCTTGATTGGCCAAGGCTCTCTCTTCAGACTTTATCAAAAAAACAGTGTGTGTGTGTGTGTAAGTGTGTGTGATACGGCATTCTGATGGAGCAGGGTTATTACACAGCTGTGCTCCAGTCCTAAGAAAAATCAGGAATAGCTCTACATGAGAAAGAGAGAAATGCATGCTGGGAGCTTCCTTCCTCTTCCATTGACAAATGTTGCATAAATTATTCAGCCCAAAATAAACGCCTGGACCGTCTCCGATAGCTCCGTGAATAAGAGCCTTTTTGTCTTATCTACTCAAAGCTTTGCATGAAGAGGTCAACAGAAGGTCTCAGAAGTGTTGGCTAATGTCTCCATGCAGAAACAACACCAGCAGCTTCAGAAAGAAAGAGTATTTTTCCAGAGAACAAAAGGCAGAAGGCACACTGCAACGTAATTACACTGTTGTGTTCAAGCAGTGCACAATGGTTTGTACTGTAGAATCTAAAATTATGTATTTCTCTGGACAGTAATGAATAGTAATGGTTAAAAAACTTACTGGCCACTTCAATAACAACACCTACCTTGTTCTTTCATTGACTGGCCACTTTATTAGAAACATCTCCTTTGTATTACCCTTTACAATTTTACTAGTCATCGTTGTTTTCTAACCACAGGACCACAGTTGACCAGAAATTATTTGGTGGTAGACCATTCCCAGCACAGTAGTACTGTTCTCACTTCTGGATTGAGAGTTGACCGCCACCCAAAAAAATTGTTTGTGATTAAAACTCAGAATTGTGTTTGTTTGTTGGTTAATACAGTTTAGGTATACATGGAATTTCAGTCTTGCAAATGATTACCTATAAGTAATCAAACGGATTCTGCCTGTATTCATTTGCTGTAAATCAAATACTAGCAAAACAAATGTAACACTCAAAAACATTTCTCATGTGTGGTATTCTGTACAATACTGAAGCATACAATGAGACAATACTGAAGCATAGCAAGTGATTGTAATATAAGTTTTTTTTATTTTATTTAAGTCAATATTCTGACATAAGTCCAAGTCCATAATTCAGTATCATTTTAATGCAGTAAATAATTATTGTGACAGAGTACACACTTATTTCAACGCATTATTATTTTCACATAAGTCAATAATTTAGGATACTAAGTCTTAATCTTGAGATATTTAGTCAACGTTTTGAGATACTGTTTTGTTACTACGTAATATTGTTAGTATTTCAACATAGTAAGTTAATAATTGGAGAAATACTGCATTAAAGACATTTTGAGAAATTAAGTCACTGTTTCAACATAGCAAGTCAGTATCTTAACATAGTAAGTCAATATTTTGACATAGTAAGTTAATAATTAGAGAATGTTATTAGTTCTGAGAAATTCAGTCATTATTTCAACATAGCAGGTCATTTTTATGTAGTATGATTAAACATTGAGATATTGAATGCCAAGAAAATAAGTATTGGAAGCAGTAAGCAATTTTGGAAAAAAATATTAATATTCCAAGCCAAAAAAGTCAGAATTAGTGCTGCCAAAAATGGAGAAAAAAAATTCTTCTTTCCCTGGACAGGAACAGACTTCTATAAGACTGACAGAACATGCTGAAATAAATGCTTTTGCAGAATCAGTCACTGTACACCAGCAAGTTGCCCTTTTAAGGAACACAGAATGGCGGGTGAGTGCATGTTTGCTTCAGTGAAGTCTCTAAAAATGCAATTCTCAAATGTAAGGACTTGCAGCAAACCACCAGCTTGACTGTTCTAATAGCTTTTGACAGCGCCTAGAAGAGCTGATGCTCGTTAATTGCGATATGCCACCAATGATCTAACGTCCTTTCACCAATTCAGCATGACAGAATGCAAATCAAGCAGGGTTACAATTGAAAGCCTCTGCTTCATGCGTCGCCTGCGTCCCGCTGCTTTGTTAATGTTTCCTTCGCTGGCGTTCCTTAAGAGCTTTACTGTGTCGAGCCATATCCAAAGTAGCTAATTAGTTTGTTTCATATATGTAGACGACAGTGAAATCACTTTATTAAAGCCGAGCGGTTCAGTCTGTCCGTATCGGCGGCGCCTGATAAGTGCTTTATAGCACAGCCTTATTGGGTCAACAAAGGAGCCTATCAAATCTTCTGTAATCCTCTAATCAAAGGAAGGCATCTTAAACGCTACTGCAGTGAAAGGAGGGGGGGTGACTTTGCCCTCCGCCACACATGAAAATGCCATCGGTGGGCCTAATGTTCAGAGCACGGTGACGGCATGTGTAAGGCATCTTAACTGTCTCTCCGTTAGGAAAACCAGTCACGATGATTAGCGGAAGAACGGTCCGCATGGTTCTCTGTTCTTTATTAAATTAAATAAAGTCCAAACCACAGGCTGCAGCCATTTAGCTTCTGATGAAAAAAATACAGGGGCTGACCTAATTTCAACTCCAAAACATCTCTAATGACAGGACTGGTGGCCAATGTGGATCATTGTGATGAGCAAAATGGAATGGGAGATGTTTTCAACAAAACAGCAAAGCAGGATTAGATGTTCTTACATGGTTTGTTTGTTTTTTTGACAGTAACTGTCCACTTCATCAGAAATACTTATTGTGTAAGTCCACTCCCTGGACACTTTATAAGGTGAGAAATGTACATGAAAGCTCTAGCAAAAGTTCTACCAGGAGCCTCTAATGAAGTATCTTGCCTCAGCCAATCACCAGCCTTCACCTGTGTTAAAATACCTTTAAAAGACCTTACTTTTTTTTGCTTTTGATGGCTGCCCAGGAGTAGGCTCTGCCCCCTGCCTCTAAATTCCTGATTTTGCAAAAGATTTTACCTCTCAACAAAAAGTTTTAACTGGCTAACATTGTCCCCATCTCATTATTTCTCAATATTCAATGTATGCTTTACTACACTCATGTCTTCAGAATCGTCTGGTAGAACTTACAGGTCCACCATAGTAGGTTTGTAATTATAAACTGTAGCTCATCTGTTGTCATGCACCATTTGTCAACTACCCTCAGCCACATACTGTACATCATGGGTCAGTGTCTGAACACACTGCTGACCAGACATTATTTGAGTGCTAAATGAATACTGGTCTGAGTGTATCAGGCACAGTAGGCAGGGTCAAGGTGAGAAGGGCTACAGGAAAGCTAAAACTATTTGGGCTCAAGTCTTTAACCCCCTTTTGCAACATTTGTAAGAATTGTTTAAAGTATTCTACTGATACCTACTTCTGACTAAATTTCATTTAAAAATGACTAAATGACATTTAACTACGTATCCCTGCAGCCAACACTCTAAACTTTAATAAAGTGTGAGTTTCAGTCTGTTTTGGAGCTTATTTGGCAGTCTTCCAAGTCAATGTTTGACTTGTTAAATATGATAAACTCCTAAAATGTGTAATACATTTAAAAAAAGAAATTATATGAAACCACTGAAAGGTTAAACAAATGCAAACACATGCCTCTATTCCCAACACTATTTACCTTCAAAGGAATCTCCAGCCCTTTGCTGTAACTTTGCTGTTATGCATAAACCTTGCATTTCCAAAATGGCAACGTTTCAGCAGAAGAAAACATTCTTAACTTACAAAGGATGTCAGTGTAAAAAGACTCATTTCTATTGCATTTCTATTGATCTATTCTTTATGAAACATTAATGTAATATAATTTTGTCCCAATTCTATTTCTTCCACAACATAATGAACAATTACCAAATTAAAATTATGTCAAAAAAGGGGGAAAAAAACTAAAACAAAACAAATATTAAGATGAGGCTTTTGTGCAACAATATACAGTATAGTGTATGCAACAGCATAGGCAACCCTTTCAAATGAAATGTTTTGTTAAACCAAATAAGTCACACATCCTCCCTATATCTATGCAGAGAACACAATTACATAATTGATTGTGCATTTACCTAATTTAACGTACATGAAATATACAAAGCGTAAAAAATATGTGGCATGTAAAATGATTGTGGCACAAGTTATATATTTCGAAGTACTCTAAGTTAAATTTACCATAACAGCACTGTCATGCAAAACCTGTGTATTTTAACATTTTTCACTTTTTGACATTTTTAATATGGCAGCTGTTCTTTACATTGTGACAACATTTCTTGATGTGCAGTCCAACAGAAATGCTTCAAAAATTACCCTAAAATAAAATCTTTTACATTGACTTCCATCAGAAATTAAGGTTTTCCTTTTCTTTCTCAAACTTCAAAGTTGCTATTTTGGAGATACAAGGTTTTTGCTTGACAGTGATGATACTCAAACAAACTGTGCTCTGAAATGTATAGAAAAATGCTATTATATAAGTATAATCTCTGAAAAAGATGTGTAAAATCAACAGTATATGTCAATTATATATATATATCACCAAGAAAAAAATTACACCAGTTTTTCTCATGAGTGAAAGAATCATTTTTCAGTACGCTATAGGGTAACACATAGCTTGCATTGTCCAAATAAGAGTTAAACATGTTAAACATTCCAGGTCTCTCACTGAGAAGATTTTGCTTTCTTTGCTATCTTAATCTTATTCATTATGGCAACAATTACACTTCCTCCAAAACCACCCCAACCATAAATATAAAAAAACAAAAACAAAAAAAGCAATAAAGCTTCTTACACTTACAATGAAAAAAAAAAAACATGAACTGAATCACTGCTTGGGCAATGCTTGGGAGGGTTAACAGCAACTACATTGCTAGCTTTCAGTAACATTTATTCAGTCTTCATAAATATTCATGAGTAAAACCAGGCATTTTGTTTGTTTGTGTTTGATACAGTATGAGCATACATCTAATTTCAGCCTTGCAGGTGACGAACTGGAAGTTAGCGAATTTACTAAAACTGATTCTGCCACATTCACTGTAAATCAAAGACGGGCAAAACACGCTTCTGTCTCTTGTGCTCATTTGTTTATTGTTTTCCCCTAAAAACAAACTCAAGAGGCACTCAACGGGCAAAAACACACCGAAAAGAAACTTGATTTTGCATGATCGCGCGTCTGCATTTCAATATCCCAAATGCATCTATTCACAAATATTTTGTTCCTCTCTCTAATTAAAACTCTGGGCTGTGCCGAGAATGGAAAACAAAGAAGAGAAGAAATCTCTGCTCATCATTTCTCTGTTCTTTTGAAAGTCTTCTACTTAAATGTAATTTCCTGCTTAATTCACTTACACTGTCTACTTCTTCCTCCAACATTGAGACCATCCTGCCAGTGCTTTGTCTTTAGGTTCAGACACACATGCACCGACAAACTCCACACAAATCCATACAATTTAGAAACAATGTGATTTCTGAAGCTGCGTGATCGATATTTGAATATAAAGCACTTCAAATCCTGACGCAATTTCAGATACGGCCCGAGACATATTCATAGAAATTGATCTTTTTATTTGTCTTGAAGATACTTCTTTGCTTTTGTGCTTCTACAAAATGAATGACTTATCCTTGCATGCCAACCGCTCTGGTAACATATAACTAATAAGCCAAAACATTAAGACTGCAAAGATCAATTAAAAGAAAATCAAAGATGCTGCAAATAACGTCTCGAAACATGTCAAGGTCTGGGATGGTAACTGCACAGCTGAGTCTCATAGGTCACTTGTTAGATGCTGGAGAAATGGCCAGGTGTGAAGAACTGAGCGACTTTGACAAGGGCTAAGTTGTTATGGGCGGATGACTGGATCGGAGCATCTCGAAAACAGGACTGGCAATAGGGTATTGGTGACCCAAGCAATGTGCAATTAAGGCCAATGAAGGATATTCCATGTGGGTCAAAACCAACAGAAGGATTACTGTGGTACAAGTCAAAAAACTTTAATGATGGTCATAGGAGGAATACCTGGTGACACACAGTGCACCACATACTGTTACATAGCTGCAGACCAGTCAGTGCCCTGATGCTAACCTGTACTAATGGCCCCAAGGCAGTGACCTTATTTGAAGGATAACACACCCAGTAACACTGCACACACTGAATTGTGAGGAAGATAACAGAGTGTTTAAGGTGTTTCCAAGGCCTCCAATTCCCCAGATCTTGCAATTTCATGAACTTAAAGGATCCGCTGTCAGTTCTTGGTGTCAGATGCCACAAGGCACTGTTAGAGGTCTTGTGGAATCCATGCCTCGGTGGGTCTGAGCAGTTTTGGCAGCACACAGAGGGCCAGCATCATTTTAAATATGCATACAAACTTTGTGAGAGTGGAAATCTGCAGCTTAAGTGAAATTTGGAGCAAAAAATGGCTGTAATCATGGTGGGTTTTATGAGAGGTTTCCTGATTCAGGGAAATATGCTTGTCCGTGGGGAAAAAAGGTGCAAATCACTTTCCCATAAAATATCCACTCAAGAACAGAATGATCTGACACTCAAGCTTTGAAGCGTTATGCTGGATTACACTGAGGTTGCACATGATAGGTAGAATTAGCAATATCTCAGATAGATTACAAAGAGAAGAAGATCTTTTGGAAGCTCCAGGCATGCTATTTAACTGTTAATCTCCATAAAGCGTGATATATCCCTTATATCTTTAGCATTGCCAGAATTTCAGTAGCGCAAGGCAGGAATGTGCACTTTTCATTCTACTAGCTGAAAACAAGAGAAGATTCTCTACAAAGGTGAGAACTCACTCGGGAGGATAGCAGAAAACCGCTGGAAGGAAAGTGATGAAACTTGTGTTCTAGAGTATTCCTGAGGGAGATTCCATTGTCTTTTGTGAGTAATAAGCAAGACTAATTGATCAAAACTTGGCCATGTCCCCAGATAGGTGACCTTTTATATCTTGCAGGTTGAGTGCCTTGCACAAAGGAGGTTAAGCATAAACTTCACCTGGATAATCTCAACAGAGTTGTTAGTCATGGCATAGTCCTTTCCAGATCTCACCATCAGACTTTTAGGCCATGATTATCTGAAGCATACTCTCAAAAATGTGTTTTTTCAAGGGTTCTTTAGCAAAGACTATAGTTCTATATGGAACTATGGCAACGTTATGGGCTTTTTGAAATCTTAAATGGTTCATTGTATGGTCTCCACTATGAGGGAAATAGTTTTCACTAAGAGCACAATGAAACAGAGATTCTTTAGTTTGATGAGGTGGCAATTCACATGGTAATGTAGAAGTATGTAACAATATTACAGTAATGATCAAGTAATAATTGATATTGTGAATAGTTACTTGAAAGAAGCTATGATGCAAAAATGATTAACTTTTAGTTCATAGCACATTTGTGTTTTTAAGCTGAAGACAAAATGTTTTGTCATGATGTTTTGTCCATTTCTAGATACAAAACAAATGAAAAAAATAATCCAACTTATGCATCTACATTAAACATGAATGTGATTAATTGCAATGCATAATTAATAATTATGTATTGTAAACAACAGCAAAATGGTAATAGCAAGAATACCAAGAACCCCGAAACAGTACAATACTAGGGCTGTCACAATACACATATTCTTCCTTTTCTGATTTTACTCAACAGTTCAGAGTTATAAAAAGTGTTCTTTGACTCATTGCAATGTTAAAACCCTTTTTGTGGCTATATAGAACAATTTAAATATGTTCCTTAAAGATGCCCTAGGGTGGAAAACTGTATTTTGTCTTGTTATAGTTGATTAATGAGAGTTTGACTGATGGAAGTGACACCTTAAACACTGAAGGGTTATGACTGCATGCATGTCTTACTTGGATGACTTGACATTCAGGCACAGTGAAGAGTTTGTATGTAGCTGCTGAGGACTGCATGTATCTTGTGTATGTAGGTATCAGTACTGACATTTGTATTTGGCAGTATCTAAGTTTAGAGATATCTTTGGACTCCAGCCTGTTCACACTAGCTGAGGATACTTGCTGAGTGAACAGCGACACATTTTTGTAAGTCACTCTGGATAGGATCCTGCATAACCAAAGCAGAGCTGTAAAACAGACCAATTCTAAAATCAGAGCTGTTATGTAACACTTTTGCCTTATTACATTTAATCTCTTTAAAATGTACATGCACCCAGCCCATAAACCAAGCTGATTATGACATCCAGGCAGGTTCTGTCTAAGTTTAGATTCAACTGGTCTGACAGTAATCATGACTTGGTGTGTATAGTAACTTTTTTACAAGGGTAATATAGGTTTTGAATAAATATTTATCTTCAATAAATAGAATCGTTATTTAAAAGCTGTATTTGGAATTTCTTGGTATTCCTATCAAAATACATCATATCATACAAAAGCATATATATATATATATATATATATATATATATATATATATACATATATATACATATATATATACATATATATATATATATATATATATACACTATGAAATATTTGATATTTGTGTCATGATACCACTTTTGAATACAACACAAATGTATAAAACCCTAACAGGGAAAACTAGAGGTTTCAGACTTTCTAATTGATTTTTATGGAAATCACACAGCAGATTACTCAACATTACTCAATTTGATGCTAAACTGAACACATCAGAAACATTTAGCATGAAAACATGCACTTTTGGTTAAAAAACATGGAATCAATAGACCTTTTTGTTATTTTTGTGCACCAAGAACTCTTAGTTTTTGTTGGCTGTTTGCAAGATCTATTGCCGTGTAAGTCTTAATTTGCAAACATTACTATAGTAAAAAAGGCATGTTTGGGCTGATACTAAACTTAGAGGCAAGAGTTCTTCAAACACTTCTGTTCTAACCAACATCTCCAGTTGTCCCAAAATCTGCAGCCTTATAGATCTAACCATCACAGGCTCAGGCCAAATGGAAGAGCCTTTAATCAGAGTCACTCTTGTACCAGTACCAATCTTGAACCAGGCTTAAACTAAGAGGAGGATGGTATGTCCTATTGTATAGCATCTACTGATTCCCATTATGGTGATCACAGACAAATTCAGGATAACAGGATGACTTTCTTTTGAGTGAAGGCAAAGGAGTCTTGTTTTTGGTCTTTTCAGAAGGTGGGGATTGCAAAAAGAGAGGTTTTGAAAAGGAGCTAGCTGGATATCACCACACTCCTGGTTGATCAGAAGAAAAGCTTTGTTAGGCTGAGCCCCAAAGCTCGTCATGTTTAGCCCAAGCCACTGGCTCCCGTATCTGACTTAAAGCTGCCACAATGGGCCAAGAGTCCCCAGGCCAGGTAGAAGGGGGGAGAGGGTTGTTGTTTTGCATGAACAGAGAGCAAGATCGGCACTAAATCCTGTGTAATCTCCCTCTAAGCTACAGAGCAGCTTCGAAAAAGCCAAAAAGCTTCAAAGAGCTGGAAAGTTTAGGCCTCAGCTCATTCAAACAGCCAAAAACAGGTTACATCTGTGTAGAGCTTGAAATGTGTTTTTTTCTCAGCCATACAGGAGCTGTCATTTCACACGGAGGCTTTGTCTGATTTGTAAATCTTTTCTTAGATGTTTGCAGGGTCATGTCATACTCAAATTGTGTGTTTGCTAAGAGTGCTATCAATGGACTGTGGATTTTCCTTCCTAGCCTAATATCCTAACAGTCATTTAAAGAGTCACTTGTGTTACTGGTATGCAAAAATGGATGCTAAGAAGATAAAACAGACAGATTCTGTCATGTGTTTGTTTAGCTAAAGTTGGCTACAGAAAATGGTTGGAATCACAGGAACAGCCCTATCATGGTTCAAAATATATCTAACTGAATGCTATCAGTTAAAAGTTAAAGATAAAAGATTTATCTTCAAATTACACAAAAGTAAGATATATAGTTCCGCAAGGCTCAATTTTAGGACCGCTATTATTTACATTATACATGTTACCACTGCTTATAAGCAGACATAATAATAATTTCCATTATTATGCAGATGACATACAGCTCTATATATCAGCCAAACCTGACGAAAATTACAGAAAATGGAGGACTGTGTAAAGGATATAAAACTCTGGATGTTTTAGGTCCAAAAGACACTAGAAATAAACTCAAAATCAGATCTAATGTTAGACTTGGCTGATGCTTCCACCATTCCTGGTCTAGCAGCTAAAAATCTTGGCGTCATATTCGATTTAGATTTATCATTTGAGCAACATATAGCTAATATTAGTAGGACAGCCTTTATGCAGCTTAGGAACATCGCCAAACTAAGAAACTCCTTATCACTACAGGACGCAGAAAAGCTAGTGCACGGTTTTATTACCTCACGACTAGATTACTGTAATGCACTTTTGTCAGGTTGTTCCAGCAGGAACCTCAAAAACTTCAGCTGGTTCAAAATGCTGCAGCCAGGGTCCTTACTAAAAATAGAACATTTGACCATATCAGTCCAGTTCTATCAGCACTTCATTGGCTCCCAGTTCAATTCCGTATTGACTACAAAATTCTTCTATTAACATATAAAGCCAAAAATTGACGCTAAGGAGATAAAACAGACAGATTCTGGCATGTGATTGTTCAGCTAAAGTTGGCTACAGACACAATTTTATTGGTTTACAGACGTTTGTTGGGTTACAATCCAGTCGGGCTTAGACCCATATCTTTTGGGGTTACATTTTCAGTTTAGTTCAGACAGAATTGTACTGGGTTGCAGTTGAGTTTACATAAAATTCCATAGAGCTTCAGTCAGGTTAAAGTAGAAGCTGTTCGGCTGCTGAAAGGTCCAGACATAAGTCAGGTCAGGTTCATGTTGGGACAAAACTTTGTTGGGCAACAAAGCAGTTTTATTCAGCATCAGCCAAGTTTAGATTCAAAACTGTGTATTGTGGCTGGGGTCAGGATGTTCTCTGGCTGAAGGTTCAAGGCTGATGAAAGTTTAGAACTGAGCAATGAAGCTTTTCTGCCCCGTCCTCTTAAAGTTCTGTGCCTGGGGTTGCATCCCAGGCACAGTGCCCTTCTAGGCATATCTGCAGTTCTGGAAAGACATCAGAGCGACTACGTTCACAAGACAGTTACATAATTCAAAGGTCTTTGTTATTCTAGGGGGGAAAGTCTGCAATGTGTACGTGTTATGGCACTAAAGAGAATACTGTATAAGATATTACAGTAGAGAGTGATCGATGTATTCATTTTTCTTAAAGGAAATGTCAGTCTTTTCACATAATGGATTAAATCATTGGAATATGCATTTATTACTGCATTTATTAGCAGCTATTACTGATTATGTGGCTTGATTATGTCTGCATGATTTCAGGAAGCATCGTTTCGGAAGACTTGCTGTGCTACTATTTCGAAGTCATTTGTTACGCTCTGAACTACATGACTTACGTTTATAGTTATAGTTATCACTGAAAAATAATAATAATAATAATAATAGGTAATAAATAATAAGTATGACAGCACATGATTAATACATTTGTAGTTTAAAAGGTTAAAAATTCTACCTTTTCACGTCAGCTCCTTGTAAACGTTTTCAGACTGTAAAGTTTGTTGTTGCCATCTGAGGCCCCACCGGCAGAAAGTTACACAGGAACACAGAGCGAAACATCAATCCTTATCAGGACAGTGTATATGTGTGTGTGTGTGTGTGCGTGTGTGTGTGTATGTGTGTGTGTGTGTTTTCTTGTGTGTTTCTTCACAGAGTATACCTGTATATGTGCCTGTGTGTGTATGTGTGTGTGTGTGTGGTATCAGATGAAGGGAAAGGCAGGGAGTTGTCAGTAGTGATGGATGTGTTAGAGTGGAGGGGTGTCAGGCAGCTCTATTCTCCCCACTCATCTGCCTCCAGAACAGCTGCAGAGTGCCTACCGGGGCCACGACTCCGCACAGCAGCCGCCAGGGCCCCTGAATACGCGCACGCACACACACACACACACACACACACACACACACACACACACACACACACAGACTGACTACTGTTCAAAAGTTTGAAATTACATTGATGTCAATACCAGCACTGGTAGTTTCAACGAATTTGTAGGGTGGAAATCTATCAAAGCTGTAAAGCATTGAGACTGAAGTTCTAATTAAATGAACATCCTGAATGAAATTGTTATGACATGAATATCCAGATGATTATGCCTTAAACGTGAAATGTGGTCATCAAATACGAAGGCAGACAATTTGAGACGATCATTATTATAAATAGTATTCACCCTTCACAGCCCTTGCGCAGCAGCATAACCCACACCCAGAGCTGTGGGCAGCCACCTCAGCACCCGGGCCAGTGCCTGGGCTTAGATGCCTTGCCCAAGGGCACCTCAGCCATGGATGCCAGTCATAGGGTTCTGTTTTTCCCCTTTGACACATGTTATACTACTTTATACATACCCTAAATGGACAAAAATATTGGGACACTTGCTCAGTCGTCGTTTCTTCTGAAATCAAGGCTATTAAAAAGAGCTTATCCTGCTTTTGTTGGAGTAGCTGATTGAACTGTCCAGTGAAGACTACCTACTAGATTTTATAAGCACTGCTGTGAGGAATTGATTGCATTCAGCCACAGAGTTCATAAGGTCAGAATGTTGAATGATCACCTCATCCCCAACTTATCGACTCTGTCCCAGAAGAATCGGATGAGGCCCACTGCTGGGGTGTATGTGTGTGTGTGTGTGTGTGTGTGTGTGTGTGTGGGGGGGGGGTACTTCTCTACAAGTTATTATTGAATAAAATAACAAACATTATTACACAAATACAGAAATGAATATACAACAATATCCGCTTGCTTTCTGCTTTTCTTTTCAAATAAACACCCATACACACAGAAACATACACTGTAGCCCACTTTCTGTTTCTCTCAAACGTGCACACACATATACACACACACACAAGAGCACACTCACACTAACCACACCATTGATCCTGCATAGAGACATTCGGTCCTGTACCAAATTCCTACTCGGCATTGTGTTAAAATTACTGCCACTCATTCCAACAAGGCTTTTGTGGTTAAAATTACACTGTTATGTCCAATTAGTCCTGTAATCAGCCTTTGGTAATTGCTGCTGCAATTGCATCTCCCACTACAAAAGCACATCCGCCACAGCACCGTGATTGCCTTCATGCTAGTTGGGCTTCAGCCTTTATCTCTGTGAAGCAATTCCTCCTCCCCTCCTTCACCCACAATGCCAGCCGCCAGTTTGCGAGCAGGAACTGCGGTTGGTTTCATGAATGCGCCAGCCATACCAATTCATTCAAAACCAGACCTACACAGTGCATTGTTATTCCGGTGGGAGGCATAACAGCCTCCAGCCAGTGGTGATCTGGGAACAGTTTGTGTATATATAATTGTCAACACTCTCCATTCACTCCATTCACTTTATCAGTACTTCCACTCGCTGGCCACCCTATGTAGGTGTTCAATTAGATACCATGAAGGCCATCTGTTGCTGCATAAATTTGTCAGCCACCCAGTATGGCGTTCATAATTGGTCAGTTTCTGACCACAGGATCGCTGTTGACTATTTAGGTGGCGGACCCATTTCAGCACAGCAGTGACAGTGACATGCTAGTGTGCGTGGCGATAGCATGAATGTGTCAGGCACAGCGGTGCTGCTGAGGTTTTTACACACCTCAGTATCACTGCTTGTTGGAGAGCAGGTCTACCACCCAAACACATCTTGTCTAGACTGTTGTGACTCTGTGGTCACTGATGAAGGTCTTGAGGGTTGCTAACACAAACTGTGCATCAACAGATTACTGTTACTGTTTCTAAGGCTGAGCAGGGCGGATCTACAGGGAACTGGTTTCTGGAAAAGTGGATGATGTGAAATATGTAGAACTCGCTAAATGATGATAATTATTTTAGCAGTGGCCTGAGCATGTGCATTAGGTGTCTACGGAAATTCGCATGGCAACATTACGCCCCATCTCTCCACCTCCATCTCCTTATCACCCCATTACTCTATCCCATCTCCTCAATGCCTTGTTACACTACCCCTATTGCCTCAATGCCACATTACTCCACCCCATCTCCTCAAAGCTCCACTATTCCACTCCATCTCGATAATGCCGGCCGCATTACTCCACCCATCTCCTCAATGCTCCACTATTCCACTCCATCTCCATAATGCTGCATTACTCCACTCCATCTCCTCAACGCTCCTCTATTCCACTTCATCTCCACAATACTGCATTACTCCACCTATCTCCTCAAAGCACCACTATTCCACTCCATCTCCATAATTCTGCATTACTCCACCCCATCTCCTCAATGCTTCACTATTCCACTCCATCTCCATAATTCTGCATTACTCCACCCCATCTCCTCAGTGCTTCACTATTCCACTCCATCTCCACAATGCCGCATTACTCCACCCATCTCCTCAATATCCCACTATTCCACTCCATCTCCACAATGCCGCATTACTCCACCCATCTCCTCAACGCTTCACTATTCCACTCCATCTCCATAATTCTGCATTACTCCACACCATCTCCTCATTGCTTCACTATTCAGCTCCATCTCCATAATGCCACATTACTCTACACCACCTCCTCAATGCCCCATTATTCCACTCCATCTCCTCAACGCTCGACTATTCCACTCCATCTCCTCAACGCTCCACTATTCCACTTCATCTCCACAATGCCCTATTATGCCACTCCATCTCCTCATGACCCCATTGCTCCATTACTCCATTCCCAATTCTCAATACCCTTTTATGACACATCTCCACGATGTCACATTACTCCTTGAGGAGATGGGGTGGAGTAATGGGTTGTTGAGGAGATGGAGTGGAAAAATGGGCCACTGAGAAGATGGGGTCATCTTCTCGTGGCCAATTTTTCCACTCCATCTCCTCAACACTCCATTTCTCTACCATATCTGCTCATCGCCCTATTGCTCCATTTCTCCACCCTATCTCCTCATCGCCCCATTGCTCCATTACTCCATCACCAATTCTCAATACCCATTTATGCCACTCCATCTCTTCAAAGCTCCATTATTCCACCCTATTGTCTCAATGTCCTATTAATCCACGGCAATCTCCTCATCGCCCCATTACTCCACCCCATCTACTCAACAGCCCATTACTCCAACCACATAATTATACAGGCAATTCCGTTTAATGAACAAGTGCATTATTTATAATGATTATAATGAACTATAATGAACTGTAAAGACTTACTGGTGTTTACATTTACTGATATTGTCACTTAGTATTATAAAGTTTCAGGTCAATGAAGTTGTGTGTACCACTATAATACCACACAAGTGTCACTCGAGAAATTACAGCACAGTTTATATTGAATTGGAGGACCATATTCAGATGCTTAAGAATGTGTCTGATCAGCATCTTTCCCTACAGTTCACAACTACTGTTATCAGACTGATTGTCTTACTTACCTTATGTTCTGTACAAATTTTCGAATCTCAAAGGAATGGATGCAGGCAGTGTTAATGTAAACCATGAATACATATGAACTGTTCTTGGGTAGTGAACTACACTGTTGGACTCTGCAAAGTGCAATGTGTTTAGCCATTTAAAAAAAAAAAATCTCATTAAAAATGCATTCAGTTGCCTGCTTGACCGGCCTGCTATTGATTTACATGGACTGATATTTTTTTGGAGACAAACCAAATGGATTATTACATTAGAAGACAAATCAGACCAACATTATAATGGGCATGTGCGGTCATGGCAATCCCATTTTTTTTTATCTTGCTTCTATATTCAAAAACAACTTAGCAAGCATGAATGCTTACAGCTGTCCACAATGTAATTAAAAGCACTGTAAATTGTGATGCTTTATTTGATTCCATTGCATCCTAAAGTTAAAGGAAATGACAAATTAAATGAACTGAGCTTGTTCAGACGTCTGTTTTTTTCTGGTCTGTGCAGTCTTTTATAAGGTGAAAAACCAATCAATAAAGGAAGTTTACTTTTCAAGCAGATGTCCCCATTACAGAAACAAAAATCCCAGTCATTTTAATTTTAATGAATGTGAAAGATGTACATATTTGCTCTTTAAAGTAAGAACATCTGTCATTAAATAGGCAAATTCTTCCAAATGAATTGCAGAATGGCCCTGAAGAGGGAATTATTTGGAATACTAAACACAACTGGCTTAATTAAGGGCTTCGTGAACTCCTTGAGCACTGAATGGTGCAGGTAGTTTCCAATTTGCATATCACTGCAGGCGTGCAGACATATCATCATACTCCTATGGGTTGGCAGGAAGACATTAAAGAGTAACTAGTGTATTTTAGAAAACATGATTTCCAGCTTTGCAATCTAGCTTCCATCTGTGTTGTTCTTTTGAGTGTGTAGACTCTTGTACTTTGTAGCTCCACTTACTGGCCAATTTATTAGCCTTTATATGTCCACTTACTGTTTAAAATACAATGTTTAAAATAAAGAAGTAAAACAACTTAAAATGGTTGGTTGCTTTGTGGCTCATCCCGACATCCCACCCTGCAAAACCTCATTTCAGGGAAATTGCCCCCTCACCATCATTTATTATTTATTTTTTCTAGTTATTTGCAGATATATGTTTTTAAAATACATACTTATATTATAATGTTCAACTCATGGAGTGTTTTTTGGAACATTTACAGGCAGTTCATCACAGTCATCATGGAGGACATCACAAAAGCAGCACAGTTAGCTTGTAAGTGCATAACATTAGCTCACCCCCAGCTTGTCTTTTACAGTCATTTAACCCCTATGGGCAACAGAATAGTCGCTGTTGTAAACAACATAAATAATGACAACATTATCATTATTTTGACCCTAAAGGTAGGGGTAATGTGTTTATTTCCTGGTTTGAACAATCTGCCACGGAGCTGCAACACACTGAACTGAACTGATGCACGATGAATGAGAGTGGTCGACTATAAATCCTGCCCACAGAGAATTTTTGCTCAGTAGATCTGTCAGGATGCTCTCTCTCTCACTCTCTCTTTGCTACGTATGTTACTCATTCACTCTGTCTTGCTCCCTCCTTGCTTGCCCGATATACAGAATTCAGATTTCTGGGATACTGTATGTAATTTGCAGGCATCAGGGGGGGCGCTACCAATATACAAGAGAGGTGGGATGTCTGCTTATACAGCAAGTATTCTAGATAGCTAGCGTAAAAGCTAATTCAGCTGAAGCTTTGATTACTGTTTAAGCAATGTGATCCATGTGAGCCACTTTATTAGAAACACCTACTACTCCCACTCACTGACCACTTTATTAAAAACACCTACTACTCCCACTGACTGACCACTTTATTAAAACACCTACTACTCCCACTGACTGACCACTTTATTAGAAACACCTATCTTTTACTCCCACTCACTGACCACTTTATTAAAAACACCTACCACTCCCACTCACTGGACACTTTATTAAAAACACCTACTACTCCCACTGACTGACCACTTTATTAGAAACACCTACTACTCCCACTCACTGGACACTTTATTAAAAACACCTACTACTCCCACTCACTGGCCACTTTATTAGAAACACCTACTACTCCCACTCACTGGACACTTTATTAGAAACACCTACTACTCCCACTGACTGACCACTTTATTAGAAACACCTACTACTCCCACTCACTGGACACTTTATTAGAAACACCTACTACTCCCACTGACTGACCACTTTATTAAAAACACCTACTACTCCCACTGACTGACCACTTTATTAGAAACACCTACTACTCCCACTGACTGACCACTTTATTAGAAACACCTATCTTTTACTTTCACTCACTGACCACTTTATTAAAAACACCTACTACTCCCACTCACTGACCACTTTATTAAAAACACCTACTACTCCCACTGACTGACCACTTTATTAAAAACACCTACTACTCCCACTCACTGGACACTTTATTAGAAACACCTACTACTCCCACTCACTGGACACTTTATTAGAAACACCTACTACTCCCACTCACTGACCACTTTATTATAAACACCTATCTTTTACTTTTACTCACTGACCACTTTATTAAAAACACCTACTACTCCCACTCACTGGCCACTTTATTAGAAACACCTACTACTCCCACTCACTGGACACTTTATTAGAAACACCTACTACTCCCACTCACTGGCCAATTTATTATAAACACCTATCTTTTACTTTCACTCACTGACCACTTTATTAAAAACACCTCCTACTCCCACTCACTGGACACTTTATTAGAAACACCTACTACTCCCACTCACTGGACACTTTATTAGAAACACCTACTACTCCCACTTACTGGCCAATTTATTAGAAATACCTACTACTCCCACTCACTGGCCACTTTATTAGAAACACCTATCTTTTACTTCCACTCACTGGCCACTTTATTAGAAATACCTATCTTTTATTTCCACTCACTGGCCACTTTATTAGAAACACCTACTACTCCCACTCACTGGCCACTTTATTAGAAACATCTACTACTCCCACTCACTGGACACTTTATTAGAAATACCTATCTTTTATTTCCACTCACTGGCCACTTTATTAGAAACACCTACTACTCCCACTCACTGGCCAGTTTATTAGAAACACCTACTACTCCCACTCACTGGCCACTTTATTAGAAACATCTACTACTCCCACTCACTGGACACTTTATTAGAAATACCTATCTTTTATTTCCACTCACTGGCCACTTTATTAGAAACACCTACTACTCCCACTTACTGACCACTTTATTACAGACACCTAGTTTCGACTTTCACTCACTGGCCACTTTATTAGAAACACCTACTACTCCCACTCACTGGCCACTTTATTAGAAACACCTACCTTCTACTTCCACTCACTGCTCACTTTCAGTATTTCTATTTGTGTAAATATTCAGTATTTCTATTTGTAAATTGCACCCAAGTTATTGAGGTGACAATAAAACTGATTTGATGTGATTTGATTATTAGAAACTTCATAGATTCCCTGACTAATCACTGTGGAACAGCCATCATGCTTCCCCCTTGCTAGAGCTTCTCCTGCCATGCAATTCTAGATGGTTAGCATCCAAACCATGAGAATCCAGCCAACCATTTCTTTTTGAACTGCCACATCACCATGTCGTAGGCCAGCTGAACGCGCTAGCAGGAGAGCGCTAATTGCCAGTACTGTTGCAGTCAAACTAACAGATGCCTGCTCTGGCTAGCATCACACTGAGTGATGAAGGAGAGCGAATGCCATCCTATTCACCCAGAGAAAGCGAGGCCAGCTGTTCTGACTGCCAGGAAGGAAGGTAGGTTTTTTTCTAATAAAGTGGCCGGTGGGTGTTTATCAGAGTGATGGGCAAGGTCCAAAACATCAGTGCATCAGTGCACATGATAAAACAGCAGCTGTTCACATCTGCAGGCTGCAACACGTGTAACTGCTAGAAAGATCAGAGTGGCTAATCCTCGTATCCCCCCACATGAACAAACAATGGTTCACCTTGCTTTGGGGTACGGCTCACACGCGCACACACGCCGCGAAACATGACACGTCTGAGCGTTCCCGAGCACTAATTAGTGCTCAGATTCTGCTTTGCTGTTGTTTCCCTGTGACGGAACAACAGGGAGCATCTCATCCGGTCTTGTCTTTTTTCTTTCTGGGGTCTTATTAGATGTTTCTGGTGATGGCTGCATTTGAATAGCCGCAACGCATTCTTATGTAAAAACATTGGGCATCAGCTCTCCCTCTCTCGCCCCCTCTCTCACACTCTCGTTCTGCACTCCCGCACCCTCTCTTTTTTTTCTGTCTTTTCTTTTTCGCAGCGTTTTCTTATGGAGCTGGCACACTTCAAAGCAGAACTGACGGCGGCGCGGGCTGAAAGCTCCCGTTCATCTAGCGGGTGGAATTATGCCGCCGTCTCTCTCTCTCTTGAGTACTACTTCAGAAAACAGCTCTCATCTCTTTAAATATCTGGCCTCTGCATGACACCCTGGAAAAGAGAGAAAGCAAGACAGAGAGAAAAAGAGAAAGAGAGAGAGAGACAGAGAGAGGGAGGGTGAGGATGCTCAAAGGAGCTGAGAAGAGAGAAAAAAAAAAAAAAAAAGATAAACAGAAAGAAACTTTTTTTTCCCCAATGCTGCATCCATGAAGATGTTCTAGTGCGAGGAGTGAGCTGTGCTGTGGGGATGAGCGGTGGTGTACACGTCACGTTCCGCCACATCACTACATTACAGCTAACGCAACCGGACATGCGCTCACCTCCGGAGCGCGCTGCTAAATTATGCTGTTTCTGCATCATTTGCTGAAATACCAAGCAACGCACCAAGTCGCTCTGATCCAGCTCAGTCCAAATCTCATTATTTCTGATTCTTTTCAGCACTGATTGCAAAGTCATGTGGAAGCCAGTTTAATTTTTAAACACTTCCAGTTGTGGTCATGAAATATTTAGAAGGTTATTTAGCAAGGGACGTTTAGGAGAGGAGGGCTGCATTTAAAGCCACCATCAACGTGGCGTAGAAGACCTGTATTGACTGTCCTGTTTAATAGAAACACCTCGCTTTCACTTCCACTTACTGGCCACTTTAGTGGAAACACCCACCTTATACAGCATACTTATACTTTTGTGATTCCAATCACTGGTCATTTTATTAGAAACACCCACATTGAATGTCCACTTACTGGTATAGGCACCTACATTGTATGTTCCCTGATTGGCCAACTTTTACAGTTTTTATTAGAAAGACCTCACTTTTACTTTCACTAACTGGTCACCTTATTGAAAACACCTACCTTATACCTTCATTCACTGGACACTTTATCAGAAACACCTACTTTGTATGTCCCCTGATTCCCACTTTATTAGAAAACACCCACATTGTATGTCCACTGATTGGTATGTCACCCACATTTTATGTCCACTGACTGGTCACTGTATTAGAAACATCTACTTTGTATGTCCCTTGACTGGCCAATTTATTAGAAACACTGTTTTTATTAGAAACACATCACTTTTACTTTCATTCGAACTGGTCACTTTATTGAAAACACGTACCTTATACCTCCATTCACTGGACACTTTATCAGAAATATCTACTTTGTATGTCCCCTGACTGCCACTTTATTAGAAAAACCCACATTGTATCCACTGACTGGTATGTCACCCACATTGGATGTCCTCTGACTGGCGAATTTATTTGAAACATCTACTTTGTATGTTCCCTGGCTGTTATGACACCTACATTGTGTGTTCCCTGATTGGTCACTGTATTGCAAACACCTCACTTTTATCTCCACTAACTGGCCACTTTATTGAAAACAGCTACCTCATACATCCATTCACTGGCCACTTCAGTGGAAACACCAACGTTGTAATTCCTATTACTTGCCACTTTATTAGATTGCATTGTATGTATCCTGATAGTATTAGAAAAATCTGCTTTATATGTCCCCTGACAATTTAATAGAAAACACTGTTATAATAAAACTGTTTTTATAAGAAACACCTCAATTTTACTTCCACTAACTGGCCACTTTATTGGAAACTGCTACCTCATACTTCCATTTACTGTCCCATTTATTAGAAACACCTACTTTGTTTGAGTGGACACCTTACATGTGTGCCATTTGGCTTATGCTCTTACCCAGATAATACATTACATTTGAATCATATTAGTAGATAAAGAAGATTAATAGTGTTAGGAGCTTCGCCCAAGAACTCCATATTAGAGGGAAATATTGTTATCAACTTCGCTACGCCAACCACTTTACTAGAAACACCTATCCACTCACTCACTGGCTCACACTTTATTAGAAACACCTACCATGTACTCCCACTCACTGGCCACTTAATTGGAAACACCAGCCTAGTAGGTCCACTCCTTGGTCACCATTTTTTTTTTTTTGCATAATTGAATTGTTGTGATGTAACCAAAGTCATTCACAGTGGCTTGGTATGAAATTGTTCGTTATAGAGAAACTGTGGCGACACCAGTGGTTAACTTGTGATCCAATGATAAGCCTATCTTAACCAGTGGAGAGGAGGTCTTAACTGACTACTCATGAAAAGCTAGAGAATGACTGATAGAAACACAGACAAACAGATGGGCTAGTCAGTCTACTGTTGGGGTCCGTGAACAGACCTGCTGACGCTGAGCTTCTGCTTTTAGGATAATGATGGTCTGCAATGATGGTGTATGCAACATTTGCTGCATTATTATTGTTTGTTGCACTCGGAAAGCTTTCATAAACAAGAGTTTTGTTGTTTAAGTGAGGAATTATGAGTAGCTCTGGCTTGGGCCCAAGAGCTTGCAAGCATCCTGTCCACAACAGAAGCATCAGGCTGGGTTGGTAGAGCGCTAGATTAGATTCAGGTGCTTGCTTGGATTAGGCCCAGTAAGCACTGCTTTGGACCACCGTAGCGCTGGCTGGAGTCAAAGACATGGCAGCGCCTGCATGGCTATTACACAGTCACTGGAAGACGCACCAGGAACGGGGCTCCTCTGCCATTTTCTCTCTCTGCCTGCCAGTCGAGTAAATACATCGCTCAGACTTGCTTTGGGCGTCATGGTGTCAGGAACACACGCACACATATAAGAAACTCAGAGAGCATGGCCAGCTCCCAGTAGCCAGCTCCCCTGATTCCACTTCCTCTGAGAGTGAGATAGTGGAGTGGGCAGCTGTCCGACAGTTTGATATTTCCTCTCCTGGAGTTCCCCTGAGCCCCCCTCAGCACCAGGAGAGACATAGGCGCCTAGCTCCTTTCAACAGGCCAAGAGGCCTCCTTAAAAGGCTTTACTCTGCTGCAGGCTGATGTGGAGTTAATAATCATGATGCAGAGTCTATTATCTGCAGACCAGAATGGTTGCTTTCAGAAAACAGTTGAATCACTCTCATAGCCCAATGTTGATGTGGACTCCTAAGTTTCACGGAAATAGATTTCTTCATGACATATTTGTTCCTCTTTAAAAATCTTTAAAAATAAGGATGCACCGATCTGGCACTAGGAGCGGATATCAGCCACAATGTCAACAAAATAGCTGGATCGGGTACTGGGTAATTAGGACTGATCCATTCACTGAACCCAATTCCCACACTGCCAGTATTCTAGGTTTCATAACTCAGGATCAGAGTAACCTACAGACATGTTACACATATCATGGCAAACAACTGGACACCCAAAAGTGTCCAAAATCAAACAAGATTACCTGTTTTTTTTTACATAAAAATCAGAATATTCCAGATTTAAATCCCTGTCACTGTTTTTAAAATCACCAGCTTTGCTGTTTCTGTCGTGTTTTAGTCATAGAGAGATGAGAGCCAAACTGCTTGGTTGGAGACTTGCGTCTGTACTGGAGAACAGTCGAGGTCAAGGGGGGTAACTGAGAAGGGAGGAGCTGCTAGGTCCTGTCTGGTCTCACAAACTTCAAATTTCAGAATAAAAGTCCTGAGCCTAGACAACACTAAATGATGAATAAGCAGCAATTTAGTACATTTGAATCTATTTTTTTCATTGAATTTAATTGTTAATGTATTATAATTTGTTTTACTAGTTAGTAAAGTTAGTAAAGAAATGTTTAAGTCGATACGGATGCCTTAAGTCTCTCGCACATGGCGAGGTATATGGTTTAATGATTCAGCAATGGTATTGGATCAGCGATCACCTATCAACCTTGCGTATTGGCCTCGTATCAGAACAGTAAAGGTTGAGTCAGTGCATCTCTACTTAAAACACATCATTTGTGGTTCTGTTTTTAATAATTGAATCATTTCTATTGGTCCATTTATCATGAAACATACAGTCTTGACTCATTTTATTTATATCCCGACAGTTTACACACACCCAGCCCACTAGCAAAAGCCTTTCAAAGGTAAACGCACCAGGTAGTTTAGGAGAATATGAAAGTGAGGCTTACCAAGTTAAACTCTTATGCTAGGCCAGCTAAAGAAGGGAGAAAGGCTGACCAGGGCAAGCGCTGTTGTTATCTGTGGCAGCCAAGTCTAAAAATGCCAAATTAGGTTGACTGGAAATGGGAGAAGGGCAGACCTGGTTCTAGGTGGGCGGGTACTAGGCTTATTTATCACACTGTTATTTTGTTCTGAGCCCGAAATAACAGGATTGTAAATAAAATAAGTAGAGTTGTATAACCCCATTAACGCCTTAAACAGGCTATGGCCCACCAGTGGGTCCCTGTAATTACTGGGTAATACATCTTAGTGTGTAAGAAGGGGTTAAAAGCCACTTGAACTACTCAATAAATGCATCTAATGTGACTGAACGGCCAATGTAGGAATTGTACAATTCTACAGTACAAGAACACAACAATGCACTGAATATGATTTACTGGTGCAGCTCACTCTGAGACTGATGTACTGATGATTGTAGTTAAAGCCCAAAAAGTGCCCTCCCGCAAGTGCAGTATGCCTAATTTACAAGTCCTGCGGCTTATTACCCAAACTACATGTAGCCCTGCCTACTAACAGCATGCTCATAAAAAAAAACAGTGGAGCTGTAAACAGGACAGAGACAACACCAAAGTGCTGAAGAAATATCAGCCCTAATAATTGACTCCTGTTATTTTCTACTAGAGGTGTAAATCTACTGCTGCTAACAACAAAAAAAACAATCCACACTTCTGATATCGCCACTCATTGTAGTGTGATCTTCCCACACTTTGTGCGATTCTCCCTTTTTTTTCAGAGGTACACGGCCTACAAACTGTGAGTTCAGTCTCGTGTGCCAGTTTCGTACGTAACAACACAGGCGAAATGTGTTTGTTTCGTGCCTGGAACAGGCCCAAAGGGTTATAGCACATCAGTGGCAGCACATCAGCTGCCACTCTGACCTTCCCTCCAAGGCCTGTGGAGACAGTGTCAATGTAATGCTTCCAAGAAATGTATGATGTCAGGGCCAGCGTCTGAGTGTTACAAAGGCGTAATGATGATGTACTTGGTAGCCTTTCTGCTTCTGAAGGGCAAAACTGGGTAGTCTTCACAAGGGGAGAATGATTAATTAGGGTGTGCTTAGCCCGGCACCTTTTCATGCTCAGCTCTATGTTATTGGAATGAATGGTTTAAAATTCTAGTCAGACAGACAGACGGCTTAGCAACTTGATTTTCTCCCTCACACACTCTTGCGTATTCTCTGTCTCTCGGCCTCTCCCTCTCTCTCTATCCATCTGTCTCTTTCTCCACTAAATTCAGGTGTCATCTATTGAGACAATGAAGAAGTTCGGCCCAGCTAATGAAATAATTTTCCTCCAGTCACTTCTATACTCATTCCCTCTCTCTCTCTCTTTCTCTCTCTCTCAGTTGTCCTCCAGGTGGGCCATTTTCCCCTTCAGCCAGCTTTCAGCTGCCAACTCAGCCTCACTCCTGCCTCCTCTCTCCATGTGTGGGCCTGCCAGTTAGTATTTGTACAAGGTGTTTATCTCCAGCACGCTGGAATTTCTATTCGCCTCTCAGACTAGCAACAAGTAGTTTTACGGCCCACTTTGCATTACCGCATCTGGCCAGATTTCACGAGGTGTTTCATTTAAGCCTAATAACAGCAATTGCTGTTATTGCGCGACCATTAAACCTTAAAGCGATAGTTTGGCGAAATATGTACATAATTCTCCCCTTAGGCCAAATATAGTTGATCAGCCAAGACAGAGAGTTCTCGCATCAGAAACGACATCTTGGCAAGTGTTTGACCCTCTCGAATTAGCGCAACACACACTACTAACTTACCACAATCCATTTTAGTGTCACTGCGGTGCTGAGAATGACCCACCACCCAACTAATACCTGCTCTGTGGTTGTTCTGTGGGGTCCCAAGCATTAAAGAACAGGGTGAAATGAGGCTAACAAATTTTGCAGTAAAACCTATGGACTACAGTAAGGTATTAAACTTCACAGAACTACACGGACCTCCTATATGGTAAGTGGAGCTGAAAGAATGGGCTGAGTTGATTCCAAACCAGTGGTGGTCATAATACTGTGATATGACTGAGCGTCTGCCAATATAAGAATAGAAGACCACTTTGTCTGGATAAAAGTGCTTAGAACAAGCAATGAAACGCCAAAATATGTTTGAATGGACTTATGGATCATACTCAACAACAATCCCATAATGAGAAATGTTATGTTTCTCTTTGCCAAGATGTCATGTGTTGCATTGCACTAAAATTACAAGGCTAGTGTAGCTAACAAGCAAGATGCTTTTTTTTACCATCAATTAGCATCATGCAGACTGTATGCCTGAGTTCTAAGATGTGCTTATGTGGTTTCCGACACCATATGGCGGGGCTCTTGAACGTCAGTCCTGAAGGGCCGGCATCCAGCACAGCTTCATGATTTTCCTGCTCTGGCTGAACTCATCTTTTAACTACCAGCTTCAGCAGGTATGTGTTTAAGCAGGGAAATCACCAAACAGTGCTGTACTCAGGCCTTCCAGAAGCCCTGTTTCATGGCATAGGTGTCATTTTTAAATGACTTCTGAATCCATCCTATTAATATCTTTATCTATTTTAAAAGAACACAGTGTTTTATACAGTGGCAGAAATCAATAGAGCAAGGGTTTACTGAACTACTCCATTTGAGACAAGTGATATTCTGAATAATTTATACTTCTGTGAAGACGCATGTAAACGTATCTGTATTATGATGGTAAGTGAAGGTTGCATAGGCTTGCAGAGGCCTTAAAGTGCACTCCTTTCAATTATGCATTCACCAAACAAACAGCATTACAAAGATGTTCACGTCATTGAAGTCTGAGTTGAGTTTCATGCCTCTAAGATGTGATCCTGAGTAGTCTTGAGTCTCCGGGGTGGAGGACCAAGTCAAGTCTTGAGTCTCTGGTGTGTAATGCTAACCATACACTAGAAGACTTTTTTTAATCTACAGGCAATTTGTCATTACATTACATTTGACATCATGTTGATGCTCCACTGACCTGCAACAGGGAGAGTACCGCCACTATTGTTACTACTCCAGTGCTCAGCGTGCCAGAAGCTGCACTATGTAACTTTAGGGAAGTGGACAGAAAACACTCACATAAAACTATATAACTCGAGTCTTATTTGTGCAAAATCAGTCCACATGCTTTTTGCATGTCAGATGATTCTTCTGTATCCCCCAGCTTGTAAAATGCATGTCTAAAGCATGTCCTTTAGTATTGGCTCAAAGCACAATTTCCATTTCCTGACCAAGAGCAATAAATCCCAAGTATCGCATAATGCTGCTTAAAGGCTTTCAAGGGCCACGTGCCCTACCTAGAGATAGGTAGAAAAAGCCCCGGCCACATCCCTAGTGTCAAGTAGGGTTGGCAAGTTCGTCAAGGCCACGAACGTTAAAGAACGCCAAAAACCACACACCATGCACCAGTAGAACGGGTGCAGCATAGTCCCACATACTGAGCGTCGAAAGACGAGCATTACAGCTCTGTAAGTAGAGGAGAGCTAGATAGGCCAACAGCACTGCCCTCTGAGCATGACATCTCCCACAGCAAGAGCACAGTTGTGTGTGATGTTTGATCCAGATGGCCTGCTCTGGAGGCGGAGCTCTGAGCTCTGAACTCTGTCGAAGTGGACTGAGCTCAGTGTGTCCAGTGTGCCACAGGTCTAGTGTATTTAGCAAGTATGCTAACTTACATGTACCTAGTGTAATAGCTAACCCAACAGCAGTGTCCAAATACACATGTTTACATTACTGAGTTGACAGCCTCCTAGGCAAACGTCTCTGAACAACTCCAGCAGCATGGTGCTTACTGTCCTTACATAAGCTTCCATTACTTGTTAGCAACATTAGCCTTGCAGCTCCAAGACACCAAACATGCCTTAGCTTAATGACTACATTTGGGATAAAGGGGAAATTGTGTAAATTTAATATGATGCCAAACTACCACTTTAAATGCTACAAATGAAGCCTCACATTGCCTTGAGCCTCAGCCCACTTGCACGCAACCAGCACACTTCTGGAGCCGATTTGTTTTGAAATGCACAAAAACACCATCTCGTGGTGCGCGACCGGTCCACTCGAGGCTCGAATGGGACACAGCAGCCCTGTCGCTCGCTCAAGCGCTGCTTTTGCACTCGCGAGACGCCAATGATCTGGAGAGCACTGGAGCCGTTGCCACGGTGAGCGGGGCTCAGAAAACAGCCAGAGTGCTGCTCTGCTCTTAATCACTTCCTATTCCCACAACCCTCTCAGAGATCAGCAGGGGGCTCAGAGACAGCATGAGGTCTGTGACTCGGAAAGAGAGGGGGGGAGAGAAAAGGAGACGAAAGAGAGAGAGAGATGTCAAATGCAGGCTTCCAGCAGACTCGAATATGAATTTTGTTGCAGATGTGTTGATCAGTGTTGATACACTCAAACAGCATCGCCTACCGCCTTTGTTTCTCTCAACTTACAGAACAACAGAGGGGCCTTTAAAGAAACCGTGATGTGCCTGTATTGGTATGAGCGAAGATTTATATAGTAGCATTGGTGTTCGCTCAGTCTCAGCCGGGTTATCACTGCAGCGCTGGCACTGAATGTGCATTCATTATTGGCCATTTAGCTCTCTACTTACCAGTCTCTTTTAATGAAATGACTGACCACTTTATTAGAAACACCTACCTTGTGCTTCCACTCACTGGCCACTTTATTAGAAACACAGACCTTGTGCTTCCACTCACTGGCCACTGGTCACTGTTTCTGATAAAGTGGCTAGTGAATAAAAGCTCAAGGTCTGTGTTTCTAATAAAGTGGCCAGTGAGTGGAAGCACAAGGTAGGTGTTTCTAATAAAGTGTCCAATATGTGGAAGCACAAGAAAGGTGTTTCTAATAAAGTGTCCAATGAGTGGAAGCTCAAGGCAGGTGTTTCTAATAAAGTGTCCAATGAGTGGAAGCTCAAGGCAGGTGTTTCTAATAAAGTGGCCAGTGAGTGGAAGCACAAGAAATGTGTTTCTAATAAAGTGTCCAATATGTGGAAGCACAAGGAAAGTGTTTCTAATAAAGTGTCCAATATGTGGAAGCACAAGAAAGGTATTTCTAATAAAGTGACAAGTGAGTGAACGCACAAGGTAGGTGTTTTTAATAAAGTGGCCAATGAGTGGAAGCTCAAGGACAGTTTATCTAATAAAGTGTCCAATGAGTGGAAGCACAAGAAAGGTGTTTCTAATAAAGTGTCCAATGAGTGGAAGCACAAGAAAGGTGTTTCTAATAAAGTGTCCAATGAGTGGAAGCACAAGAAAGGTGTTTCTAATAAAGTGTCCAATGAGTGGAAGCTCAAGGCAGGTGTTTCTAATAAAGTGGCCAGTGAGTGGAAGCACAAGAAAGGTGTTTCTAATAAAGTGTCCAATATGTGGAAGCTCAAGGCAGGTGTTTCTAATAAATTGGCCAGTGAGTGGAAGCACAAGGAAGGTGTTTCTAATAAAGTGGCCAGTGAGTGGAAGCTCAAGGAAGGTTTTTCTAATAAAGTGGCCAGTGAGTGGAAGCTCAAGGAAGGTGTTTCTAATAAACTGGCCAGTGAGTGAAAGCACAAAGTAGGTGTTTCTAATAAACTGGCCAGTGAGTGAAAGCACAAAGTAGGTGTTTCTAATAAAGTGGCCAATGAATGGAAGCACAAGGAAGGTGTTTCTAATAAAGTGGCCAGTGAGTGAAAGCACAAAGAAGGAGTTTGTAATAAAGTGGTCAGTGAGTGGAAGCACAAGGCAGATGTTTCCAATAAAGTGGCCTCTAAGTGTACCTTTAAGATAACGCAGGTGACCGGAGAGTTAGATAATAATGGTATTGTCTGAGCTGCCAATGCATATCTGTCCACAATGCCTTGAGTATCCCATCTTATCTCTAGAGATAATGGGAAAGGGGATATTTATGCTATTTTCGCTCCGTTTTACACAAGTGGGTCAGCGATGCTTGGGAATGGATCCGAGAGGTGCAGCTAGTGTGCTAAGCATGGTCACACTTCATCTCTCGGCATGCAGTATATAATCACCGTATTGATTCATGACACATTTTTCTGGCTGCTAATCTGTGTACTGAAATAACATGTTGGCAGCACTCTCTATGACCCTCCAGTATAATTCACCCATGGAAAGATCTAGCCGAAGTCTGGAAGGACTTTTTGTATTCATCTTTTAAAATGCAGTATTTTGTAGTCATGTTTCTTAAGACTTATTGTTCAGACCCTTGTAGAAATTACATATCAGTGTATGAGTCTATGGGTATTGAGCCAATATCAAAGAAAACGCTTGACTGGAAAAAAAACAAAAACATGATGAATCTGTTCCAATCATGTAACAAATCTAGGTTGACAGTGCACACTCACACTGTGTGATTTCTTTACAGTGGTGACGAATGGAACCTGGGAACGCAATGCCTACACAGGATAAACAGCACAAATATAGCCATGTCACTTACCTTCCAAAACCACCTCTGAACCTCCATCTGCCTTTGGGTTTATGGATAATGTTGACTAAGATGAAATTCTGCAAAATATACAATAACAATATTTTTTCAACAAAAGCCCTGCCTTTATCTCTTTATCGGACTTACAATACACAGTATAGGCCAAAATCTTCTATATAGACCCATTGCTCATTACTTTAGAATACCCAGGGATTACCATACATTGGGCAGTAATTTAAGCATCAGCTTGCCTGTTAGATAGCATCTTTAGAAAACCAGAAAACTGCCTTCCAATTTTTTCATTTTGACTAAAATTAGAACGGCTTGACTCTAACTCTATACACCAGCACCAAAACACACATACATTATTTTAATGAACAGATTCATTTGCCAGGGGGTGGCAGAGATGAGTTGTCACCTGTCAGATCCTAAAGATACGGTCGCATCCTCATTGACATTCTCATTCTGGCTGTTGACATCGGCTCCAAGCCGTGTGGATGCTCTTAAATAAACAGATTCTCTAATTTAACAATCCTGGGCTTTTGAGAGTTATTCCAAGAGAAACAGGTAGGCACCACTTCTCAGTACAGCGCCACCTCTGAGCATGATTCTAATGAAGTGGCCAATGAGTGGAAGCACACGTTAGATGTTGCTAATAAAGTGGTTGTTTAAGTGTTTCTAATAAAATGGCTAGTGAGCGGATTCATAATGTAGGTGTTTCTAATAAAGTGGTTCGAGTGCAATAACAATGTGTTTCTAATAAAGTGGCCAGTGAATGGAAGCACAGGGTTGGTGTTTCAAATAAAGTGGCCACTGATTGGATCCATAAGCTAACGTAGGTGACCAGAGAGTTAGATAATAATAATAATAATACTACTAATAATAATAATAATAAACAGATTCTCTAATTAACAATAACAATCCAAACAAGTTATTCCAAGAGAAACAGGTCGGCACCACCTCCGGTACCGCACCACCTGGGTACAGTGCCATCACTGAGCACGATTCGACCCGAAGAAGTCTGGCAAAGCGTGCAGCCATGTCATGTTAGGTAGCAGGTACAGCATTTCTGAAGACTAAAAGAAAAAAATATGAGAAATATGAGAAAATGCTCCCAGCAGAAGTATAGGTTGGATATTTGGATAGCCTAAATCACTGTATCAGATATAATAAATAGTTAGTGAGATTGTAAAATGCACCCAAGGAGAACAGAATTATTATGGAAGACTCAGGAAAACTTTACAAATGGTGGGTCTTCACATACAGAGCCTCCAAGTAGCATAACTTCACAGACCACAAGCCTTTACTCAAAAACTGGTGACGCGATCCTTCAGATTGCCTGGATCCATTTAGATCTTAGCATGTACTTGGTTGGAATTCATGAAAAGCCACTTATGGCCGTTTAGAGATGTGGCTCTGAGGAACACAGCAAAACACCTTAAAGCTGGACTGTGACGTATCTTTTGGCTTGACTGGAAGCAAAATGACCTGCTAACAGAAACCAATGGGAATGTGAAAAGCTTCTATTGAAAACAATGGTTTAAGACACCAGGCAGTGCATTCATAAGCAATTCATGTGATAACACTCTGTAATGTAGCTTTTAGAGGCAGTATGGAGGCATTTAGACATCTGCTTCCATTCTCCACCACTGTGAGCAATTCTGACTCTGCAAGTTTCTCTACGACAGAGGATTTCACACCAAACCACTCTGAATAACTGCTGACATCTTACATTTTGAAAACATGGAAGTGCTTCCTTTAAGTGCGTCCTTCCTGAAGTGCTTCCTTTAACGCAGCTAGTTTGTAGGCCTGTAGGTTTTAAAGAGAATGATATCATTAATATGATCTGTATCGTGAGTTAGATACAGTGGTGTGGTATATGTCTTCTCCAAGTTTAATATGAGCAAAATTCAAAGATAGAAGTGTGTGTGTGTGTGTGTGTGTGTAGGGGCAATAGTTCACATGACTTGTATAAAGGCTTTCTTAGAGTCTTAGAGTTGAGTGAAGTATTTTGAGGAGAAGTGGATAAAAGAATGAGAAAGACTGACACATCCAGAGCTCCTGCAGCTCCCAGATGACACACACTCTCACACACACACACACACACACACACACACACACACAGAGAGAGAGAAGCCACTGATAAAGGCCTCTTTTACTGGTGGCATTAGTTTGAGCAAAACATTAAATAAATCAATTTCTATTACCCTTACATGTAGCATTTTTTATTATTATTACATTATTATTACATTTTATATTACACATTAGCATAGTATTATTATTATTATTATTATTATTATTATTATTATTATTATTGTTTTTGTTATTGTTATTGTTATTATTATTTTATTGCCATTTATAATTTATAAAACATTTAGCTATGATGATAATGATAATTATTTTATGCTCTGTTTATTAATATAGCTATTTATACATTTAAAACATCCATGTATAAAAAAACTTACTGTTCTACTTTGTAATCCTAATTATTGTTATTTCTTTTATGTATTTATTTATTCACAGTAATAATGCTATATGATATTGGGGATTATAGAGGATGCTTCTCAAGGAATTAATCCCACATTTTGCAGTCTGGCAGTCAAGGTAGTCTGAAAGTTTCCCATTCAGAGAAGTACTACTGCAGTCAGGGTAACCCCATTATATCATCCCAGACATTTCTATAAAAGTATTGTCCATCACATGGATTCATACACATTCAGAATTAGTTAACAACTTCCACTGAAAAGCAGCATTGAAATAAATCATTATTGTAATACGTAGAAAATAAGAGGGTGGCGTAAAAGTCTCTGCAGACCTTGCTGCAGTAAATGGATCTGCAATTAGGGCCCTTTTCTCTTCAAATGTTCTCAACACAAAAGACAGAGCCGTTTTGGCTCTACATATATTGCATATCTCCCTGGACACCTTGCCAGATTTTGGAGTCCCTAAAGCCTAAACCAGCATTTGCCAATACTGCCTGCACAAAAACACTTCCAACCATTTGCCAACATTGTTAATCTTGCCAATTTCGGACAAACAGTAGCACAGGGTCAGTCAGAATACAGACAGTAAGCTTATGCTACCTTCTCCTCAATTCCTTCTGTTCACCATTAAGCTCACTAGTAAATGTGTGTGAAGTATTTCTTTGAGCCCCTCTACTTTGTCCTCATTTGTTATGAGACGCTTTGTCTTAATAATTAATTAATGTGTTTTTTTTTTCCTCTTGTTTTCCACTAATGAAAACCTTTCATCTCCAAAGCATTGAAATGAGCCGATAGTGAAATGTCTGAGACGGTCCCCCTATGGCTCATCTGACAGAGGCCTTTGAACGCAGGCAAGAGAAGCACGACAGCTTATCGCCACCGGCAACACCGACGCAGCATCCGTGCATTGCAAATTAACACACCACGCACTTTACGTAACAGCCAAACAGAGTTCATCCCGGGGTCAGAGAAACTCTTGAGGATCTTTTCCATTCTACAAAGCACAAAGCTTACTTTCAAAGTTCTTCTTATATTCATACATTTATCATCCACTTTATTAGAACCGCCTACCTTCTACATCCACTTTATTAGAACCGCCTACCTTCTACATCCACTTTATTAGAACCGCCTACCTTCTGCTTCCACTCACTGGCCACTTTATTAGAAACACCTACCTTGTGCTTCAACTCACTGGCCACTTTATTAGAAACACCTACCTTGTGCTTCAACTCACTGGCCACTTTATTAGAAACACCTTCCTTGTGCTTCCACTCATTAGACACTTTATTAGAAACACCGACCTTGTGCTTTCAGTAACTGGTCACTTTATTAGAAACACCTGCCTTGAACTTTCACTTACTGCCCACTTTATTAGAAACACCTAATTCATGCTTCCACTCACTGGCCACTTTATTAGAAACACCTACCTTGTGCTTCCACTCACTGGCCACTTTATTAGAAACACCTAATTCATGCTTTCACTCACTTGCCAATTTATTAGAAACACCTAATTCATGCTTCCACTCACTGGTCACTTTATTAGAAACACCTGCCTTGAGCTTCCACTCACTGGCCACTTTATTAGAAACACCTAGCTTGTGCTTCCACTCACTGGCCAATTTATTTGAAACACCTATTTTCTACTTTCATTCACTGTACACTTTATTAGAAACACCTGCCCTGAGCTTCCACTCACTGGCCACTTTATTAGAAACACCTAATTCATGCTTCCACTCACTGGCCACTTTATTAGAAACACATTCCTTGTGCTTCCTCTCACTGGCCACTTTATTAGAAACACCTACCTTGTGCTTCCACTCACTGGCCACTTTATTAGAAACACCTAACTCATGCTTACACTCACTAGCCAATTTATTAGAAACACCTACCCCTAACTTGTGATTCCACTCATTGGGCACTTTATTAGAAACACCTACCTTGTGCTTCCTGTCACTGGCCACTTTATTAGAAACACCTACCTTGTGCTTCCTGTCACTGGCCACTTTATTAGAAACACCAGCCTTCTTGACCCAGTTGTAGATTGGCAATTTGTCAGCCCCCTCTACCACAGGGTTGCTGTTGACCAGCCACCATTTGGATATGGGATCTTTGTACTGCATGGGTGAATTTAATGGGTCAGAAACAGTGCAACGTGCTTAAATCACGAAAAGAAAAGGATCATATACCCAAAAGGGGGTCTCGAACTAAAAGCCGTTTGTATTCAATTGTTATACAAATAAAAGATATGAGATGTAATCTTTAGGCTCTACTCTGAACTCACAAATAGCTTTTGCGGCCTTATCCGTGGATATATTTGTTAAACTGACCTATATTATCTATAAGTGGAGTCCTTTGTTTCGTAAGCGGAGGCAACTTTCAAAGCTGGAGGTTTTGAACCGAGCACATCTATTCAGGCCCACATCCCTGCTCAAAGCCTGCCTTTGCTTTAATCTATAGTCGACATTTGTTTCTCTATTCATCGATTTCGAACACAGGGATTTAGGAGATGAATCACTTTCAGAAATGCCCTTAAATGAGTTTCTCGCCTCTCTCTCTCTCTTCTCCCTACCCTCTTTTTTGTCCCTCGCCTTCATCTTTTAGACAATTATCTACAGAGAATAGAATATACGTCCAATTCCGGACATCACGAAACGCACTTGCATACGTTCTTTGTGAAGATCGCTGCTAAGCAGACTTAAATGATCTCAGCAATGCTCTTCAGCTTTTGATGATGATTTGGTGTTTTGTTTTGTTTTATGTGTGTTTTTATTTCATGGTGGGAATAAAGCAGCCTGGGGATAACGTGTAATTTCCAGCTGAATGAGCATGCCCATTCTTCAGTGGGTAATAATTGCAAATTAGCTGAATAATGTGTAGGACAAGTGAGTAAGTTCTCCGGGCTATGTGAACTGTTCCCTCTGAAAAGCATAAAACGCTGTGGGAATACACTCAGCTCCCTGGCCTTTCTGGGTACCTGGCCTATGCATTCTGCTACTCTACATGAGCTTTTAGTGCCCTGTAATTAATTCCTGGATGATGGCCATCAGTTCATGAACAGTTGATGATCAGGCACCAGTCAGAAGCTTCATCTTATCTTTACTGAAAGTGAAGATTAGTGAGATTACCCGGATGTTTGAGGACTGAGAATATTTGAGAATACCCAAAAATTGAATTCAGCAATCCAGTGATTCCTTAAAGTGCATAATTCAACTTGATCCACCTTCACATACGCAAATAAAGAAGTACACAATGCATTTTGATGTGTATGTTATGTGTATTAGCCCAACCATTTACAAAGCTCTTCTTGAGTTAAATTAACGAGCAATTATCTAATGAATCCTTCATTCAAACGTAAATCAGGTGAGATGCTGATGGAAATGCACAAATTCATGCATTCATTCATACATTCTTCTAAAGAAAAAACACAAATAACTTGTATGATATGATAGATACATGGGTTGATGTGTGGGTGGGTGAATGGAGAGACAGTCCTGAATCCAGATCTCAGAATCACTGAATGTTTTTCGGATGACCTTGATGGTCAGAAGCAGAAAGTAAAAAAAAAAAAGGTGGTAAATGTGGATGCACTAAACACTGTTGATAGCGTATCATATATAGTTGATGTGTCATTTTGTTATGTGTGTTTTTCTGTCTGATGCTAATAACTTTTTAACAGAAATAAAAAAAAAATTAAATAATAATGTGAATAAATATGGGAATGTTCTACAGTTTAAATAGAAATGGTCCAAAATGATGTTTTCATTTCCTTTTAAAAGTTACTTAGTAAAGATGTCATTGTAAAACAGACATATGCCAATTGTTTCACGCACGGCAAACAACACTCATGGAGGTAAAAGGATACTTTATATTGATTAACACTAAGTGGTGCCTAATGTCAGGCATTGGCTAGAGGGGTATAAAGCCCCCCAGCATTAAGCTGTGAAGCAGTGGAAACAGTCGAGACAGTTACTCCAACAAAAGCAGCATAAACTCTTTTTTAATACCCTTGGTTTTAGAAGAAAGAATGAATGAGCAGGTGTCCAAATACTTTTGTCCATATCTTTAGTGAGTGTTCATATTTCGAAATGTAGCGAAACAAACTGATTTACAAGTAGTAGATTATTTTTTTACTTTTTTTTTTTTAAGCCCATAGCAATGCTACGAAGCCCTGGATTCTAATTCTGCAGATAAGAGGACAGCACAGATGCGCATTCACAGATTAGAGAAATCATGAGCGAGCAAAAGCGAAGATGTATTATCTTAAGAAAGAGCAGCCCAAAGAAAAATGAGAGTCTTACGTCTTCATACCATACAATCTCCCTTTCCCTACAATGGCTAAGGCTACAAGCTTGCCAAGCTGCTTTCTCGATATCCTCTTCATTTACAGCACCGACCATAGAGACCACCTCGAAATAAGCATACCATAATACACCGGACTAAATAGCTGCAGGATCTGAATAAACAAGTCCAAGACATTGACTGAAAGATTAGCCTACATCTGCCTAGGCCGGCATGCGCATGCGTGAAAAAAGAGATGCCCTAATTTGCAAATTGAGACGTATGAAAATATTTCTGACAGGCGAATCAGTGGCTGGCACTGGCTGGGGAAAAAAAAAGAAGCAAAGAGAGAGAGAGAGCGAGAGAGAGGGGGACGTTTGGCAGGAGGGACGATCCTCGGAAGAACCAGCTTAATCTCTTTTTCTGCCTCCCAGCTTCTGAGGGAGGACTCAATAAATATGTCACGAGAGAGACGGGGAGGGCCTAAGAGAGAGAGAAATGGGAAAAAAGAGACGAAAATATTTAACGCCTCCGTTTCCCCTCTCAGAATCCAGTCTATATCTCTGAGGGGAACTGTACCAAGGAGCTCTACACTGCAGAATTGTGAGAGAGCTTATGGTGTCGTTAGCTGTAGTAACTAACAGAGATGGGGGTCGCACAGCCTAGTCGTCTAATTGTCCTGAGGATTTTTTGTTTTTCCTTACTCCAACCTTTTTCTTTCAGCTTCCGCCTGAAACGCTAGATAGTCAGATAGTGTCGGCGCATGATAAGACATAATATAGTCCACATAATAATGTCCACAAGGTGGCGTCGCAGGCAGCCGTTGATCATTAACAAAATGATTTGGTGAAAAATCAAGTTTAGCTATGACATGTTTGCTGTCCAAATGTTGCTTTAATAGTTTTAAGCTGGAGCTGGATACCCAGTGGATACCCACTGACCCACTGTCTTTGTTAAGGTTTCACAAGTCAACTGTCTAGAACAAATACCCATCTGACTTCTGGGTATTTGCTGTAGGCAGATGGTTTAGATAGCCCTGTTAAAAATAACAGCACAGATCAGCACAGCTGGTCACCAATATATCACCACTGTCACGCAAAAACTTTGTATCTCCAAAATGTCACATGTTTACAGGAGAACCAGTAGAAAAACCCTACTGAACTTTCAGTGGAAGCCAAAGTAAAAAAAGAAAACAGGAGTCTGAGACGCTTCTGAGCCATGTTACATCAGTGTAAATGCATCTGTTTCTTCACAACTCCTCCCAGTACAATCAGAACACCAGTAATAACTGCTGTGCAGTGAACAAATTAGCATATTCCGTCCCCCACAGCCATCAGATATGGCATACGACTGCCCAGTGTAAATACATGTAGTTAAAATCTTATCAGAATACAATCCAGATACTAGTCACATGAGGTGACCAGATGGAATTGGGGTCTTAATGAAGATTTAAAACTTTTGGAGCTACTGGTCCATTTATCACAAACTTCAAAAGTCAACAAAAACAGGAAGTGTTTTGAACACTTATTTAATTTGCATTTACAGCATTTAGCTGTCGCTCTTATCCAGAGCGACTTACAAGGTTACTCATATTACAGAGGTTGAGCAGCGTAGTGTTAGGAGTCCTGCCCAAGCACTCTTATTGGTATAGCGCAGCATAGTCACACAGACCAGGAATCAAACCCTGGCCTCCCACATGGTGTGGTAGTTAACTATTGCATCACACCATCCACCAGCACCAACCACCAGCACAACACCAGCATCAAATTCCAGCTACCTGCGATTAATTGAGCAGTTGTTTCTAATACTAATACTACATTCAGTCAAAAAGTCTAACTCATTTTCTCCATTCATCCATCCATCTTAGCCATTTCCTCCTGATCAGGGCCTCGGTGGATCCAGGGCCTTCCCAGAACCACTTACAGGGCAAGAATAGGGACCTGAATTCAGCAACACTTGTCTGAAATGTCTGTCTCCAGCAAACAGCTGTGTGTTCATGTTCGAGGTCTTTAGGTTTTTAGTGATACTGATACTGGCAGCATTTGTTAGCAAAGTTAACCTTGTGGCTCCAGTGTTTGTTAACCAAATTAGCCACATAGCCCCTGTGCTAAGAAGCGAACTGATGACTCCCAACATGACTAGGCCGATCAACTACATCAGGGATACTTGATGACTTCTTGACTTTTTGCTGAACCATTCTTTAAAGCCATTTTGCAAGTACATATGGTGGCGACAGAAGAAAGAGCCTACAGGATGGGGGTCTAGAAGGCACTTTTCTCTGAGAAATTAGCCCAAAATTGTTGACCAGTAATTAATAGTTATGCGACCACTACACTAAAATTAGCCCGATTGCCTGATTTCTGAGTAAGAAATGTTTAGCTTGAATTAGTATTGTCTGTCTGAGTCCTGCACAGGAGGCAGACCCCCCACCCCCCTACACTCTTCACACACACCACCTGAGTCATTTCAGAATCAATTAGCGCCAGTGACGAGCTCGTCCCCCTGTGCATGAGCATTGTGTGCGTGTGTGTTTGCGTGTGTGAGGGGATTAGCCAGTAACTAGCTTGGCTGCACTCTTGTCTGCCTGTCTCGCGTTGCTCCCAGTGGCTATGAGCTTATTTTATCCAATGTGCAGGCAATCGGAGAACAGATGGCAAATAATCGCAGTTAAGGCAAGTTTACTTTCTGCTCCCCCTTCTCTCTCTCTCTCTCTCTCTCTCTCGCTCTCTCGCTCTCTCTTTCTGCCCTTCCTCCCAGTTCATACTTCGTTGCCAGTGCGTTCTTGGCATAACAAATAAAACAGACTTGATGGAAATGGCAAGTACTGAATAGAACCCCCAAAATCTGCATAAAGGTTTGTATATTTTGCTGTATAAATACTGTGGAAAATGACCACCTACCACCTAGAATGCTGCAAATACCAGTAAACTCAGAAAGAACCTGAAATGTATCTCCTTGTACCTACCTTATGAAATTTAACTCAGCACAAAAAAATACTAACAGTAATAGTAGATGGTAAAAGAACAGAGGGTGCCTGCTTCTCCTCATTACCTTAAGGAACTGAGTGTCCTGCTGGCGTTCCATTCTCAGAATTTGTCAGTGTCCCTTTTACCTCTGCAATGCATGAACCTTCAGTAAAATGGATCAGCATGTGGAATCAGAGCTTTTTGCATGACACTGCTCTTTACATTAAAAAGAACAAGGCCTCTTTAATCTTTAGAAGCTGGGTCTTTTTCGCAGTTCTAGCACTGTTTTGGTACTGGATTGGTAAGGTAAGAGCATTTTGTGGTGGTATTAATAAATAAGTTAAATTAGTAAACTATGACTGGTGATTGTCCTACCAAATAGATGTATGTTCCCTTTTTACCGCCAGAACAGCCCCGACCCATCAAGGCATGGACTCCAATAGACCTCTGAAAGTATGCTGTGGTATCTGGCCTGAAGACGTCAGTTGCAGATCCTTCAGTTGCTGTAAGTTGTGAGGTCAGGCCTCTATGGATAGGGCTTGTTTGTCCACCATATCCCACAGATGCTCGATTGGATTAAGATCTGGAAAATTTGGAGGCCAACAACCTCAAACTTGTTGTTATGTGACTCAAGCCATTCTTGAATCATTTGAATCATCAGTGTTACAGGGCACATTATCCTGCTGAAAGAGGCCACTGCCATCAGGGGATACCATTACCATAGTCAGCAACAATGGTTAGGAAGGTGGTAAGTAACATTAACATCAGTGGCAGGATGGAAGGCTGGTGACTGGTGATGTGGATTGACCCCCTACATGACGTCTTTATCATTACCAAATGACTTCTTGCATAAGTTCCTGCATAAAGTGGGGCCGGAAATCAACAGGGTAAATGGCCATCAAAACTACCAACAACCCCAGAAAAAAAGATAATCACAATCTACTCATACCTCCTGAATGATTGTGCACCAACGCGCCTCTCTATGTTGTATTTTATTATTTGCATGTGTTGTATTGTAAAACCATAACAGCCAGTGCTTCCTCCATGTTGGCACAGACAAAGCAAAGACAGTACAGAGGGCATCATAGGTCAAAGCCAGAGCTGGTCAGGGACATCAAATGTGTTGGTTAAAGTTCATCAAAACTGAATTTGATGCAAAAGTTTGCTGATAACATTTATTTTCCTGGAAGTTGTGTCTGCGAAATTAGGTTGCAACTAATCTCATGGAAATGCATGGGATTTCTTGCATACAGAATTTGAGAACAGACCCCAGTGTGACTGTGGCTTAAGGCTGCTTTAAGTGGTAAATCTACATAAAGCAATTTCCAATCAGATGGAACAGCAAAATAAAAGTTTATTTTTCTCTAGTCAATAGTACAACTAATAAAATTATGTAAGTGCACTGCTTAAAAGTGCTTCAAATGATTATTTGAGCGATGCCATAGAAGAATCATTTTTGGTTCCATGAATATATTCCACTACATATATCGCTGCTACTGTTTTACAATACTGTTCAATGCACATGCACTTTACATATGCACATCCATACTCTACTGTACTCTTCTAAACTTAGTGTTTTTCTTTTACCTTACTTAACTTTAGTGTACTAAGTGTGTATATATATGGAGGAACTGCAAAGTAAGAATTTCATTGTTCACTGCTTGTTTCTGCTGTGCACATGACAATAAACTCTTGAATCTTGAATGACCATGTTTGTAATGTTGATGTGCAAGTGTAAGTGTAAGTAGTGTACGTGTAAGAAAGTGGGAAGGAAAGCAGAAGAAAGCAGAGACAAGACAGTTAGGAGTATAACAGTAGAATCCCTACAAATGAGCTGGCTCAGAAAAGGGGCCAGAAAAAGTACCAGAAGACAAGATGACACAAGACAGGACCAGGACTACAAAAACTGTTCAAAAGGTGGAACTAGGGCAGAGACAGAAGCACTCAGAGCACATATAACAGGGCCACCATGCAGAAAAGCAGAAGAAGACAGAGGCATGACATGTCGGAGTGTTGCAGAAGGAGCCAGGTATGAATTTAGAAATGAAAGGACATCAGTTAAGAAGTCTACATGTAGTCAGTGATGACAGAGCTGCTTTTTTTTATAGAGAACACAGTAGTGGCTAATGACCCTATCGAGAGCGTTCTTACCAGCTCAATCACGGTCTGGTACGGAAACTGCACTGCTCAGGACAGGAAGGTTCTCCAGCGTGTGATCAAGACTGCACAGTGCATTTCCGGAGCAACCTTCCCCTCACTGCAAGACAACTACAGGACCAGGGTCATCAGGAGTGCCCACAGCATTATCAGTACACACCCTCAACACAGCCTCTTCACACTCCTACCATTGAGACGATGCTACAGGAGTGTACAGTCCAGGACAGCCAATGATATATACAATATATATATGTAATGAAATTCTTTACAGTTCATGTATTAACCAGCATGATCTTATAAATATTAATATTAATATACTATTCTGTTTCTCTTATATTAATATTAATAAGATCATGTCGGTTAATATAGGAGCTGCAAAGTAAGAATTTCATGACAATAAACTCTTGAATCTTGAATCTATAGTTAGTAATAAATCTTAGAACTCAAAGGGTCTACTAAACATTTTTTAAACCTTTGCTTCCAACATTTGTTTTGGAACATTTAAAACCATAAGCTCTTGGTTGTACAATTTTATGAAACATCTAGTAAACTATACCAGGCTTGGTGCTGAGCAGGTGTTGAAAATTAAATAGCAGTATAATCTGCATAAAAATGGTCTGTTGCCATTTTTATATGTAGCAAGTAATAACAAAAACTAATAAATAGGGTAAAACAGAGTGAAATGATTTGTGTGGTACACCCCTAGCAGCCAATATGAACTCAATTGAATCTGCACATGCTGTCTTTAACCAGATAAACAACTTTCAAACCACTGAATATCGTCTTCAGATAATCCAATGTTAATACAGATTCCATTACCACTTGATCTGCTGTATCAAACTCTCAATTGCATAGCTAACTACTTTTAGTGTTGCTGTAATTGGGCTATATATTTTTGCCAATTCCCAACAGATTTCCAGATAGGATGTCATGTACTGCTAGGAACTATTTTGGTTGTTTACTCACCAAAAAAAATAAATCTTAGCTAGAACTGATGGTTTAGAAAATGGGCCTGTGATTATTTAACATAGTAATAGATGTCTTCCCTTTAATAGTGGAAAAGCAATGGTAAATTTCCAGATCAGTTGACTTCTAACAGAAAACTACAATATATGTTATTGGTACAGCAATGGTATCAGCCACTATTGGTGTAGATATACAATACAAGAAGAAAATTCCAAAGCTTCTTTATTACCAAACTAAGATTTGATGCTCTTCTAGATTTTAAATTCCAGAAAGGTAAGTATCAGTATAGGCTTTTCTAATTCCAACATTCCTTTCACAATCTTTAACACAATCTTTTATAATTGTTTTAAAAATCAACCAGTTTAATCATGGCCAGAATGTTTCACTTTTACCAAAGCAAGATCATCTTTATCAAGAAGACTAGCTAGATCTTAAATAAATCAAAGACTTTTACACCCTTGAACTGTATATTTGTTTAATGGCTATGCCTATCAACAAGTCTCTATAAACTAACATCTGGAATATGAATACATTTTTAGATTACATTATTTTCAGAGAAATCACATTATAACAGAAACAAGAGAAGTGTACAGCAGAAATAGAAACAAATTTGTATCAAGCGCTGAAAATACAAAAATAAAAAATATGATTCATTTTTAAATGCAAAAAACTGCTACATAATGTGGTGCAATTATCATTACACAAAAACCTTTGTATTACCATACAACCCATTACATGCCCATAATATTTGCTTTATTTGGATCCACAGATCCATCATGCTTGTATGTAAAGTTTTCAGCTATTATGCAGCTTTTATTTTACTGTTATGATTTGGCTGAAAACAAAATGGTTAAAATATTAAAATGCCAAATAAAACTAAATTCAATTAGATGTAAAACGGTGGATGGGAAGTTAATTATATGTGTTTATATGTTACAAGCTTCAAATAAAACATATGCAATATCTTTTCCAAACAAATACTCTCAATGTTTTTATTAGAATGGCCAAAAAATGGTCTTGCAGAAATTAGCATCATTATAGAAGCAGAGTTTTGTATTGTGACTGTTCTGACCAAACTGACCAAACTCTGGGCCCAGCACTCACAGGTAACCAAAGTGAACCAGCGACCGTTTAGAGTGTAATTTATAGTTATAATTGAAAAATTAACAATAATTATAATATTTAAGTTATTATAAATAATAAAGCCATTTAAAATGCTTAAAATGTATTAAAAAGTAGTACTGTATCAATTCCATTAGTCCACTCAACTTTAAATGTTCAGAAAATATAAATGTCAGCTTTTCAAATGGCATAAATAAAAAGGTTAGGTTTTCTCATGAGGGCAAAACTTGTAATTGGCTCACACTTGGAGCCCTCGTTTGGTTTCTTTCGTTCTCTCTAATTGTGCTCCTAACCCTCCGTCAGCCATGACAGAGTACAAACAAGCCCCCTAAGCAACGGCGGCACTTCTCTTCCTCCTCTCTCATGTTACACACTCCTCATATTGATCACGTCTTTTTCACTGCGCACAGTTTAGGAAGACGAGCGAGGGCTTTCTCTCTCATCGTTTCTTTTTTCATGCTGCTAGAATCTTTGTGAGAGGGATTAAAGGATTAGCGGAGGCGCTAACACTCTCCGGTGCTAACACTCTCCAGGACAGGCCCGGGTCAGAAGTTCAGCGCTGCCCGGGGGGTGCACGCTTTTCCTCGCGGCTGGGGCCAGAGCCGGACCTGTGATGGGCTGCCAGAGGCTGCCCGCCTGCTCGCCCCTCTGCGCTGCCAGGGAGCAGCGGCCGGCTGCCTGGCGGGGGATTAAGGCGCCCTGCTGCCTGCCGATAGTGGCCGAGAAGCCTGACTGTGAGGCACAGTCCACATCTCCCCCATCAGCAGCCGCAGGTCTGGACTGCCCAGGCTGGCAGCGCGGCCACTGCCCTCCAAACAGCTTCGGCCTCCAAGTGCACTCTGGTTTCCCTTTTTTTTTTTTTTTGGACAATTATGTGCTTTCCGGCGGCTGAACTGATATTCACCCTATGCCACTGGCCTGCACAATATGTCTGCAACCACCACATCCTCATCGTCCTCGTCAAACTTTTTTTTTTTAGCATTAGCTGATATTGTCTTTAATAGCCCAAGTTGGTGTACCATTGCATTTGGAATGTAATAATTGCTTTGCCAGGAATGTTTTTTGGCTTTTTTTCTGACATAGTGGTCAGAACAGCAGCCAGAAGTGACTGAAACCTGAAGAACTCGGGTCTTCAAGATATTATTTTACTCGATCAAAATGGTAGCCAGTGTTTGGCTTTGTTAGTTCATCAGAGATGCCAGGATTCACTGGCGCCAGCAGCCGTAATCCTGAACGCACCACTGTGTACATTCTTTTTTTATGATTGTGTTCATTTTTTAATCCATTCTTTCTTGTAAACAAAACTGTGACAACAGCAGATCATTTGGATTTTTTATAGAATAATATGCTCGCGAATGAGATGCATTTTTGGCTGCGTCTACTTTTCACTCACAACGCTATGACATAAACACATTTGAAAGCCGATGATTGGTATTAATGTTACCAGCTACAGGTCAATGCAAGTTCAACATTCCTGCCATTCCTGATTTAGCTTATCAAGCAAATAAACATGGAATCGCAGTAAGAACTTCAAATAGGTAGGAATACTAGTGCATTGTCTCCTCTGGCTGTGCAATCTTCTCATATGTCAAGTTCAGAGGGTCAGATCAACAGTTTGGTGTTCAGAACATGCTCTTACAGCCACCTTTGGCTGTGTGTGTTAGGTTGGTGTAGAGTTCAGTCCTCAGATCTTAATCCGTGTTTATTGGGTGAGGTTATAATGACAACTGTCATTTTTCTTATAATCCATGTTTTTATTGGCCTTTTATGTAATGATGCATCATAATTTGGTGTGAGTTCTGATCGTCCGGATCCAACAAACTTGCTCAGCAGGCCGCCACTGTCATTTATCTACGCCTTGATTTTGCCACAATTGATCTTATAGCATCTTACAGTTCTTATAGTTACTGTTCTTATGATGATGACACTAAATAAGGAAGTCTGTAGTTTTTTGGTTTGCAAATCTTTACTGCATGTGTATATATAATAAGAAACCACTCTAAATTATCACTATTCTCTGGTCTTACTATTTATAGGCAATGTGTTTAGGGAAATTTACATTTGCGTTGTATATTATAAACCATGGACATTTCTCATAAATTTCAAATAAAAACATTGCTGAAATGACAACTGCTCAAAAACAACTGCTCAAAAATGCAAAGAAATGATTAGAATAATTATGATGCAAGTAAATGATTAGAAAAATTATAATGCAAAGAAGTTATTAGAATAATTATAATGCAAAGAAGTTATTATGCTAATTTAAACAACACAGTGCTAATATTTGAACTTTGAGAGCGTTCAGAAATCACTATAGTAAAATAACCTTGACTGCCAATCACAGCTTTCATGTCTTGGCAGGCTCTCACCTAGTCTTTCACATTGCTGTTGGGTGACTTTATCCCATTCATGGTTTGTAAATTCAGGTAACTAAAGCTCTGTTTGTTTGTATGTAAGCATGTTGCAGTCTTTAAGTTAGCTGCTTTTTTCAGGCCTGTTGGCTAAAAATGCATGTGGTATGATAATCAGAGTTTTGTGGCATTGTTGTTTCGGTATCGTGCAATAAAACCTTAATCAATCTGTCTTGCTCATCATTCGCTCGCTGAGTAGATGTATACACATGCCTTGAAACCTTACAGGTAGCCTACAGTTTAGACAGTTCTTGTGCATTCTATGATATTCAGTTTGATGATCAAACCCAACAAAATATATCTAACATGTGAGGCTGAGCTGATCAAATATAAAGCAGAGTCTTAGAGCATGAAACCCTTAAACAAGGGAGTACCAGGACTAAGACCAAGTGATCTTCAGAACCCCCAGCCTAAATGACCTCACATATGTAGACCTCCCATTGTGAGTGGTCAGGTTCCTATCCAGCTCTGACTCTCTAAAGTCTTGTTTCAGCTGTTCCTTATTGACATGTGAAACCCGCAGGGCCACACAGGGCGACCAAGATAATGAGGAATAACATGATATCATTTCTCCTGAGTGGTTTTGTTTCCCATGATCCCCCCTCTTAAAGAGACTTCAGCGTCTGTCATTGTTAACAACCACTGGATCATTTAGTTACACTTTACACTGATCTTTGAGCAAATACAGACTGCAAGACTTTTTTATACCAATCAAAATGTCCGCAAATGAATTTGTTTGATAGACAAATTGGTACAAGTTCAGGTCTAAAACCTCTATCACATCACCACCATGTAAAATTGACCACTTAAAAAGCCAACAGCCCGCTGACAGGTCAAATGTTTTATTACATATTTTTTATTACAGAGGAATAGCCCCACCAGTTTGCACTGAATTCTCTGTAGTTACTGAATAATATGCCTTAGTGTGTAATACTCTTTGGAGTGTTAAGAGGTTAATAAGGATTATGGGTGGAAAAAAAATATTTTAGAAAATTAGAAACTTTAAAGCCAACATTGTTTCACTCTAATGCAACAAACCTGCATCCCTAAAGTAATAAAAAGATAAATCAATGGTAAAAATGGTAAAAAAAAAAGAAAAAGTAAATGTAAAAAATACATGTAAAGTCATTTTGGAAAAAAAAAAATTATTAAAAATAATAATCCATCCATGTTTTTATAGTTACACTGTAAACATGGGTTTTTGATTTTCTGGATATAAATAAGTTCATATCCTCCAGACACACATACACATACATCATGCAAAAACATTTAATGTGGCTTGTCCAAAAGCAACAGGTCATGAAATGTGTTTAAAAAAAAAGCAGATATTTTAAAATATGTATTAATATAGGCTATACATACATATAGGCAAATAAGAGCAAATCTGGCATTTTTGTTCAAAGGTATTAACATGATCAATGGCACACAATCCCTACACAACACAACTCAACTTCTGAACTGATATCTTTCTGGTACATGTACACTCTCCCTCTCTCTCTCTCTTTCCTACCATTTACCCCAGATAACATGGGAAGCATTTTTTTGCACAAGCATTTGCACTAATAACTTTACTACCTCACTGGACTCTATTTATTGCACATTGCACAACTTGCACACTACCGTCATTATTTATTATTCTCTGGTCTGTACTGTGTTGTGTTGTCTGTCCGCACTTGTTTGTTTGTGTTGCACTTGTGTCTTGTATGCACTGTCTATGTTGCACCATGGTCCTGGAGGAACGTTGTTTCGTTTCACTGTGTACTCTGTATGTAGTTGAAATGACAATAAACCCACTTGACTTGACTTGACTATATTTGAATATTTACCCAGAAAAGGGTTTTCATTTAAATTGCATATTTTTTGTGTTTGATTTCTAAAATGTTCTGTTATTTATTTTCATCAACAGCAAACAGGAATTTGAATGTAGTCTCAGCTTGTTGATCCTACTGTGTTTATATATGCTGTGAGTATCCAGTATATAAAAAGGTATTAAACATGATTGTGAGGCTCTTGGGTGACTTTTGGGCCAAATAACCCTGCTCAAAAATCAGATGTTTGCCACTAGATATCGACTGTTTCACCATGAATGTTTAGTTGCATGGTTGTATGTTGATCTTTGCTAGCCTATACTAACTTGAATAATGTAGAAACAAGTTGGATATATATCGCTTTGTCCACATAACAATATTGGCCTCCATTCATTTAAATAAAAATGCATTTTTGAAGGTGGAAAAGGTGAAGGGAAGTTCTTTGTATTTGATTAAAAATGAAATGCACACTGGGTGAATAGTTTTATGGGAAATTGCGGAAAATTAGCAAACAGCATTGCAAATTTTGTTTTTGCTGGTAATTTACATATACAATTGCATATACATTTACATTTATGGCATTCAGCAGACGCTCTTATCCAGAGCGACTTACAAAAGTGCTTTACTGTTTACTCAAGAATGACCTTAGCTAAATTGAATAGACTAGAAATTCAGAGATACCTCTAAGCTTAAACACTACTAAACACAAGTCAATATGGAGACCATAATACACTACACTTCGCCCAAGTACTCTCAGAAGAGGTGGGTCTTCAGTCTGCGTTTGAAGACAGCAAGCGACTCTGCCGTTCGGACACCCAGGGGAAGCTCGTTCCACCACTTTGGTGCAGGACAGAAAAAAACCTGGATGCTTGTCTTCCGTGGATCTTAAAGGATGGCGGGTCGAGCCGAGCGGCGTTTAAAGCTGGAAGTGCTCTTGGTGCAGATCAGCTTTTGGCCATTGCCATTAAGTATGGAGGAGGTGGTCTTGGCTTTGTAGGCCAGCGTCAGGGATCTGAATCTGATGCCGGCAGCAGCTACAGGAAGCCAGTGAAGAGAACGCAGCAGTGGAGTGACATGGCTGAACTTAGAACTGTTGAAGACGACCAGTGCCGCTGCATTCTGGGTAAGTTGCAGGGGGCTGATGGTGCGCAGAGGGAGACCAGCCAGAAAAGAGATTCAGTAGTCAAGTCTTGAAATGACAAGAGACTCAACGAGCACATGGGAGCCCCCTCCAGTGAGGAAGGGTCAAATTACATGGATGTTGTACAGGAGAAATCTGCTTGACCGAGTGACCAGTGAGTTTTCAAAGCGACCAGCGAGTTCACTTGACACTTGTCACGTGTCAAGTGTCATTCTAATGTATACTTTAGATAACAGTTGACTGTATGACACTTTTTATAAGGCTATATAACACTTACATGAGCCTTTCATGATGTTTGAGATAAATCTACATTAACATTTGTAAAGGCATATTCCATCAAGCATATTTTGTAATAAAGGCTGCTTTTGGCAATAATAATGTAATTCTACTTTTTGGACTATGCCGTTATAAATATTTATGTAGGTTTATGCCTGCTGTCACGAAAGGCTTATGTAGTTATCATGTGGCCTTACCAATGGTGCTCTAAAGTGCCATAACATTATATAAGAGTTTACCCTTGATAACCCCACATTAAGGACATGAATTCAAACTCACAGTGCCCCTAATTTGACTGGACAGATAATAGTGAGTATCTGAAAGCCTATAACTGGTACAGTAGTGAATGGATTTCAGACTGGACTCTGAGCAGCTATTGTGTGCCATTGACCTGGTTTGCTGCAATGGCTAGAGGTGCTTTAGAGTGGAGCTTATTGACATTCACACCAACACTTCTGATGGATTCTGATGGATTTTTCCATTTGTGGCATTATTGACCATAGTGGGTAGTAAATGAGGTGGTTTCAGGACATTCTTTACTGATCCACCATCCAACACATACAAATTAAACTTTCTGTTGTGGAATATAGGAATAGGTTTATCTTGCTATATTGGCAAATAAAATATTTAAACCCCCACCACCATCCCCAAAGCCCCTGTAATAGTCACTCCTTACCTAGCTAGTGAATAAAGTTCAAACAACAAGAATCAATAATCAAACATTAAGACCTGATAATACAAATACACTGTATGGGCAGAAATATTGGAACATCTCCTTATTCATTGTTTCTTTGGAAATCACGGCTATTAAAATAGAGTTCATCTTGCTTTTGTTAGATTTACTGTCTGTACTGTGCAGGAAAGGCTTTCTTCTAGATTCTAAAGCATTTTGGAGAATGATCACCACCTGACCTCATCCCAAAACTATTGGAGCACCATCATTCCAGAGAACACAGTTCCACTGCTCCTCAGCTCAGTGCTGGTGGGCTTTATACCCCTCTAGCCTATGCTTGGCATTAGGCATGGTTCATGTTTATCTGCTCCAGAGTACAATTCTATTGGTAATGCTTGTCTACAGGGACTAGACAAGCTGTGTGTGTATGTGTGCATTTGCATACCTGGGTCAGTAATGCGTGCAACTCCATGTTATCATAAATAGCTTGTAAATGGAAGAACACTTTTGCCTGTGATATGTCCTCAACTATGTATTTTGCTACAAGTCTGTTCCAACAGTGCAGGGGTCTTTAGCCATGAGTTTTGTTTTAGCATGCAGCATGATTAAATGCCTTGACAGATTGCTTGTAGCGTTTGCAGCAGTTGAAAGGTGTTTCTGCCTTGGGCATTACTTACACCTCACTGTAATGTTTTTGTCTTTGCATGAAACTTGAAGCCATTGTAGCCAAACTGCATTCATGCTTCACTTAGTATTACTTATCAGTACCACATAACTTCCATAACTGTTTATTAATTACTGTGTTGCTGAGGTCAGCAATCATGTGTTGTGTTTAAAATCTTACTTACATTGAAGTACAATGTGGTAGAGTAGTCAGTGGTTACCACAGAAGTATCTCTCTGAGATACAATGCTTGCTAGCACACTGCATGCTAACATTATATAGCTTACACCACTGGTCTGGACCACTCTGAACCTAAAAGTGCCACTGATATGTTTAAAAAACCAAACAACACTGATGTTTGTGACTGACTTCATGATATACTTTATGATATACTTCACCACCTCACACCATACCATGACATTATCATGTCAGTGTTACAGTTGTGTTGACAATGGTAAAGGGTATATCATACAGTGCCTTTCATGATGTTTGGGACTTTTTATTTGCCACCATACTCAAACAATCTCATATTTTAGTAAATGATACTTTGTATAGCTTTTAGTTTTACCATTTATAGCCTCCTATTTCAGGACACCATTATCCTCTGGACACATTTAATTGCCTCAATAGTGCAAGTAAGAAGAGGGCTTTAGCATCTACTCTTAGTTCTAGGCTTTTGGTCAACTTTGTAGTCTGTAGTCTTTGCTATTTGCCAACATGAAGGCCACTGTTTGGAAGATTATTAAGAAGCAAAAGAGAAACAAATCGCAATTTTCAAGCAGAAGTCACAGCAGATGTACCATTGCAGTTCAGCTGCCATGTCTTTGCTTATAAAGATTACAGTCTGTTCTAAACCAAACAGTCAGATCTTACATTTTCTGCATTTTAAGCAGAAACAGTGTTTGTTCCAGGTAAATACAATCAGCCAGTCTTTGCCTAAAAACCATCTCAAATGAGTTACTTCAGAACTGAATGAGCAGGAGCTGAAGCTCTAATAAGCTTCCCTTTCAGTCCATCAAAGGCAGAATCACCTTACCGGTCCTTTTAGCCCGAGAGCTTATTGAGTTAAGTAGCTGTTTGGAGTCACAGGGGAGACACTTAAACCTCTGAAAGACTGCAGCCACCTGCTGACCAGCCTTACCCCAGGGCACCCTCAGGCAGCCATTTTAAAACCCCAGCAGCCAATGAAAGGACACCTCCACATGGCAAATCCAAACAGAAAGTCGCAGGGATCAAGCACATAATGTCAAAGCTGCAAGGTAAATGGTAAGCAGCACTGGCTTTTATTATCTTCCTGTAGTTAGCTCATGCAGAGTGCGGCCTTCCACTCTTAAGCTCCAAAGAAAGCCATGGGGGAGAATTCTAAGCCCCACAAGTAGGGGGAATTAGAGGAGAATTAGAGCCTATCCTATGATTCTGCAGTGTGAGATACCAAGTGGGTATCAAAAACATGCCTCACCTAAATATACCCACTTGCTCCTTACGAAAATGTACGCTACAGCTCAAAAGTTTGCAGTCAGGGTTTTTAATAATAGTTTTCTGTTTTTAGGAAAAGAGAAAAAAAAGATTCATGTGCAGCTTCACAGTTTATTAGTTGGAAGCTGCAAACATGAGGACGTTTTAAAAAGTCCAGGATAATGAACACAGCTGTATATGCTTCTGAAATAAGAAATCTGTACATCATCTAGAATAAAGTTCTAATCAAAATACATTTCAGAATATCTATATATTTTGAATATGGGGATCAGATCTGGATAAAGAAAATTCCAATATTATTATTTAACTTCTTGCTGTTCCCAAAGTACTTGCAATATTTATTAAACATCTAAAATACCATCTGGTATCTGGTTTATGTTTTTTTTTAAATATATACTTATTATTATTATGTATGAAAGTATTAATAAAAAAAAACGATTTCAAACCATTTGTCAGTTGCTTACACACTTGATTATTTTACATAGTGTTTTATTAGTATTTATTGGTATCCACTGTCAGCATAAAGAGGTGTGTTTTTGTTTTAAATACGAAATACTATCATAATACTAATACTAATTATTTTTATATGCTATAATTTTTATCTGTCTCTTTATATATGCTTTTATTTATTTGTTAAAAGCAAAATATTGTGAAGCATGGTGGAGGGAGCATCATGGTTTGGGACTACTTTACTGCTTCCGGGCCTGGATGCCTTGTAATCACTGAGAAAACAAAAAATCACTACTAAAAGATCTTATTTTGATATGTTTACATAAGAAAGCAGTAAATCAAAGAAGGGTTTATATAGAGGAAGATTTGTGTTTTAGAATGACAAAGAATCCTGAGATTAACAAGATGCTGTGGCATGACCTGAAGAGGACTGTGCAGGCAAGGCATCCCAGAAATATTGATGAACTGAAACACATTTGCAGGGAGAAATGGTCCAAAATGCCTCCTCAACATTATGCAAATCTCATTTTCAGCTACAGGAAGCACTTGATGTAGGTTATTGCTGCTAAAGGGAGATATCCTGGTTATTAAATGTAAAGGTTCACTTACTTTCACTGTACAACCCAGGGGCCTGCAGCCAGCCATGGCTTTGTCTCAGATTGGAAGACGCAGACGACAGACATGCGAGCGTAAACAGAAGCTAAGGAAGGCAACGGGTGTCCGAGTGAGGCTAACGAAGCTAACCGCAACACCACGTCCCAGCCTACTGCTAGCAAATGTCTGATTGCTGGGGAAAAAAATGGATGAACTGAGACTCAGGCTAACAAGAAACCATCACACCAACCACGTAGCTTTAATTGTGCTGACTGGGACATGTTTACGGCAGGCACCAGTGACTCTCTTGACATCTTCTACATATCCCTGGCACAGTCTATCAGTCCTGCCTGCTTGAAAGCCACAATCATCATCCCAGTTCCAAAAAAAACCACCATCTCTTGAACTTACCATCCCATCACTATCATACCCATTGTGATGAAGTGCTTTGAGAGACTGATCTTGGCTCACATAAGAAGTAGCCTTCCTAGCACTCTGGACCCTCATCAGTTTGTCTACCATACTAACAGATCTACTGAGGATGCAGTCTCACCGGCAATGCACACTGCACTCACCTATCTGGAGGGAACAGATTCCTTTAACAACATCATCCCGTCCAGACTGGTCTCCAAACTCAACACTCTCTGTAAATGGATCATGGACTTCCTCACCGGAAGACCACGTCCCGTTACAATGGGTGACTACACCTCCCCTACCCTCACACTCAGCATAGGAAGCCCACGAGGCTGTGTCCTCTCACCCATGCTCTACACTTTGTCCACCTATGACTACATTCTGACAAAAACCTCTCCCTCAATGTCAGCAAAACCAAGCAGCTGATCGTTAACCTAGAGTGCACACACCCCTGAGCATCGAGGAGACAGCGGTGGAGAAAGTGAGCAGCTTCAAATTCCACTGTGTCTGAGGATCTCACCTCGTCACTCAACACTTCAAACATCGTCAGGAAGTCCCAGCAACACCTCCACTTCCTCTGACAGCTGAGGAGAGTCAACCTGCCACAGTAGTTCCTCTGCAACTTCGGGTCCACTGTTGAGAGCATCCTGACCAGCTGTATCATGGTCTGGTATGGTAGCACCACCGCTGCTGGATACAAGGCCCTGCAGAGAGTGGTGAAAACTGTCGAGTACATCACTGCAGCTGACCTCCCACAGGACCTCGACAACAAGAGATGTCATAGGAAAGCCATCAACATCTCCTCTGACCCCACTCACCCCAGCCACTTCCTGTTTCAGCCCCTGCCACCTGGAAAGAGGTACGGAACCATCAGAGTACACACATACAGACTGCTACTGATTACTCTGATGGGACTATATGCAGTTTGTGCTTTGACTGGAACTCCCTCTCCGGACATAAGCTGTGTACTGTTCTCTCTACCCGAAAACTAGCTGCTACACTCTACGTTGTTTACATATGGGATGCTGCTATTATACCAGACTGGTCTACCTCTGCATACACTCCTGACCTCTTAAATTACACACACATATAATGGTCTCTGGTCTACATATGTATTCCATTTTACTATTAGTATAGCAACTTAGTTTGGACCTTAACCACCCAGCCTTCATGCACACATTTGCGAATGTACATATTTGTATATGTCTGTATTTATTGTATTTATCATGTCTCATGTTTTGTCTATTGTTCTATTGTACTACTGCATCTCATCCTTACCTATTCTGCACCAGGGACAACATTTTATTAGAAATCAATGCAGAAATGCAGGTAATTCCAAAGGCTTCACTTCCTTCTTCTCCAAATGAAAAGCTGAGCAATAATTAGCAATGGAACTAAACATTTTTTTAAAAACATGTGTCATCTCTATCTGTCAAAACAGGTGTGTAACTAACCCACACCAATTCCACCTTCCACTTTCCAAACATGCACACGTTCCCCTTGAATGCCAAAATATATTTTTAGCTGGAGACTTGCTATGGACTGACACTCTGAGTAATTAGAAGGCCACATCACCTGCTTTTTTTACACACATGGCTTACAGCAAGCTGACCTATTCATTCCTTAATCAGCTCTGAGACCAGACGGTGTGTCAAGATCTGATCAGCCACACTCAAGCCGTCCAACAAGCACTCCACTGCCGCCATTATCAGGTAATGGAATCGACCGGCTTGCCCTGTCAATTTGCCATCAATACTGCAGATTACTTTCATATTAAAGAGACTTGCCTGGGGTTGCTTGATAAGAATGGTTTGTGACAGTCTACAGCTGGGACCAGGACCCAGATATAATTCTCAAAATAGCTGCTTAGTGTAATTGTAGTTTACACTTATTAATGTTGATTTGCTACACTCAATTTGTATTATACAATTAATTATACAACTATATTAATATAATTGTCTTACGTGGTTATGTAATGAATTACATTTACATTTTGTATCAACAGGTTTGAGTCCATACTTCATTTTTCTCTCAGTTCTGATGTCAAGACACAACATGGAGTGAATGAAAAGGGCAATGAGCTATAAATCTTATTTATTTATCATAAGTTATTAAACTAGGACGTCTTGAGGCAAGGTACTAAGTACAAAGAACTTCCAACAGACTGGATAAAATGAGTAAGGATGTATGAAAAAATGTTTGGGGGGTGTGTAGATCAAAATGAGGTCTAAGGTCCTTCAAATTAGCATCAGTGCTCCTGCTTACTAACCCAGTGCTCCCAGTGCTGCTGTGACATAGAGCACAAAGCTTCACAAGCTAACCGAAAAAGCAAAATTTTTGACACTATAGAAATCTTAAATAAAGATGAAGTTTGATTAGCAAGCTCACAATTTGGACAGCTTCATCTGGATAGATCAGTAGTTTCCATGTTGGGCACATTTTAGGGTTTGCGAGATTCATGATGTGCATTTCAATATTCAGTATTTATTGCATGAAGTATGTTAGAGCAGTGGAAACACTTAAATGTGCTTCTATTAAGAACCATCTATGTGCTTTTTCACAATACGCCAACGTCCTGGTATCATCACATAAACTTCACACTGATTGATTTGTAGAAGGACGTACGTCTGACGTCTGCATGTTGTCAGTTCAGCGGGTCACCTTTCTAGGCAGCACCACCAGTCACAGTACGCGAACTAGCTCAAATTCACCAATTAAATGTGAACACTTGTCTTGTTCTTTTATTTTTCTGACGATAGGTGATGATAGCCTGCCTCAACTTCCTGTAAAGTCTGAACCATCCAAAAAAATGTTTTCACACTGCAAATGAGCAGGACCATTGACCAAATTTTTATCCTTTGGTTCTGACCATGATTGGCGGCAGCTGCTATTTTGCTTCAGACCAAACTAAAAAGTCCAAAAGTCCAGACCAAAGCAGGTAGGTGTGAGAGCACCGTATACAAGATTTTCCTTAAATATTAACCAGGCAGGGGACTGTTTAAACATTCAAATTGTTCTATGAAGTTTAAAGAAGAACCCTAAACATATTTCTCATCATGGACATTCAGTTCTAGGGGAAAAAGACCTCACCTTTACGTTATGTGGTGATTTTATTTACAGCTTACAACATAAAAATGTTTAGGGGTAAAAAGAGATTCTATATGGCTTTGCTCCAAATGTTTTTGTCACCATTATTTTTAAGAGTGTATAATATTATTATTATTCTGAAAATGAAAAGTAGGAGAAAGGAAAAACTGAAAGGAAAAACTGAACGGAATTGTAAGTTAATGTAACATAATGTTAGTCCCTTTCTATCAGTCCATTTATGGCTATTACACACCCTTTGCTGGACCCCCTGCAGTTCGCATTCAGCGCAAACAGGTCTGTCGATAATGCAGCGAACTTGACTGTGCACTTCTTGCTACAGCACCTCGACAGTCCAGGAACCTACACTAGAGTTCTGTCTGTGGACTTCAGCTCACCTTTTACCACCAGTGTACCAAAGCTCCTGCAGGTCAAACTGTCCCCGCTGTTGGTGGAAGATCCCATCTGCTGGTGGACCACAGACTTTTTAAACAACTTGTACCATCAGGTGCAGCTGATGGTACAACCAGCTGTACTGGTGTACAGCAAGGTTGCGGCCTCTCACCCTTTCTCCTTAGCCTTTCCACAGATAACTGCATCTGCAAGGACTCATTTTTGAAGATCCTGAAGTTTCTAAACGACTCTGTGGTCAGCTTTTTAGTTTTCACAATTGCACCTTTTTTTAGCTCAATTAAATCAGACCATTCATTCATTCAGGCTCATTTTCAACTTTGGCATAGTGGGCCAAAACAACCACACTGTGACCCTTGAGAAGAGGTGGTCTCAGTTGGGTCCCGAACAATCTCTGAAGAGGTTCGTTTGTACTAAGAACCCAACCAAGTAATCCAACCAGGTGTACTCCACAAATCTGAGCTAAATGGCTCCCATAGTCAACATTTACTTTCTTTCTCCCACCCCAGACAGGTCTGACCAATCAGCAGTGAAGAAAACACAAATGTAAGGCAGAAGAAAAATAGTATAGGTGTGGGAACACACTTAACCAATGATAAAGAGTCTATTTACAAAGAGAAAGCTGGTGTAGTGGTGCAGCAGCAACCACCCATTGGCGAACATTCAAAAGACTATAGAAATGTGGTCGGACCTTCAGGCGCAACCCCTCTGCTCCAACCCCCCTCAACATCTATTCTGTGGTTTGTGGTTTTCACTGCAGTGTCACTCAAGTTTATGGGTTCTGGGGTACCATCAGTATATCTAGGGACCAGAAAAGGGAGGGGAACATGACCTCCACAGCCAGGCGAGCACAGCAAATGATGTTCTTCCTGCAGCAGCTGAAGACATTCAACCTACCAAAGGCCTTGAGGATTCAGATGAGTCCATCCTCGCATCATCTATAACCATCTTGTTTGGCTCATTCACCTCACAAGAATGAGCCAAACTCCAACACCCAATGAGGAAAGCAGAGAAGATCGGGTGTACGCAGTGCCAGTGCCACTGCCTCAGGGCATACAGTATACAACACAAGGGTCATGAAGCATGCTGGCAAGATTACAGCTGACTCCCTCCCAACACTCAACAACATCACCTCCTGCAACCACTTTTCTCTTGTAGAACACTCAAGACTGTCAAGGCCAGCACAATAAAACATGCTAACAGCTGTGCCCCCAAAGCTGTGGTCCTCATCAACCGCAGTGGACATGTTATACATGTTTACACTCCCCCAATCACATTTCTCCTATGTTTAACATGCTCAATTTGGATTGTGATTCTAATCATTTGTTAATCACAGTAAGATTGGAAGCTGGTGTAATTAAAAATGGTGCAGTACAATAACTGAATACTCCTAAAAGAGCAGTAAAAGTAACAGAACTGATTGCAAAGAGATCGTCCTCACTAAATGTGTGACAGTTCCAGAAGTAGTTAATTTTCCCTGCAGGGAAAAAAAAGAAGTCAATCCGAAATGTGTGGGCATTTTTGGCAAACATTTACCCAGATAGTCATAGGAGGGAGGCTATTGGGTATGTGTGATTCTGGCAGGGTGTACGTATTCGAGAAAGAGATAGAAACAGAGCCAACCAGACTTACAGAGAAAGAGAGAGCGCAATAGTTAGAGCTAAATATGGATTGGGAGTAGGAGTTCGGTTACACTGGCTGATGAGACATGGCCGCTAGTTGGTTATCACATTTAATTTTAATCCCCAGAGGAAGTCGGCCTTCAAATGTCAGACTAACAAGTCAAGATTTCTATTTGTGAATGGAAGGAGGCAGCAGGAAGATGGACACTATATGAGTCGGTATAAGAACATCGCTCAGCGTGTGATTATCATTATCACCCTCCTACATATTACATTTCTCACTGATTCACTTCTGTCTCTGCTGTCTCTTGCTCTTTTCTCAGGTTAAGAAAAGAGAGAGGTTTAAAAAGACACTTGCGTAAGCCCGTCAACACTCCAAAGCCATGCTGTGGGACTCAATTAGTGTGGTTCGTGTCAATGTTTATTTGTAAACAAATAGCTAAAAGTTTTTCAAGGTTCCTTAAATTATACACAATATAGATTATAATATAGAGTACAATATAGAGTGAACTGTTAAAAGTTAATTGGGTCTTACAGTAGAACATTTACAGTACATCCTTGAAGATAAATATTGATTCTTGTGTCAAGTATAAGCTAGAGGTGGGAACACATTACTGAAGGGCTGCATTCCTAAAGCTACACGACACCTACATAAGCTAAAACCTATGGTACAATTTATAAAGGCTTTTTCAGGCAAACATCACTTGTCATTACCTAAAGCAGCTTTTATGACAACTGGTCCTTGTTGGATACTTTATATTGTAAAGGTTAATGTAGGCCCAGGAAGCAAGACTACTGTAAGCAAAGACAATCCAATATACAGTAATACTGAAAAAAGGGTGCTTTGACATTGGTAATGATAGTGGAACCCTTATGTACAACCTTTTTTAGGTGTTTCCATATAGGACAACCTACAAATTTTATTTTTCCCCACAAATGCGAAGAATCTTTGACCCAAGCACAAAACCATTTAAGCACCCAAACATTCTTAACAAGGGTTCTTCAGTGGTTCTTTAGTAAAGACTAAAGGTGGGTTGTATGTAGAGTGGGAATACAACAAATACACAAATGTCTACACATTTCCTAGCATTTTCCTAGTGAGTATACTAGGAAAATGCTAGGAAATGTGTAGACATTTGTGTATTTGTTGTATTCCCAAGATGAACATACTCAAGATGTTTTAACAAATGCAAGGCACATGACTCTTACATCAGACTTGCATTTGAGATTACCACAGGGAAGAAAAGGTCAACGGTCCTTTAGAATCTGGATATGAAAATTCTAGAAAAATACTGGCTGAACCTCAGATGGACTACATAGATGATGCACTACACAGCTCATGAAATAATAGCCTTTGCACAAAAAGAGTGCATTATAATATGCCTTAAGAGAGCCATTTGGGATTAAGCCATGTCTGCACAGCCCCCTAATGGGCCATAGCGTCATGATTCCTGTACTGCTCTATACTATAAGGAGCATTAGGCCACTTCAGGTTCAGCCATTCTTTCCACTCTTACACATTTTTGGATTCATTGATCAATGCAGTGGTTCTACATCAACCATTTGATTGCTTTACCCCTTAAACAGTCTATTATTACAAATGTCTATTAGCAAAGAATAGCCCACCAGTTTGTACAGACGTCCCTGTAGTTACTGAGTAATACACCTTAGTGTGTAATAAGCCTTGGAGTGTTATAGGGGTTACATGGTTTTCTGCCTGTCTAATTGGTTCTTCTCTATGATGTAAAACCATTTGTAGATAGTTCTTTGTAGAGCCCTCTTGAAGAACACACAGTAAATCATACTGCGGCCTAAACCACACTAATCAGGATGTGGTTTCAGTGGGCTGAGAGAAGTGTGTGTGCATGTATTTACAGAAATCATTTGGGTGACAATTTCTACCACATGTAGTTCCCGCATTAAACCAAAGAGCAGAAAGTAGACATCAAATGTGCCTTGACTTATCCACTACATCTGGCCTATGTTGGCTACAAAAACCTGTGTATGTTTTTGAGGAGCAGTGTTATGTGCTAGCAAGGCTGCTCTTGCTAACTGTAATTAGGTCAGCTAGTCTGAGTATACTCGCTACATATTTCTACTACTACTACTCACTATGGACTAGATCAAACAACTGCAGAAAGCCACTGCAACTCATCAGAGAAGCGCTGAAAGCTTCAAATGTTTTATTATTATTATTATTATTATTGACAAAACAAAAAACAACCTATGCCATTATAAATATGGAAAATATGTCCTCTCTATAGGTTTACAACAAGCTCACCTGAGTCCTGCACCATATCTCTCTCCTACAGTACGTTCTCATTAATGTCAATTTCATAGCTCTTGCCCGAGGGGGGGAGGTTTGCTCACAGGATGCATCTGAGGAGAGTGGCAACATATTCAATTACACAGATTTCCTGCATGGTTTGCTCAAGGTTACAGTTTGCATTTCAATTGATCACCTTTTGCCCTTTTTCTGTATTCCAGAGTGATCAGATTTTTGCGCCCCGTTCCTTCATTCCAGACTACTCGCTGTTACCATATGCATATTAACAGGCTGTATGGATGGATATCTCTTGCATGGTTTGGATATTTCCTTTAAAGAAATACTCCAGTGAATTTCAACCTAATCTCTATCTTCTGCATGGCGCAGGATTGTGCATGTAGATGAGAAAACATTAGGGAAAGTACAAGTGACTGGAATTGCTTTTTCTCCAGTATGTAATTTTGAATAAAACATCATAAGAACAGCTTTAATTAGTCATTCTCTCATGGCTGTCTCTATACAAGAGATGCCTAACTAGAGGTATACATTCATGTGTCTTCCATTCAAATGTTATAGTGATGTTTCCATTTGCAGTTGATTAGACAGTTCAGCAATATAAAAGCAGTATTTGAAAGAATAATTGTGCTATAGTTCTACATCCAATCCAATGCTTTAACTAAAAGTATGCTAAACATGCTAGCTGCAAGCTAATATATTAGTCATGCTACAACAATACAGCTGTGATATACTGCATTTTCATAACACTGCTGTCCAATGAAAAACATGTATTTCCGTTTTTGTCTGTTTTAGTTTTCCTCAACATCTTTTGAACCCCATAGCTGCCTCGTACCCTGTGTGAATAATTCTGGATGAATGGGCCAATGGAAATGCTTCAAATTTACTTGACATACAAGTTTGTTTCCTTCTCCTGTAAAGTTGCTGTTTTGGAGATACATTTTTTTCTTTGGACAGGGCCTGGCATGAAATACTGGCAAACTGTGTGTTAGCTAACATTTAGATTTATATTTACATTTAAGGCATTTAGCAGACGCTCTTATCCAGAGCGACTTACAAAGTGCTTTGCTATTTACCCAAGAAAAACCTCAGCTAGTTAGAATAGACTAATAGTTCAAAGATACCTCTAAGCTTTAGACACTACTAAACACAAGACAATAAGGTGACCATAGTACTCTACTATTCACCCAAATATTCTTGGAAGAGGTGGGTCTTCAGTCTGCGTTTGAAGACAGCGAGCAACTCTGCCGTTCAGACACCCAGGGGAAGCTCGTTCCACCACTTTGGTGTCAGGACAGAAAAAAGCCTGGACGCTTGTCTTCCATGGATTTTGAGGGACGGCGTGTCGAGCTGAGCCATACTTGAAGCTCAAAGGGCTAACCATACGTGGGAGCTACAGGACCGTTTAGCTTGTATAACTTAATGTATAAATACTTCTTTAGGTCACTTTTGCTAACAGTGGTGTTTGGCCTGCACGGTTAAGCTAATGTTAGCTGGTTACAGATCCAAACGATGGCAAAAATCGCAGTTCAGGTACAGATAATTCTGGCAAACTGCTGCACAACTGTGGAAGATGCAAAAATTTGTGTTGAAACGAGGGGATAGTCAAGTCAAGTGATAGCAACCAGTGTTTTTTTTTTTGGTGGCTAATGCTAGTTTCATTAGCAGGCCAAAAGTACTGTGCTCCACAGTACAGGCTCCACTGTTTAAAGGTTAAAGACTTTGAGAACGCAAAAAATCAAGTGACTGGTTTTGAAGTGACAGCCATACTTAAACACATACTGTGGTGTGCATAATTGTTAAGACTAAATAAGTCAATGTATTTATTTTGACTCTTCTAAGTGTCTGTCTGCTCCATTATTGTTGTTCGTAATAACTGATATCATGACAGATCAGGTTAAAAAAATGTTGTAATGTTCCTTTAAGAGGGTTAGGCATGCAGATTCCTTTACAGTCAGATGATTTGACTGACTTGTCCTGTTCTTTTATTAATGTAGTGCAAGAAGGATAGAAGGATTCTCATTATAGGAGAATTGCTGGGCCTCTCTTGAGCCTGAGGTACTTACTGCTGTCAAGGTCCCATGAAAACACAAAGCCTTTCAGAGTAAATAATACATGAAAACTCCATACGGCAAAGGATGACGAGTGCTATGAGCTCAATTCGCTCTCATCAGAGACAGTCGATTCCAGGGTAAGTTTGGGGACATGAATTGATTTGCTCTCCTCAGAACAGAAAGGAGAGGGTGGGGGGTTGTAATGGGGTACAAGTCCATGCTTAACTTAGAAGATCCTTTTTTTCTCCCCTATTCCATTGTGTGTGTCTGTGTGTGTATGTGTGTGTTTTTCTCAGCTCATATTTCCATCCCAAGTGCTTTCAGCCACGCTACATATTTTTAGCATGTAACCTGCTGTGCTCTCCCACTTGGTTGCCATGGCCACAGTAAATTAGGAGAGGAGCATGTTGGGCACTGTTCACCATGAAGGAGAAAGTGCTAACTTGCAGTGGGGAGCTGAAAGGGAAGTGCGTGGCCCTCTGTGGGGAGGGTCCATCCTGATGGGAAATCAGTAGGTGCTGGTGGCCAAAGCTGTGTGGTAAGAGATTTGAAAAGGCCAAAATTAGCGATTAGTATTGCTTAGTCAAGTGTTACATTTGCAACCTAAACACCAAAAACACTTATTATGGAAAATGAACTAAAAAATTCAAAATCAATCTTGAGAATTTATAATACTATGTAAAAAATAAAAAAAACACTTGCTATAGGAACATTGGTGGGTCTGTAACTTGATCCCCTTACACATTAATACAACACGACTTACATAAAAGGTGAATTCTTTCATCAGATTATGCTCTTTTGGCTGCAATATCCTCATCTGACAACAGTGGATTTGTTATGTTGTGCATTAAATTGCTACCTTATGAAGGCACAGGAAACGCCTCAATTCCAACAGGAAATGTGGTGCATTTATCCAATATCCAGAGCTTTAAAGTGGATATTTTGGCAGATCCTATCATAAAGCAATGTGTTTTGGGCGGGGGGGGGGGGGGGGGCGTTGTCTGGGATATGTTGTGTAGTTTGCAACAATAGCTAATGCAAACCTTATGCTGACTGATGAGCTTAAAACAAGAACTTTAACCCCGTGTGAGGACTAGAACGTCAAACTAGACTCTAAAACACTCTTGGAAGCTCTGAGATTAATTCTAATTCGATGTGGTTATTGTAACTTAATACAGGTCATGCTCTCTGACTCTAAATATCATAAGATATTTAGCCGGAGGATTTTCAAAAGCCATAAGGAGCCAGAGACACAGACATGACCCCTTTTTCCCCCCTATTAGCAATGTCAATATTTACATATTCAGAATTCTATTAATATTAACTTAATGTAGGGTTGAATGAAGATGGGAGAGAACACATTGTGTGAATGTGTTTGAATTTTATATTTCTGTCATAATATGATATACTATTACCAACTGGAGCTAGTAATCATGGGGGGGGGGGGGGTATGGCACACTTACTTGATGTGTAATGGCAGCAAATTTGAACCAATAAAAAATGTGATGACTAGATGATGGGGTGAGAGCATCTCTAAAAACATCAAAAAGGTGTTGTGGGACGTTCCTGGGATGGAGTGGTCAGTGCTTACTCCAAGAAAGCAAAACCAGTAAACCGGAGTCACTGGGTGATGCGCTCCAATCCATTGAGGCCTCACCTCACAATTATAGCAATTAATGGACCTGCTGCCAAGATCTTGGTGCCAGATAGCACACAGCACCTTCAGAGGTCTTGTGGAGTCCATGCCTCCATTCGGCAGAGCTGTTTTGGCAGCACGAAGGGGACATACACAAAGGTTTTTTACATTATTATTATTTGCTTGACAAATTGCCACATTTAAAATAATAATATAAATAAGGGTGTAGGGATATGGGATATGTTGTTTAAGTGACAAAAGTAGGCATAAAACGAGGGCATTTAAACAGCTAAAAATTCTGGTTAGTTTTACAGAGTATGTACAAAATCTGACAATGCAATTTTATACTGTATGTATACTGAAGTTGCAAATATACCTTTCTAATAAATTAAAAACACATTTATGAACAATTATGAACCCGAAATGCTTGCAACACAGAGTGAAAAATTCAGGGATTAATTAAAAGGGTTCATTTGCATATTGGAGACTACTGTGACATCAGCATGGCTAAGGCTGATGGCGCAATAACGATTAAAGTGCCTACTGAGGTGAGCTGTATATTAACATGCATGCAAAGCAGATGAGGCAAATAACAAGACACCATGGGCCTTGCTGGAGATAATCAGCCTACGAAGAATCTTTTCACCTTGGCGCATAGAGTTTCTTTCTCCAAGTCTCCTGTTCTGCTCTTTTTTTGCATTTCCTGACCCCGATTCCTTCGTTTGCTGCTATGATTAGGATTCCCAGTGGATCCGGCTGGGAAGCAGACTGCAGTTCACTGAGGAGACTCAGCTCCTTTACCCTCCCCTCGGAGTTCTGGATCATTCTGAACGTGGAGATACCACAAGTTCTTCAGGTGCAGCTCAGGCTAAGTGCTGCAGAGCACTGCGCTCCAAATTCACCCCCTCGATGGTCGAATTTGCTGCAAATTTGCTTGCCTTTGTACCAAAGGAATAAACACAACATGTCAGGCTTGCAGATTTACAGGCATGCTGGTAAGAAACTGCACTTTTTCCCAGAATATTTGCTTTACCTAATTTGAAAGCATGATACTTTCAACTTAGCAGTCCATAGAGAATCATGCTGGGTCTGTCCTGAGAAAACTTCAGCAAGATGACTTCATTATTTATTTTGTAGATTTATTTCTTTATGCTCCCCTCGCCACTAATTATCATGCAACTTGCAACATGTTTACAGACTTGGGTTTTTTCTATTTTTTTTTTTCCAAGAAAATCTCAGGGGCATAATACAGAGAGTCCGTTCCACTGATGTGAAAAATAAATATCTTTGAAATGGGAGGAAGATTTTTTTTTTCCAACACCAGCAATAATCCAGAGTAGCTGTTAAAGAATATAGCTCTCATTGGAAATGCAAGCACAATCAGGTAATTGGGTCAGAGTGACACAGCACGTAAGTTGCTCCCTGGGCCTATATGCCTGAGGCACAGCTAAAGATCTAACTATGGGAGAAATCAATAACACACTGAACAACTACTTGCATGAGTACTGCAGAGCCACCCCGGGTGGTCAGCATATGATATGATTATATGATTTAATATCTTTAATAATGCACTAAACCTTATTTCCATAAGGTAAAAAATCAGCCTGCTTGCTAGAGATATGTCTAACGCATTCTAACATGCATTCATTACTGTTTAAAAGCTTGGATTCAGTGTTTTGAGTAATATAAAACTAATCTGGTCGCAGATAAATGTGTCAAGTGACATGGTTGTCTATACAGTACTGTGCAAAAGTTTTGAAAGTAAAAGAAATCTAGGCAAAATGACCATTATGTAGAAGTTAAGTTCCCAGCCCCCCCCCCCCCCCAAAAAAAGTGAAATGATAAAATATTAAATGATACTAAATATTAAATTAAATATATTAAACAGAATAGTACACAGACGGTTTAACAACTTTATAGCTATATACACAACCATATACATATATACAACTATATACAGCTATGATTAGGATTCCCAGGGGATCCGGCTGGGAAGCAGACTGCAGTTCACTGAAGAGACTCAGCTTCTTTACCCTCCCCTCAGAGTTCTGGATCATTCTGAACGTGGAGATACCACAAGTTCTTCAGGTGCAGCTCAGGCTAAGTGGTGCAGAGCACTGCGCTCCAAATTCACCCCCTCGATGGTCAAATTTGTGGCAAATTTGCTTGCCTTTATACCAAACGAATAAACACAACATGTCAGGCTTGCAGATTTACAGGCATGCTGGTAAGAAACTAACTTTGGAAACTCTCTCACTCTGATTTTCTTACATCTAGCATTCTCAGAAACATCTCCTGAGAAATGAACAACTTAATGGCCATTTTGACAAGACCTGAAAAAACTGATGGTTGGACCCATAGTATAGAATGTTATTCTAAACTTCTGAATGCTAGAGCATTTACCAGACTGGATGTCCACAGTAAAAATTCATCTGGACCTTTGCAGTGCCTAAGGAGGCCAACATTAGCCCTTGCATATTTACAGTGATTTAGCACTTCACAAATTAAAGCTGAACATCTAACAGCACACTTAAATGCAAATGACCTGGCATGACTAAACAGTTTGTCTGTGTCTTCTGCAAGAAAACAGCTAGCTTTGCTTCTGCTAATTGCCCTGCTAATTACAGGGGAATGTCTGAATGGGAGACTGAAGGCTGGAGTTGTCTGTGCTGTCTGAGAACCAGTTTCACAATGTCAGTTTAACATCTGACTGGTTGGAACCAACTCTGAAAAGAAGTTACTTGGATACACACAACCACACTATGTGGAACGCTAGCTGGAATCGAGACCACAGCTATATCAGAGTGCGTGGAGGACAAAATGCCACCGTTACTGATTGTGGTGGTTAGCATAATTTGTAGTGTACAATTTGTCTTGCTAAAGTGTTGCAATACCTCACACCTAGGTCTGCTGCTAATAATATCTAAAAAGCCCTGCGGTAAACAGATCCGGAGGCTATTTTTGTTCTAATTCTCTCTGTGTACGTTCATTAATAATCAGGCAAGTATGCTAGACTAAAGTAAAACAGTACATCTCCAAGAAAGTCATAATAAACTGCCCTATTTAGATTTAGTCCCTTGAGTGAAGTATCGCTGGTACAGCTGGGACTACAGCGATTTCAGTGCTTATTTCGCAGTGCCAATCAGTGTCCCGTTGTTGACATTTTCAAAATGAAAGATCCGGTGAAGGATTAGACAATGAACTGCTTATAATTACGATCAGGGTGGATTCACAGAGTCCGCCATTCGCTTAATGCCTTATTCCACAAACACTGAAGCTATGTTTTCCCTCCAGTCTCTTCTACACCATGTGGAGACCCAGCATAAACTAGCCATGACCTCTGAGTTGCCTTTGAAAATTTGGCTGATTTTGCTTTGAAGAGGCCATGCTCTGTTGTTTGAGCCAGTGCTATATATATATACACACTACACCATCAGGTTGGAGGCAAAGAACAATCCTGCTAATTAGAGGGAGATATCAAAAGAGGCACAGTAGGAATTATTATATATAGATGAAATGGTGGGGTGAAACTGTATTGCAGTTACACTCTCACACTCAAATTACTAAACAAATGACCAACTGGGTAATGCACTAGTTGTGCCATTAAACCTGTGTTAAACCCTATTCATGAAATGAACAACAAATACTTGTTGAAGGTTTTTTTTATTATTTTGTCAGATTATAACAATGACTGTAGTTGATTACAGTGTTGAAAGTAGTATTTGTCACAGTCAAAAAGGAGGGGGAGTGTGTCAGGTCTGCGTTGCCACACCCGCCCCAGGGGCGGTCCCGAGCCGTGGTCCCGAGCTGCGGTCCACAGGCTTCAAGTTCAAGGACTCTTAAATTGATGTGTAGTTGATTTCCTGGTTCACGGGCTTCACGGACTTACGTTCATTGTATCCATTGATTCGGTTCACCTGGGGCAGGGGTATTTAGGGAGCGAACGTGAACTCCCCGTTGCCGAGAATTTGTAGTTTCTGAGCCAACCTGGAGTGTTGGCGTCTGTCTAAGTAATCTAGTGTCTAGTTAGGTCTTCACGAGGACGTCTGAAAAAGTCTGTCACGTTATCCCGGTTCATGAGTGTACTACTGCTCTGTTTGCTTCTGAGTGGCCTCGAGGGAACGGCGACTGATCCCCAAGTGTTCTGTTCATTAAAATCTTCCCCTGTCCCTGCAAGTCTTCACCAGTCATTGTCAGACCTAGCCAGTCATGACAGAATGTCATTTAAATAATGCAGTGCAGTTATTAATGTTACGTTAGCATGTTTCTTAGCATCATTTGTTTAAGACCTCCTACAATAAGACATTTGTAACAGCCATTCAAGTACATTTCTTTGCTTTCTATGTTGCATTTTTGAGGTTTCTTCTCAACATCATCACCCGTATTCTTAAAGCTTACCAGAGAAGCTTTAAAAGTGCGGGTCAAAGATCAGATGCTTGTCATTTATATAACTTTACTGACTATAACAGATCTCAGATCAGCGCTCCTACTCTGGGATCTGCAGGTTTTACAATGATGCTGAACTTGAAGCCCAGAAAACACATTGATACATCATGCTACCGTATGGTCAGCATAAAATCCCTTTAAAAGACTACAGTCTGATATTTTATCAAATCTAAAGACAATCTGTCTTTACTCACAGATGGTTTTGCAAAGACTGAGAATCTTGCAGGTCACAACTAGATTCCCTCCAACTAGATTTCCCCTCATGTTCCTGGTGGAAATGTACAAGAAGAGAAGCTATTGAACAATGGAGCAGAAACAAAAGCAGCTTTTGGCCACAGCTTTGCAGGAGCCAAGACTAAAGACTTATTAATGATATAATATTAAACACAATTGATGTTATCGGAACATCAAGGCGACAAAAAGTTAGACAAGCTAAGAGCCTGACCACCTTCCACCAAATGATTAAGATGGCAGGAGCAAACTGCAACTCTAGCAAGACTCACAAGATTTCATTCCAATGTTGGAAATTTGTCAATGACAGTGAAATCTCTAGAAATGATGGTCGGTGAAAGGCCAGCATAACCCCTTTACACAGTCTATGGCCCGCTGGTGTGAGTATTATTACACACTTCTATTAGAGAGGAATTGTCCCACCAGTTCGTACAGAAGTCCCTGTAGTTACTGACTAATACCACTTAGTCTGTCATAAGCCTTGGAGTGTTAGGGGGATAATGTAGCTTAGAGGATAAGCATAGCTTCTGGCTGCCATAACTACTAACTACTGATTTAGCTAGCATTCTAATATTACCTAGAAAGAATTAGTGGTGTACACTGTGTAAATAATTGTTGGTAACATTTCCAATTTCCAATATTAGAAAAAATAGAAATAAAAGAGAGATGTAGTTATTGTTGAATTATTATTATTATTTTTTTTTTTACTTTAGTATGACTGCTAAAAATGTTCTAAAAATGTTCATCCGAAGACTTAGGCTATGGCTAAACCAATACGATATGAACATATATTTTACATATTTTTCACACGAATTAAGAGATGAATGACTATGTAAACACATTATTGACTGTAATGAGCCAGACCTCTGGACACACTTTTCTGAAACATTTTCTTGACATTTTGGGGATTCAGGACTTGTGCACAGCCTACAGTAAAACTTGATAAATGACTAAAGGTAATGCGATGATAAATGAAGCAGAAATGACTTTGGTGAGGAACACAGGGGAGAAATTACTTTTTAATTTGATTTATTGCTATTCCCTCTGAGCATATGTGGGAAATGATAATAGGGACACAACACAGCTTCTAACACCAGTGAAGGCTTTCACCAGGGCTTGAAGTCAGTCTGCTGCAGCTGGATGGATAGAGACAGATGTATTTGTGTGCGTGTTTGTGTGTGTGCGTGTGTAAGTGCAGGCTGGAGGGGGTAACGTAGGGGGTGGTAGTATTATGGAGGTTAGCAAAGGCTTATTTCATTAGATACTTCCCAGCAGCCTCACGCAAAGCAGGTGTAATCGGCAGACTATTGCAACACTAACATATAGTGACGTAGCTCTTTCCCGACAGACTGGTGAGACCATGAATAAAGCATGAATCATAGCCAAACTTGACTTAACTTAGATTTATATTAAAATATTGAAAAAAAGGTTATTTTCAAAGGTAACCAATGTAAACATGCTATTGACTTCGAGTTGTCATATTCTACATACAATATAATCACTGCTTTTACGAAAGACCCCTTGAGGAACCCCTTTTAATTATGCACTTTAAGCAAAATGAGATCTACAAAATACAGAAAAGGGTTCTTTGCAGTGAAACCCTTTTTGTTGCCACATAGAACCATTATGTTATAAATTTAATTCATGATTCATAAGAACAATTTAACCATGCAAAGAATCATTTCATCAAGCAAATGGTTCTTTGGGTTTTAAGTCATGGGTATATATAAAACTATTCTTAACTAAAAGGGTTGTTGGACTTTTTAGTGCAACATGGAAGTATTTTTTTTCAAAGATTCTACATATAGAATCACACATAGACCTTCCATCTGTTTCTAAGAACTGTGAGTGAGTTCTGCATATACTTGTTTGCTCCACGGTATTACAGAGAATGTGCAGACTGGACCTTGGGACAGCGTGTGTGCGAAAAATACAAATAAATCTGGTCTCGCCACTTGGGCTCCCAGAAAGGTTGAGAAGCCACGGTTGAGAAAGCCTGAAAGCTCGGAGAGAGATGGTCTTGGCACCTTGCTCTCGGACCAAGTTCTCTGGCGAAGTGCAGCGGCAGCACTTCCCTTGTGCCCCTGCAGATGGCTGACGTCTTCACCTGGGCTGAGAGAGGGAAACATGGGCAATGATTTCGCGCTTACGCAACCACCTAGTTTTTTTTAATCGTCCCAGACTGCCGGATTCTCCCCGGGGTAGATAAGGAGCATGGCGGCCAGCTGAGAGACAACAAAAGGCCGTCGGCTCTGGGAGGGAAGAAAGCGTCAAGCTGACCGCTAAAGAAAAGATGGGCGAGGGAGTGGGACGGGAACGGAGAAGAAAACAAAACAAAAAAAAATGCTGGCCTACACACACGTATACACACGTTCATGCCGGCGCACACAAAAACGCTCAGCAGGCGCGCTATTCCCTCTCTGCTGTCTTTTCTCTCTCTCTGGCTCAGCCTTTGATTGAGGGTGCTACAAAGCAGCGAGGGAGGCTGCAACTAGCTGTGCATTAATATTTTAAAAAGGGCACCCGCTACTTTTGATGCCCGGGCCCTTATGCAAATCATGTGGAGGATACAGGTCCCGGAGGAGAGCGAGCTGCTTTTATACTTTGTTCTGAAATTTTCTTTTTTCTTGATAAATCTAAATGAACTTTTCACCCTCTCTCTGCAACCCCTACTCACAGTGGAGAGGCAGAGTTAAACCACTCTCCCTGCCTACAGTGTGTGTGTGTGTACGTGTACATGCATGAGCGTGGATGCATTAATATCGAGTTATCATTAATTAGGTTAGTGGGAGCTTTGAACCTAATTGGAATGAATTGAGAACAGATTGCAGGCCTTCTCGGCTACATGTAGGCTCATTCTTTTCAAGAACTGTGCAGTAAAGAACCCGCTAGGTTGGGCCACGCAGCGTCTTGCGACACGTTATTTGACACAACTATGTGACATGGCAATGAATTGTCGTCAGCCGGCGCGAAGTAACTTGCAAGTTGTCATCTAGCGCCTCGTTTGCTCTGACATGTTGCAAATTGGGTTACAAGGCCCACGTGGCTGCTGACAGACGACAAGGGGACGCCCTTCGCTGTTTTTGATGCTAAAATAACAGCTGCGATAGTTTTTACAATGGTTTGCGGCCCTGGGACGTCATTTCCTTCTCTAATGGCACTGTGCTACACTCTTAAAAATAAAGGTTCTTGGCTTGGACTCAGAGCTGTTTCTGAACATTTGGGGGCCCTAAGTGCTCTCAACCCACCTCAATCGTATTACCCTGTGTGAAGGAACCAAAATGAATACATTATTCTCTTTAAAAGGAAATTGTTCTAATGACGTGCAGAAAAGGTACTTAGAGACCCTAAGCAACTCTTTATGCTGCTCATAGCAAGAAATGGCCTTGTTACAGTGGGTGGTTCTAGAAGCCTCATTGCTCATTTCTGTATTTGATCTTTCTGACCTGGGGGATTGGCATTAACAGGATTCCATTGATCGGGAGCATTCCAGGCATTCTGACATTTCTTTCGAATTTGTGAAATTTACATGTTGAAGAAAATGTCATACTTTTATAGAGCATATAAAAACAAACATAGCCCAATTAAATAGCTAAATTAAAGCAGTAAAATAATTGGTAAATATGGATACATTATGGATACATTCACATTTTAAATCTTAAAGCATATTTCATTTTTCTGACTTGATGGTATACACATGTAAAAATAATGAACCAGTCCTTAAATGCATTCCCAACATGATAACACAATGGATTGTCATAGACAACAAAATCAGCACAAAAACAGCACAAGCTTTTGTTACAAATATTTTTTGTTTTATTTTGTTACTATTTTTTCTGAACAGCTCTACCTATCTAGATAGCTGTTCAGTGCATCCCTATCTCATATCGTATTATTTAAAGAGTAAATAGCTATGAAGACATGCCAAACTGAAGGTAAAAAGACATACAATTCAGTATTGATGATATGATCCTATGCAGTGTTTATGCTGAGCTCGCATTTATGTCAAATTTTATAACTGGGCAACTCCCAAGCGGTCACACACAGTTTTCTGGCTAAGATAGAGATACATTTTTGTCATGTTTCTGCAATTTGACAAAAAAAGAATTGTTTGGGGGTGTGGAACATGATTTATTTTGTATTTCCTTGTATTTTATTTTGTATTTTGTAACCCTTTTTCCCTGTTTCCCTTTTTCTTTCCCGACAAAAAAGCTAAAAAGCCACATCAACACGAATAACACAATTTTGTTCTCAGTTATTTTACAGCATTGCCACCTTGTGGATATCATTGGCATTACACAGTCTATTCAAAGAGGGGAATAAGATCAAACAGCCAAAGAAGGGGTTACAACAATTTGATCGTGAAATAAGGTCTACCTTGTGATTACAAGGCCTGTTAAAGTCTTAAGAGAAGACATTGTTAAATATATAAGATTCTTCATTCTCACACATATTTTTAAATAATGGTTCTCAGGGTTTTTTGTTTTTTATTAGGAATCATTTAGGAGTACATTTGGAAGCTTGGCTTCCAACAGCCCAACACTGAAAGACCCAATCTAAGACTTATCTAGGACCACCTTTATGGCCTCTTTTTTCCATCTAATGAGTATCTAATAAGCTCTAAAATTACCTTGAAGTAGCACTTTTGCCCTGCAAAGACTGATGGGTATGGACTTAAGGGTCTTATAGTGAGTCTACGCCTTTCAGCAGCCACTGGATCTCTCCACTTTTTCAATGGAGAATGGATTCCTCTAAGAGAAATCTCAGATATGTCTGCTGAGTGGAAGGGCAGAGATAATGGCCTATAATATGAATCAGGTGTGCTTGGAGACATTCCTTTGACCTGACATTCCTTTCAGCCTCATCGACTCACTTCAACCTTTCTTTGGATGAAGCCACAAATTCTCCCAGGGGCTTTTAACCCTAACATCAACGTTTATATCCAGGAATAGGAAGGGATAACATGCATGGGTTCTTACCTAAAGCCAAGCCATGCATAAACATGAGCTGAAAATAAGTCTTCACTCCCCCATTTAACTGCAGAATGCTTTGCTCTGTGAAACTCCACCAAAGTATTTTTGTGCCAGTGCAGCTGCTATAAAAATGTCAAACATTTAGACCATCGACCGGTATGGCAGATGGTGACGTAAAAAGGGCCTATTTTCATGGCTGGTTGGAGGAGCTGTAGGCTTCAAAGGAAAACAGCCTTCCCACACAAATCAACTTTTGCGAGTACATTGGCCTCATTCATATGAGTCTGTGCCCTGGCCTCATCTAAAAACTCAGAGAACTTTCTTTGCAGTAGCACAGTAATTCTAGGCATTAGATCAAGGGCTTATGTTGAGAGTTTATGCCTTGAAAGACAATTCAACCACTTCTTCGGAGACGTATTTGTGCCGATGTAATATCTTTATTTTTCAGAAACATGTCTGTCAGTGCAGTTAAAAAAGAGTGAAGGCTGACCAAACTGCATGCAGCACATCCACAGGGTTCGAAGTGGAATAGCACGGTGGAAGGGGTCAGCTGTCTTCGAGGTGAAAGATGCCTTTTGGGCATAAACAGTACAGTACATAAGCAGTACAGTAGAGTGAAGGTGAGCTTGAAAGTTATGTTGGAGATAAGAGGCAAGACCAGCGATTCTCTTTTTTGGTTTTTATAACACATCTTAGAGTAAGGGCACCAATGAAGGGATTTCTCAGTGTCTTGTTGCAATCTTAGATATATCAGTTTCAGAAGGTGATCCTTGATGACTGGGATGCTTTAGGCATGCCAAGGCACATGGTTAGATACAGGGTATCTTGGAGGGCAGTAGCACAGATTAGTGCCAGGGTTACTTTCTCATTAACAGTCTCTAACACTTCAGATTCAGCCCATGGAGATTTTGATAATTAGCTGAGGATTTGAACCAGGTGTGTAACAACAGGGAATTCACTGCTTATTGCACTGCAGTTCATCATCATTTAGTGCAGGGATCACTTCTGTTTACTCAATGTTGCAGAAATAACTAATATTCAGGGACATGCTGCATTCTTTTGAAATGACCAAAAGTAGTATTTGATTTTCACTGAAAAGTAAAGGCCATAAGTTCTTAATTACCCTGGGTGTGGGCTATCAGCCAAGACATGTTTAGTGTCCAAATTTTGCTCATTTAGCAGTGGAGCTAGGTTTATGTAACTAACCAACACTAGAAGTCAGTAATCACCCAAACCTTTTCCATAAAATATGTACTTACACACTTCCCTCAACCCGCCCAAAGCAAAAAAGGTCTAAAGATTATAACAAAAAAAAAAAAAACAGATTAACAAAATTAACCAGTTATAAAAACAGATTATAAAAAAAAATACAAATTGACCCCTAAAATATTTGCAATGTGGCTGAACACTATGGGGCAGCTGAAATGTCTACTGCCCCCAGAACTTAGTTACTTCCATGGTGATTTGTATTCATACAGTTCATAACACGCCCTAAATCACATTGACAACTCTGCACAACCTGGAACCTGGAAGTTGTTTGATTGGATTGAGAGAAGTGGTTTTTTTTTTATTTATTATTATATTTATTATTATTTTTAATTTATTTTTGTTTTTGTGACTATTTACAACATTCTATATTTTGTTGGCTACATTAGCACTGAAGCTCCAGCACTAAACTAACAAATATTTTTTTTCATCAAAAAGTTGATCAAAGTCCTTGAAAGTAACAAGCCATTTGAATGGTTCCTGACTGGTTAAATGGTTCTTTTAATACAATGAAAACATCTAATAGATGGTTCTAGGATCAAATAAGTCAAATAACCCATTTATTATGAAACCCTTTTTGCCAAGATTATGGTTATCCAGAATCTCATGATATGACATCAGTAGTAACTGACCAAACGTTCAGACACATACTGTACTTAGTCACACTATTAGTCTATTAGTGTAAAACCAGTGGTGAGGGGCATTGGTGGCTCCAGGCTACTGATGATAGGGAGCAAGCTGCCATTGTTGGGTCCTTCACCCTCTCTGCTTGTTCCCCGGGCACTGTAGCAATGGCTGCCCACCGCTCCGGGCACGTGTGCTCAAAGTCACTGTGTGTGTTTCACTGGTGTGTATGTGTGTGTTCAAGGCAGATGCCAAATTCCATCTGTGTCAAACACTAATGGTGAATATGGTTGTCTTTTCTTGTCTTGATGGAGTCAGTCAGCAGTTCCTAATGTTCTCAAACAGAGTGCGTAAGTGAGGGTTGAGTTAGTATTTTGAGAGTGCTCTTCTTTATCATATGCCTCATTATGAAAACCTTTTTAACCTATAAATAGGCTGTAAAAGACATGTAGCTGACAACAAAAACATTCGTTTAAGCCCCTTTTCTACCCACGTACATCAGTATACACTAAACATCACTAACAAAAGAAACACAATATTATGTTAATGAAGGCAGAAGGTAAGAGGCGTGACATTCTTCTATCATAAAACTGTTGTTCCTCATTCTTAAGAGAATTTGACGCTCCGAATCTGTGTAGGAGGTTTGATAAGTAATGCTTTTGTCCTGCTCTGAGCGATGTCCATTTTAAATCATAAGGAAACTTTTAGTGCAATTCCTCAAAGAGGTTCTGGGAGGCCTGGAAACTACAGGTCCAGGTTTTGACTACATAAAGATTTAATGCTTTCCTTTTGATAAAAGGACGTGTCGAAACCCTTTTGGCCCAAAGCTGGTTTAAACACCTGGTCTGAGTGCTGATGAGTGCTGACACCCCAACAAATGTGTTGGCTTTGTTATTATTCCCAAGATCGTTTCAGTTTTCTGAAAAGGACACTGCTGAGGTCTAAACAGCTTTCCATTTCTTAAGTCATTCCAAAGTGACAAAGAAAATATGTTGGTTTGTATAAAAAAGGAACATTAAGAAAAACCTTTGATGAGAAAAGTCCTGTATGAGGCTCCTCTGGTGCAGGTATGACAGTGATTAACGATGTCATGCAGACCTCACATATTTTAGCCTGCTTGGCTTTCGAGCGTGTGACACCTCTGACATCCCAAGATGTGACATTGGGTCAAGCGCAAGAAAGAGAGTGTGAGTAAGTTATTGCAATGCACAACGTACGCAGTCTGAAATGAATCTTGGATCACAAGGATTATTTTTTTTACTGCCATATGTGGTTAAGGCAGCCACCTCACAGGGCATTGCACTGTTAGGCAATGGGGAACCTTGAGAGCCTTCAAAACCTTTAGGGAATCTAAGGAGTTTCTTGAACCTAAAAAGCACATTTTTATTTATTTTTATTTAATTTAATTAAGCTTGTAATTAAACTCTCAAGCAAGCTCTTCCATTAGTCAGGCCTTCAGAAGCTGCACTGAAGACCCCATACGTTAGATTAACTACCAACTGAATTAGAAAGTGACAGATGAATTAACCGCCACATTTAGATTTCCAGTCGGTGGGGCCAAAATGACTGCAGATAGAAGCAGCAGTCTAAGCAGGTTTCAGTCAGTTGTAGATGTCAGAACCTTCTATCTCTGTCATGGGAACCATCTACTTGAAAAGGTGTGTCTTTCCAGAAGCAGACAGAAAAGAAAAACCTTCTTAATTTTCACTGAAAAAATATGCTTTCATTATGTATTACTTATTTGGACATTTCTATTGGTCCATTCATTGTGAAATGTTAGTTAGTTAGTAAAAATTATTAAACAACCGCATTGCCAATTTGTGACAGACACAGATGGAATTTGGCTTCCTTTTTTATCCCAGTGAGCACACATGTTCGGAACGGTGGGCAGCCATTGCTTTGGTGCCCAGGGAGGGCCTTGCTCATGGGTCCAACAGTGGCAGCTTGCCGAACCCGGGTATTGAACTCACAACCCTGACATCAATAGCCCGGAGCTCTAACTGCTGAGCCACAACTGACCCCACAAGCAGCTCCGCCTTTCATGGACAGAAATGTATTTTATATATATATATATCTGCCTTCAATTCTGAAAAAGTGACAGCTTTGACAAAATACCCCCCCCCCCCCCCCCCCCATATTATTTTGGTCTATATTTCTCTCTGTCATTGTAAGGTTAATATTAAAAAAGCAAAGGTCAAAGGTCAAATAATTGTGAATAGTCAAGTTGTGCGTCAGCCTTCACCTTGTGCAGTTTCCCCGCACCATTTCATCAGTTAGATAATAAAACAATAACATTTATTCTAAACACATTTTAATCATTTGTCATATATAAATTAAGCATGCAAATTCCAAAATGGCCGAAATGATGATCACCGCCATTTTAATAATTATTCTATCCCAGGCTTCATAGTGTTAAATGCTACATTACCATGCTAACATATTATTATGTTTATTAGAAATATATATTAGAAATTAACTACATGCTAGAAATACTGTAGCGGTGGGTTTGTTTATCATTTGTTTCTGAAATCTGACCCAGACTGAAAGCCTGGCTCTAACAGTTTGCCAACCCCTTTTAGGTAATACTGTAGTGGACAACCTCGACGAGAATGGCCACCTATTTTCTCTCTATACTTCAGATGAAGTCTTGTGATCATAGAGCTATTTACTTTGATAATGGCCAACCCGACTAAGCTCTGAACAGTGTACAACGTTCCCACTATCGTAACCACTATCCACAGACTCAGTTCACTGAAGCTGTAGTGTTTTCCCATTCTCCCCATGGAGGGAGTTAAAAAGAGCTTCATCAAGCCTCTCGCTCTGCTGAATTTCACATTTGGCCAGCGTAATGGAGGATAAAGGTAGCAGAGTCCAGCCCCGGCTAGAAAATGGAGCCTTTAACAGGGTAGCCTTTAGAGGAAGAGACTGTGACCCAGACTTTACTGAGTTTCTTATTAATTCAGTGTCAGAGTTAATTTTCATCTCTGCAGCCCGGCATGGACACGGAATGCAAATGACTCACACGTGTCAGCCTTGACCATCTCCTCCTCCTCCTTCTCTTTCTTTCTCTTTCTCTCTCTCTTCCCTCTCTCTCTCTCTCTCTCTCTCTCTCTAGCCAACTCAGCTATGTAAGAGACCATGATCGCAGCCAGTGAATAATTTAGCAATATTTCTCCTCGTTCAAACACTATAGTGCTCCCTGACTGGAAACACTGCTGCACTGTGGGCTCTATGACCAATATCAGGTTATTAACCTGTCTGTTTAAATAGTGATTACGAGGGAGACGATGCCGAGAGCATTTTGGTTATATTGTTTATTATATAAGTCAGTAGTTTTCTGTCAAAATGCATCACTTCGCAAAACAACAGGGAGATATTAAGAATGCATCTGGGAAAGTTTTATTCTCTACTGGCTGTACTTCACTGATATACCATTTTATGAACCAAATGCAATTAGGCAGTTTGGCTGCTGTGGAGAACTGGGACCTATACATCCAGATTCATATTAATATTAATACTAAAACTATAATTCATGTAATTCAATAGAGAATTACGCCCATTTCGCTGAAGACTTCAGCTTGTGGCCTGTAAAGCAAGCCCTCCATAGAGTGTTTTTTAATAACTAAAAACCACACTATTATTCATACAAAAATGATTCCTCTATATTTGTAGTGTGCCCCGTTAAACATGACCGTTAATGCGATCTGTATGCTGTTAGGAGATTACACTCAGTTTCCAGTCAAATATGCATATAAAATAGATTCATAAAACTCAGCAGTAACTGTGTTATGGCACGTAAAATGTGGCACACACACTAATGAAGTCCTATTCAATTCACCATGACATGATAAGTGGACAGCATTGCACTCTCATTACCGCTGCAGTATTTTTACACATGTCCTAGGTAAAAGCCAATCCAAATCAACATGTTAATGAGCTTAAGCATATTCATGATCACCAAACACCTGCTTGGGAGCCAAACTGGTAAAAGTAAGGCAAAAAATACAGCTACTTAAAACAGGCAAAAATACAGCTACTTAATTCTTTAAAAAGCCTATGACCTGCCGATGGGCCAAATGCGTTATTTTAAACTTCTAAGACCAAAGATTAGCCCCACCAGTTTGTACAGACGTCCCTGTAATCTCTGAGTGTGGGGCCAGTGGTGGCTCAGTGCTTGGAGCTTCGGGCTATTGATGACCGGGTTGTGGGTTCCCAACAGTGGGCTTGGTAAGCTGCCACTGTTGGGCCCTTAAGCTGCCACTGTTGAACCGTCTTTACACCGCTCTGGGTGTGTGTGCTCACTGCCCCTAGTTCAGTAGTGTGTCTGTTGACCACCACAGATGGGTGAAATGCGGAGGACATGTTTTGCTGTACATAGTACAGTGACAAATATGTGCACCTTTTACCTTTTGAGTAATACATATTAGTGTGTAATAAGCCCTGGGGTGTTAGGGAGTTAAAGCTGCCTAGCCAAGATACAGCAGCAAACACGCACCAGGAAAAAGGTGTAAATAAAAATTCAACAAACAACATTAATACAGTATGAAATTGAAAAAAAAAATAACCTCCACTCACTGTCAAAAAAAAAAAAAAAAGTTTTTGGAACCTACATGTGAGAAGTCTGAAATCCTACTAAAGAAAGTCAAGTTCATCTCAATAGCAGGTGTAATGTCTGCTATGAGGTTCAATACAAACAGATGAAAAACAGCCATTGTATATACTGAGTGTGTGCATGTGAGGAAATTGTGAATGAAAAAACAATAGAACGTTTTAAAAGAAATGAAAAGGCAGAAATTGCTGCATTTATTTATTTATTTTTTTTGCTATGGCATTAAGAGGATAATATAAATAAACATACTTCTTCTACCGTAGCTTCTGTGTGTATTACATTTTACTACAGCAGTAATAGTAAGTAGCATGATGGCACTGTTGTGCCATAAACCTAATTTAAAGAAGTGGTGTAGCATAAACAGCACATCATTTAGGGACCAAGCAATACAGTCATAATTCGTGAGCGGATAAAGCAAGAACTTGTCCTCATTCGGAACAGACAAATTTTTTCCATCTTCCCATAGGCATTACAGAGAGCCAAACACATGGATACACACACACGCTTTCATTTCCAGCTACTTCATTTCACATACAGTAGTCCTCTGACCACACAATATCTTTAGGGGTTAAAAAAAAAAGATGCTCCACCACATGGAAGAGTCTACACTCATCTTCAAACGATATGTTTCTCTGTAGAAAGAACACAGCTATCTGTCAAGTCTCTGGGAGCGGGTGGCGTGTGTTCCTGCGGCTTCAGATGGCCAGTCAAGAGGATCTCGCGGCAGAAAGTCCTGCGCCTGTCAGCCGCATGCTGGGACAGCACCATGAAGCCACCATCATGCAGGCTTTGATGCCACCAAAACATGAAGGCAACCCTTGTTCTTGATAAATTGCCTCTAGAAAGAAAGTCTGTGAAACTTTCGAGCACCACTGGAGGAAGACAGGAAAATATGTTGCATTTCTTTTAGGCCTTTTGTTCTTGAGAGGGAAGTGAATGTGGCAGGTTGAGTAAGGGCAATGGAGAGTCAAGGGTACAGCATGTACTCATGACAAATGACAAACCCAAAAATGTATGATTTTATCATCACACTCACCTTTCTCCAAAACTTTCTCTCCTACCCACTGTCCAGGACTCCATAGACACCCCTACTGGCTAGCATTTCGCTGTGTGATGGCGGAGAGGGAGGGCCACCCCACACACCCAGGGGGAGCAGGACCAATGGTACTTTCTGGGAATCCCAGTCACGTATGGCTATGGCATCAACAGTGATTGAACCAATGACCTCCCGATGATAGGCCCGATGATTTGCACATGCACGTGTGATCATTTAAGTTCATTTAAATTCTAATCAAAATTGGCGTTGAGTCCAAGTTCTGCATTTGTGTTTCTAAAACACAATTTCAAAAAGTGCTAAAAATAAGTGTGGCATTATATGCACTATATTTTCAAATGTTTGTTGACACCCCCCTCTGATGAATGCATTCAGCAACTTTGAGCTGCTGACACAGATGTGCAAATACACACATACAGCTTGTCTAGTCCTTGTAGAGGGGTACTGTCAGTGGAATAGGACTCTCTGGAGCAGATCAACATGAACTATTGGCACCATACCTAATGTCAGGCGTGGCTATTTGACAAGAAGGAGAATGGTGGAGTGCTGTATCAGATGACCTGTCCCCCAGAATCACCTGACCTAAACCTAAACTAATTGAGATGAGTTGGACCGCAACTCTGACCGCACTGGAGTGAGGAAAAAGCAACCAACAAGTGCTCAGCACCTCTGGGAACTCCTTCAAGACTGTTGGGAAACCATTCCAGACTACATCAAGAAGCAGATTGAGAAAATGGGAAAAGTGTGTAAAGCTGTCATCAAATCAAGAAGTGGCTGTTTTACCCCCTTAAAACATCTACCTTCTAACTTAAACCTCTTCAGTTTTACACACTAACAATCCCTAAATCCACTGGTGGCTGCACACCTTTATTATGCACTTGTATACCTTAGGAATAAGTAAATTGTTGCATTGTAATCACTATACTTATGGATTAATAATCCTAAGGGTGTTAAAGGGGTTAAACTGGTCAAACACTATGTCACTCAGAAAGTAGCTCAAGAATCATTAGAGCTGCGTCACTTACAGTATTTCTAATACAACCCACCCACCAGCATAATGCATAATGACGTCAACTTTAAACACAAGCAATAAATCACCTCACGAATCGATGTAGTTACACTTAGCAGACATTTTTCTTAGATCTGTTTGGGCTTAAGCACCTCGCTTGAGGGCTTTCAGCTTGGAATGAAACTATGCACCTCTCTGACCTGTTGATTTAGGCATAGCTTTTTTTGCCTTTTTACGCTCAAAAGATATTATATAAACCACCCTGATCTTAGATCAGCACTGTTGCTCTAAGATGCTTAGCACATATGGCCCTCTGGATGATCAAACTGCCCTTTGCCCTTGAAAGAGAAAGTGTCTGAGTGTATTTTCAGGCCAGGCCTGACACCAATTCAGCACTGCTGTCTGCCCAGGCTGGAGGAGAGAGGCTGGTGTACGTGCGGAACTGACCAGCTTGTTCTCCCCCGAGGGCCCTCTGCTGTAGCCGAGCTGATACCTGCCACCATGGGGCTCGGCTCGCTGTCAGTTTAACGGACAGATAAGCAACGGCACGCGCTCCCCGCTGTGGGCAATCCATTCCCTACGTGGCTTTCCCACCACACTTCTGGAGCACAGTCGATAGACAGCGAGGGAGAGAGGGCAAGAGCACAAGACAGAGAGGGAGAAAGAGAAACAGGAGATGCAGAGAAAAAGGAATGAGAACGAAAAGGAGTGGAATAAAATAATAATAATATTTTAAAAAATAAAAAATAAAAAAAGGCAGGAGGAGCGTCCTCTCTGGTCAGACACGTTGGTTCCCCTGAAGCCGAGAAGTCCTGAATTAAGTTGACAACTGCAGGGTCCCTGAAGGAACACTGGCTGTGGGGGAAAAAAACAGCAAAGCTGCTCTCTTGCTGCTGGCCTTGGACAGCTGACTGGCATGTGTGTTGTGCGTTGGGTATACCGGCTGACTTCCCTCACTCCTGGCTGTGTTTCTAAGCCTCAGCTGCCTGAAGAAAATGACTCCAGACTAACAGCGTTTCGGTTCCAGGAAACTGCATCTTCAATCTGTCACAATATTGCACAGCCCAGCATCAAAGGCGTTGCTGCTCGACTCATAAAGACTATATTTAATAGTTTTTTGACTTCAACATTTAAAAGTCCAATGATCTACTTGATGTCTTGTGTCTACAAGGTTACAAATACTACTAGGGATGTGCGCAGCTACTCAAAGAAATCGGTAAGCCATTTGTGGTGCCAGTTTTGAAATATACGTCAATAAACGGGAGTGCCCTAATGTGAGCACATTAGACGGAAAAGGATTTAGAAGTGAGACGACTGCCAGCATGGCCAGGTCAGGAGCTGACCATAAGAATCCTAAATTGTCATCATGTGACCTACAGGTAGCTCCTGCCACAGTTAATGCTAAAGTATAACATCTACCACCAGAAAGAGACTGCACAAGCTTGAATTTCATGGTAAGGGAGCCAAGAGGAAACCCTTGCTGTCAACAGAACACCAGGGAAAGACTCAAGAGTTATCTGTCCAAAACACATTGTTCCTGGACAAAGTCTTGGTCTTCGTCTAGGTGTTCTCTGGCAAACTTGAGTCTAGTTTTTTTTCTTTTGGTGACAGCAAGGGTTTCCTCCTTGCACACCTCCCATGAAAGTCAAGCTTGTGCAGCCTCTTTCTGGTGATAGATGCTGTACATTGACATCAACTAGAGCTACCTGTAGGTCTTATGCGGACATTTTAGGATTTTTAAGCATCTTGTTCTCTGCCCCTGGGCTGAACTTGCTATGACGGTGGGTTTTACTTCTACATGATTTTGATTTTGAAGTGTCTCTAAGATCTTTTTTAAATCCTTCACTGACTCATATGCGTCTACATCCTACTGTCTGAAGGTCTCAGAGAGCTCTTTGGATCTCAACATGGTGACTTACATTATTTCATACAAAGATTACGACAACCAAAGGTTGAATTCCCTTTAAGGGTAACTAACATAGTTAGAGTAAAAGTTAGCTGCAGCTGCTGTCCTTATTAAATGAAAGCATATTAAGGTTCTTTAATGGGAGTGCATTAGCTAAAGTTAAAAAATAGCTACCTAGCTTGGAAGTTTGCGACTAAAATGTAAGTCATTATAAAAGCTTGTGCTACATTACTTTTTACAATGACAGTGACCTAGATTGGATGATTTTGGAGGGCTACTACGGTCATTACACATGGCTCTAGTGTTATCGTATTAGCACACCAGAAGGGGCAGGCTATATGGTGGCAAATGTCTTGTAATAAAACGTGAAATATTTCATAAAATGTGAAATATATTAATTTGTCATTTCTGTACTTCTAGCCAGCTGTCACCAGCACTATTCAGCATCATCACGTTAATTTCATTTGTTTTCTTATATTTCATTAGTCAGAATGTACATCTCTAGTTGCTACATGCTGATGAGCCCAGTTTCCTCAACTTTTTTTGTAGTTACCATAAGTGAGAAAGACAATTTTAGAACAAAACCTTGTGAAAGCTTTGACTACCCACACAGCTTTCATTATAATGATTCAGTTTGAAGTGGTGATACAGTTAGAGAAAAGAAACACAAAAGGAAATACACAAAGCAGTCTTTCACTTTGATTTACTGACCCGCCTCAGCAAGTCTCATTTCAGTGACCTGTGTCGTTGCCTAACTATTTGCGGACTCTTGTAGCTGCTTCATTGTGGCTGACCACTTCTTAGGCACTGCTGAAATGCTTGATGAGTCAGACTGGAGCTCACTGTGGAGCAGATGTAAAGAGAGCACCGGCAGGGTGAGACTCCTTCTGACAGCCTGACAGGGCAGGTGGGGACGTGGAGGTGAATGCAGAACTTTCGGAAGACGCTTGTGATGTTTTTTCTCCAGTTTTCTGTGGGTTTTTTGCTGGTTGGCACTTCACAAAGCTGTACAATGAAGATCGAGGGCAGCATTTCCCAACTCCGGCTCTGCAGTCTACCTGAAGCTTCATGTTTTCCTGCCCCAACCAGGGGTGTAAAATAACGAAGAAGCTCTCTGAAGCTGACTGTATTGCTGACAACATGAAAAACCATGCTTTACATATTGTTTAATAACTCTGGAACCATTTGATGTAGGCGCTTGCTGTAAATTGTGTTTTGCTGTGGAGATCCAGTGCTTTTCAGAAAGCCAAATTCATCCAGTTCACAGTTTAGCTGCAAAATAACATTATTTGTACAATATTCAAATGACATATGTTTTTACTGTTTATTTGCTGTTCATTTTTAGCAGATAGCAGGGACTGTAGACCAGGCAAGACAAGCCTTGTAATGCAGTCTCTACAACCAATTAGATGTTGCAGTTTCACACGTCAGCAATGACTGAAAGACATGAGGATGTGTCTAATATTTAGATTCTTACTATTACTATTTAGATTTTTATTATTTAGATTAGAACACTACTTTACTTTGATACACTCTTACTTTGAGACCTCTTGTTACTACCAATATAAGTCACTACCACTAATTATATGACAATAAAAGCCACTTGACTTGACTCAACTTGACTTATATGAGAGAGGATCTGGTATGTCTCAGGCCTTCATTAGAGTCTGCATGTCGAAAGCCGGGTATGGCACGTCTTGTACTCTCCAGGGCCAGCATTGGACACCCCTGTTCTGTGTGCACTAGAGAGGATTGAATGTATATACATGCTCAAAATTTAATTGTAGTTAACTGCTTGTGGTTAACTGCAGTCTCATGTCTGGTGTGTTGCCCGGGTTCTTCACCTGTCAAAGCATTTTGGGATGAGCAACGAGCATCAAGTCTCGACTACAGTTTGCCCAAAGACATGTGGGAGACTCCAATGTCAACTGGAAAAAATTCTTTGTTTTATTGAGACCAAAATGAGGACTTTTGGCCATTAGACTAGATACTATGTTTGGCTGACATTAAACACGGCACATCACCACAAACACGTCGTCCCAGCATGCCGGATAACCACATCAGTGTCTGCTTTGGTTGGCTAGCATTAGCTGTTAGCCTTTTTAGTCTCGCTTCCATTCTCCAAATTAGTTGTGTTTTTAAGTGTGTTTGTATTTTGAATGAGAGCACAACAGTGTTTCATCACTTCCATGTACCAAACTCTCTTTTTTCTAATACATTTTTCCAGTGTTAATACAATTTTCCATTCTACAGCCTCTTAACACTGACCAGTGGATAATAATTCTTTTGCAATTGAATCATATTTGGCCTTTAGCCTTGCCACAAGCGAGGTAAACCTACAGCTTTAAGTTGTAGCAAAGTTCAAAAGTTAATAGCGCTCCATGTTTGAAAGCATGATCGCTGTGTTTCCAGGACAAGACTAATGAAAGCCATTTCTTATTATGAGAAAGACGTCTGGGGATGTTTTCAGTCTTGGTGTGTCTCTCCACCACTCACTGCGTTGTCTTTCTCGCAGCGGGAAAGCTGTAATGTTCCTGACCCCAATTTCATCTCCACACTACGATGCTCTTTGTGGGCGGCTTCGGCAGCCGATCGACTGCTCATCCTGAATAACTTATCTCCCTCCTACACCTTCCTACCCTGCAGCCCACAGCCCACCACATGCTGCAGTCAGAAAGAGAGAGAGAGAGAACTACAGACATGAAGCTAGTCATGAAACAAGACTGTAACTCTCCACTTCAGTAAATCTCCATTCTGAAAGTGCCATTATGGTGCTAATAATGTAAGATGGTACATGTTACCATGACTACTTCAATAATGTGATAGTTTGTCTTAAACGCCCTTGAAAAATGCATACAATTTCCACTTCAAAATGAGTCCATCAGCCAAGACAAGTTTGGGGTCCACGGGTTGCTTCTTCACACTTGAGGTGCAATGCTTATGTAGCAACTAAGCAAGCTGAAAGCTTATACACAACAAATTAGCACTGTGAAAATTGCGGGCCTAGAGCTCAGTCGGCTCAAATCCGATTTTGTGGCATATCTAAGAAATTGTCTGCGGTCTGTGTGATCAAAGGCTGCATGAAATGCATATTGTATGTGTGAAATCTGACTTTGAATGTGGTTTCAAATGTGATTCTAATCAGATGTCTGAATATGTCTGAGTCAGTTTGGCCAGTCAGACCAATTTTGATGTGTTATATTCATCATTCATCATTCAAAGGTCAAAGTCAACAAAACATAAGGTGGTGGAAGCTTTTTTAGACATTTAGGTTATACATATATATATATATATATATATATATATATATATATATATATATATATATATATATATATATATATATATAATTTGGACATTGTAGTTTTACTGTAAATGCAGTAAATATTTAAACTTTAAGATGCTAAATGACACATTTATTAATATAAATAAATATAATATATTTGACTGGTTGGGGTGGAAAAATGTGACTTAGACAGGAATTTACAAGCCTGTTCACAATCTGATGATTTTCCTTATATGGCGGGCTTATGAAAAAATAATGAGCTCTGCTTTTATTGTCTGGTTTATATCACAGTGATAACTCACAGGAGCCTGGCCTAGCTGAGCAGTGTTCTTAGACCTAGAACAGGAATTGTAATCCTTTTTTTATCAGTTCTGAGTCTTATCAGATCAGTGTTGCTGTCCTCTCAGGGTCATGCAGGTGTCCAGTCAACATATTGTGCGATTAGCTAGCTGAAGACCCTATAGTAGGATTTGTGTCCTCTTTGTGTGGTGATTCACCTGGTCAGCTAGCATTAGCTTTTAGTCTTAATTGCCTCATTTGCATAGATTCCCAAAGTAGCTGTTGATTTTAGCATGGGAAGATATTTGCTATGGGACTAATTTCTTGGAAAAGAAAGAGGCGCAAGAAACGACTGCTTTTGACTGAATGCAGCACACTTAATTTAGATGTAGAGGGATGTCTTTTTCTAGATGTCTTTTCAATGGCCTGGAAAACGCAGCTTTTCACCTTTGAGTTTCCCAAAAAATTCATCAAATATCAATTTTATGCAAAGTCCTCTTTTTAATGTCTTTTTAAAGTTTTTTTGCTAGGTGGGTAGAATGTCAGTCTCATGGAGTTTTCCATTCTAGGACACCTTTAAAATGTGTTTCTGAATATAAGGAAGAGACTGTAAGACTGTTTAAAATCTGCTGACAGTCTGCACCATGTCCTATTCTGCTCATGATGTTGTTTGAAAACCGGTGTAAAAAAACAAAGGGCCGGTGTGAAATTTAGCATGATCTATCTGTTAGCTAGATATGGACATTAAATAACAATACACAACAATATTTTAGCCCATTAATATTTATAGATTTAATAGATTTAAGAATCCCATTTAATCAATCTGGCCTGGAAATGGTCAAGTATTTAAGTAATCTCAAGACTAATGGTCCAATGTGATAAATCCTGTGGTCGAAATATGGACAACAAAGGGTCACAACCTTTGTTTATATCTGTGTAAAAAAGCCTTTGTCGATTTGTAAGACTTGACATACGTCTTGCCTGATCTGTTACATATGCGGTAAGGAGAGGATTGTGTAATTTTGACTGATTTGGGAAATATTGCTTCGGAATAAGCAGAGCCTAGGAGAACAGACTGTGCTATAAAAAACACTCCATGTCAAGTGGTTCTCCTTTGCAGCCCTGGGAGATTTCTCTGCAGTTTAGTGTTCTCCCTGCTCAAACACACCTGATTCGACACATCGGCTAATTAGCGAGCCCTTCGAGAGGTGAATCAGGTGTGTTAGTGTGCGGAAGAAGCTCGAAATCCCATTAGGAATAAAAAGCAAACTGTGCAGAGCTGATCTCCCCTGGGATGAGGATTGAAACCAGTGCTCTGCCAGAGAGAGCAGCAAAAAAGCAAGATGCCGAGGGTTAGGTCCTGTGGGAGTTTCGCATAACAGTAGTACCTACAGCTCAGGTATGGATATGAAGTGTCTTCACTAGAGATGGCGTATCTGTATCGGTCCGATCAGCAGAAATCAGCAGTCGATCCTGTTACAGATCTACTCAGAAATAGCACACACACACACACACACACACACACACACACTGTACGATGTCATGTTGTTAAATGTGTACCACTGTGGACCATGAACCTCTGGAACACTGTTGTTTCTCCTTCTAAAGAAAAGCTTGCATATCCAAAACAGAGCTGTGAAATGAGCCAAACCCCTAAACATTGTACATATACCCAAAACATCAGCCAAAGCTCTAGTCAAAGCTGGTGAAACGGTCGAATGCGATGGCAACCTGAGAATATGGTGTTGTTGACACTAGAAAGCAGCACATCACCTTCAGACACCTGCTAGTTATAGGAATACTGGTTGCTACAGGAACCAGGCCTTGTTACAGAGGCTTTTCGTGTGCCCCTGTCCGCAGAAGGGGAGCTTAAACTCGAAACGCAAACTCGGCACTGGAAAACCAGTGCTAGGCTAAAAGCTAACATTAGTCAAGTGGCTACTTCAGCTGATTGCCTACTTAAGCTGGAGCTAAACACACATCAGAAGGGAAGGTACTGTCTTTTTTTTTTTTTCTGGTAAGACGCGAGAAGGTCGAAAGGTAAAAGCCAACCCAGCTACAATCAGTACATTGTTCTGTACGATGTTGCCCGTGCTGTAAACCAGCCAAGAATAGCTTTCCAGAAAAGGAAAATCCATATGTTTTAATCAGAGGTGAAATAACAGGGCTTGTTAAATGACAGCTGTATGTTTTCTATCTAATTTTTACTTCGAGAAATAACTTACAATACTCAGTAAATGCATTTTCGGCACCTTTACAACAGCTACTATTACGGTTTCAATATCATGTCATCTTCAGTGTTCCCGAACAGCATCCTCGCCATGGTTCTTTGGAGCATATGGGTGATTTAGCATGACGGAGAGTGTAATGACTTCTTTTTTACAGAGGTGCTAATGCAGTTTTCTACAGGAACTGATACGGAACCACTTTCTCTTATTCTTATCTTCAGTTAACGTTGATGCACACCGTGTTTTGCATGCTTGAATGCTAAGGGGGAAAAAAAGAAAACAACAGACTCCAGCAAATCATCGCTAAGTGATTATGCACGCTTCTCTGCTATACGATTGTGTTTCCAGGAGTCATAGTGTTTATTTTCAAATTGCTGAAGAAACACGACCTAATTTCGGGAAAGACTGCATGAACATGAAGCAGACAAGAGTTTCTTTGAGGAGCAGAATAAGATTTGTGAACTCTCACCATCCTTCTCTCACAATGCTGCTTTACTGGAGATGTGTTTTGTTTGTCGAGTGTTTACTGCGAAACCCTTTGAGGTACTCTGATGTGATGATCGCTGTTAAATTCCCCTGTCTAGTTGTGTACTTTCATTAGAGAGGTCAAGTCTGTAATTTTAGGGCCATGTAAAAAAAAAATACTGCTATTCTGCAGGTGCCGAATTAGCAAAGCAAGGACTGACCTGTACACACCCAGCTTTATGCAAGCATGCGATGCATGAAGTTCTGTAGAGAGCTTGAATCCCAGTTGTGTCATCCTTGAGGGTCATGAGGGTGATGCCGTAGGCTACATATGTAGTAGGAGGGAAGCCTTTCTTTTTCTGACTGTGTCAATTAGAATTATAATACTCCATAGTTGGAAAGTGTCAATTTGTGTTGTACTGGCTCCACACTGCAGAAAATTGCATTTGAAATGATACAATAACCATAAGGCTGAAGAGCAGAATGTCAGCATTAATCTGGTTGTATATACATCAATATTGGGTGAACAATATGGAAACCACAGACCTTTTCATACATAGGCCAAATGGAACCAACAGTAATTAAACAATGAATATAATTGTGCACATAATTAAAAAGGATGTAAATTGCTTCCCCTGTCACTTCTAACTGGCTTTTGATTGAGTGCTGGCTGACGCACCAGCAGTCTAATACAATACAATACTCTAGTACAATAATTCCAGCCTGCAACCCTTCTGACAGATGTAGATGGGTTCCAAACTCAAACTCATGGCAGTGGAGGCTGAAATGGTGCAAAACGCCCTGTGCAGAATATGAAGTGGTATGAAAGTGTCTACATGGTTGCCGTCATTAACACTTTGGTGGCAAATGTTGTCCTACTTCTCTTCAGTTCCAGTCTCTTTTACGGAATTTTACCACTCCTTGCCATCTGGTTGTAAGTCCCAGGGCAGTGCACAGTAAGCAAGTCCTCTTTTATCAGTTGGCCTTGGGCTTTGCAAAAAAAGATCTTCCATTCATGGTCATAGTTCTCCTGCTTTGGGAAACTATCCAATTCAGAAAGATAGTCCACACTCTTCTGAGCTGCTTCCAGTCACAGTTTTCAAAAGTGACCTGCTCTCTTGAGGCTTCCAACACAGTTCTCCCTAGGTAGGCTGAGCATAATGGTGCCATTTTTTAATCATCCTGAAAAATCCATCACTAGAAAAGTTGAGGGATTGTCCAGACCTGGAACAAATGAAACTTTTATGCTATTAAAAAAATAGAACATTTTTGTACATGAGATGTGTGAGTATGGAGAACTTTTTGAAAGTTTAAAGAACCACTACATAATGTAAACCATGGCATTGCACAATTGTACATTGTCACGCGTACAAGCGCTTGTTCCTGACCATGGTTGTCTTGGAGTTAAAGTAAAGCAAGTGCCAGGGGTTCACAATAGGGGTACCTGTCAGTGTATATATTCTTTCAGTTACAGACTGTCTGAAGCCTGTAATCAATAGGCATGGCCAGATGCTTGGTATCTTCCCTTTTGATGCTTTGCCAGGCCTGTAACTATAGCCATTTTTAACTCATGCTTATTTGGAGTCTCTTCAGTCTTTCCTTCAATAAGTGAAATGTATGCTCATTATGCTCATTGGCATCCAGGTTGAGTGATTTACTACTCTTAGTGAGAAGTGCCATTCAGGTGTTGCCACCAGGATTTGTTAAGATCTGAGCTGTTAAGATGCTTCTGTATGCTTCAGAGTTAGCTTACGTTCTTAAAGAGTGTTCTTCAAGGTTTTTTTTTTGTTTTTTTTTTTTTGTTTTTTTTTACCAAAGGCAATGGGAGAATCTAGAACCATGACAACTTACCTGGTTAAAATGTTTGTAGACCTGTTCTGTGTGTAGAACAAGCTATGAAGCATTGCTTTGGATCATGAGAAGATTTCTTTTTTCTCCACACTGCCCTTTTCCCATTACCAGGATAACGGGTTATTCTTTTTCCTACAGACTTTTGTACTTTTTAAGCCAGATGTGATATAACCATTCTGTTCTCAAAGCTAAGGGTTATTCATCTTGTGGTAATTGACCCTCTACCTTTTATGAAGAGGTCAGATCCAACACACCTGGCCCCAATGTTCAGATGCCCCTAAATGCCTGGATTTACTGGTTCAGGTGTGCTAGATTAGGTGTCAGGGTGGTAGATGTACAGGACCATGCATGGGCACTCCTGCTCTAAGCTCATCCTGGTGTATTCGCCCCATGTTGTTGGTAGTCTTGAACACATCTACGGCCACATTCTGTATGACAAGGATTCAAAGAGTACTTTTACTGGACGTATGTCTGGACGTATGACTAGATTCTTTGGGCTTGGAAGTACTCCTTGGTAGTGAGGTCTTTCATAGTCTGCCAGGTTGTCTGCCAAATGCCTTCTTACTCATAAATAATGTATAAAGCTGTTAATGTGTGCATTCTTAATGTTGAGCTTATGCCTTTTTGTTCTGTATGCCTGATTTGTTCTCATTTTGTTAAGATCCATGCTACCTTCCTTCACTGGAGTTGACAACAGCAACACTCTCCACATGCAAATGACCCATCTAGTCTTGGTTGTTTGCTAGCTTTCTCGTGTCTCAACTAACGATGCAATGACACACAGCTGGCCAAGAAACAAATGAGCAGCCAGCTGTCAAATTACTTGTGTTCCCTTAAAATGTAAGGGACCAAATATAAAAAAAGGCTGTAATTCCTGCACCGTTCACCTGATACAGATGTATATACCCTCAAATTAAAGCTGACAGTTTGCACTTTAGCTCCATGGGTTCAGTATAAAACCCACAGTGATTGAGTACAGAAGCAAACAACAAATAATGACCATGTATGGTCGCTTTTCCCTTTTTCCCACTTCTTTAAATATTGTTTTAAGCTCTGAATAATAGCAGGATAGGATAGTATCTAACTGTGCATTACCGTGCTCATTTGTATTTCATTTGAATTTCTTTTAGTTGAACGCTTCACTGCCACAAAATATGGCAGCTCAGACCTTAAAATAGAGTACAAAAGCATTCAGTGAGTCAGATTGTACTTGGAGACCCTCAGAGGATACAGCAGGTAGGTGAAACGTTGTAATTATCGCCTCAAGGCTCATTCAAAAACACAGTTTATTTTTCCATTAGAACGGCGAGTCGCAGTGGGTCACAGCGACCCTTCACGGAGACCATGCTGATTTATTCACATTCACACATAATACATATTCACATGCATGCATGTTAGCACACACACCATTGCGCACACACACTCTAAAAATAATTCCACATCTCAAAGTTTACAGTACAGACTCTTGTGTGAAGTATGGAAAAAGATGAATTGATAAATGGATGATAATTGGACAGATGGGTGATGTATAGACAGCATGGGCAAAAAACGGGTGGACACATATATTAAAAAGGGACAGATGGATGGATTACTGGATGGATATATGTATGTATGTATGTATATTGTATACAGTGCCTATAAAATGGATTCAACACTTTAGATATTTCCTCTTTTATTGCTGTTATAAATGGAATCATGGTCAATATAATTTGGCCTTTTTACGAGGATAAAAAAATTACAAATTTAATGTCAAAATGGCTATGAGGTAATGGCAATGACATAAAAATACATCATGTAAAAAAGTGCACACATGTTCACCCCCTTTTGAAGTGGCTGACCTCATTCAACTGAGGTCCAGGCAAATGGTACTTGTATTCTCACAATTGGTTAAATGACGATCACCTAAGTGCAGAGAATGTGTCTCAAGTGTAGTATAAAGACCCCTGTCTGGAGGACCCAGTCAATGGTTAACCAGTAGAAGGATGGGTAGATGGATTGATGAATGGATGAAAATATAAAGACTGGACCTATACATGGATGAATTGATGGCTGGATAGAAATACATAGACTGGATATATGGATGGATGGATTGAAATATAAAGACTGCACAGATGAATTGGGTGGATGGATGGATGGATGGGTGGAAATATAAAGACTGGACAGATAAATTGGGTGGATGGTTGGATGGATGGAAATATATAGACTGGACATATGGATGGATGAATTGATGGCTGAATGGATGGTAAGGTGAGTGGGTGGGTGAATAAATGGATGGATGAAGACTAGACATATGACTGGATGAATGAATATCTGGATGGAATGGATAGAAATAATTATATATCATGAATATAAACACAAGGATGGGTCGATAGATGGACAGACAGATTGGTGGATATATAAGGACCAGATAAGATGGGTTAGCAAATGTTCTGCGCAATTAAGAAATACTGGCAGAAAAAAATGTAGACATTAAGAAATAATAGATGCGTAAATGGAGATATAAAACACTTATTTAAGTCTTTGCTTTTATTCTAATCATCTTTACAGTAATTTGCAGTTCTCTTATGGCAATGCTGTTTGCAGTTCGGAGAAGCCAGGCAAGACGAGCAGTGGCTAACCTATTGAGGGCTGAAATCTCTTGTCTCTCGTGTGTATGCCCCTGTGTAAAGCTACTTTTGTAAGTCGCTCTGGATAAGAGCGTCTGCTAAACGCCGTAAATGTAATGCAAATGTAGTTGGCGCACTAGCTAGATAGCACTAGCTAGCCCCACTTGGTGAAGCTCTATTCTTATTCTCTGGCTACCTATAAAACATTTATTAAGCACTTCTGTATTTTTTTTGTTTTAAAATGATATAATAAATGATTGTAACAAAAACAGTGTCTTGTTTCATATATAATTATTTATTGTTTTTACAGTGTTAAAATTAAATGCAGTAATGCCCTTTGAAATGTGATGTGTTAAAACAAATGAGCAATTAAAAAGCTGTGATTATTGCTGTAATAACAATTACAGTACTGTGATTAATACTGTAATAAAAATGACATAATAATACAATCTTATAGGTACTGTGATCAAATGTGCAGTGAAATTCAGTACAGCAACTTACTAGCTAATTGCTGCCAGCAAGGTGTTCTTTTTACCGTGTACATTAAAATGTATTACAAATAAAATGAAAAATGCATATATTTGCTATACTTAGCTCCCCTGTAGTGGAGTTCTGGAGTAGGCTTTTCTGGGAAACCCCCTTTCTCACAGTGTATCTTGAAGGTTGGAGGAGCTTTTGGAAAACTACATGTACTTTGAAGTGAATGCTTAAGGGCCTGTTTGGAATGTTAGTTTGCTTATTTTTTCCACTAGCTGATGAAAAAAAATAGAAACTAGGTAGATATCATTACAGCTAGAAAACCAAATATCATACTAACCCCCCCCCCCCCCACCACCACCACCACCCTTCCCAATTCATTTCTGATCTCATGATCTCTCAGTAAAACTGAAAAGTCAGTGACAGAAAGCCTCTGAACACAGAATGGGGAAAAGGGCTTGGCTCAGTAAGTTCTAGAGAGACACCAGCTCAACAACAATACCTAATTGTTACATAATTAACATGGAATGATGAAAGCTGAGAAAAACTCCTTGTCACAGTTTTGAGGCAGAGTGTTAATGTTCTGACCGCCTCCAGCTGTTGGGTGCATTGTCTTCACAGGCCTGCAGAGGGAGACTGATGAAAGTCTGCTGTTTTTATCACTTTGCTAGGCTGGTCAACCACATGCCACAACATATCTTTTTTTTCTTTGACTTTCCTCTCAGCAAAACAGTGTTTGTATCCGTCAGCTTGCATGTTACACGGTAAAGCAATCCCATAATAAACAATGACTGAAAGTAAGTATGTGTTGTCACTGAAAGGGTAACCCTAGAGAGAGAGCATTCATGGGAAAGAAAGCAGTAGAAAATCACAGTAGCAGCACAGCACACATCCCATATGTAAATCTGAGAAATGGACATCAGCTGGGTGCAGTGACTGTAATATAAAGAAGTATAGAATAAAAACTGTCTGGAAGGTCCAGTCCCTGGTTAATAAAGAATGGGTGGATAGATTGATGAATGGATGGATGACCATCACTAAATCTACTGTAAACATGCCCAATTGCCTCCCAATTGCAAGATTTCCCAGTTACAATTATTTTTTATTATATTTGACATTATTTGAATCTGGCAGTTGTTCTTCACATTGTGTCAAAATGTCATGATGCAGCTGGACAAATAAACTGGATGACTGGACCAGTACAAAATGTTCCAAAATGTTTGTGTGACAGCGAAGATTTATAGCACATATTGAGAATCAATACGTTGTCAAATCAATGGAATATTTTTTTTGCAGCTGCAAAAACATAATGTAAAAATCTAACAGTAGGCCAATGTTCCTTTCTGTACAGCAGGGACGGAAAAGGTAACTCTCTCTCCGGGCCGGCTGCTGTCACAGAGCATCCTCTGAAACTCGCCTCGTATTTGATCCACTGCCGGGGTGATGGAGGGACAGGCCTGGAGGAGAGCGATGAAAAGGATCCGAGTGAAAATTAAATGGCTGTGTCTGGCCGTCAGCTCAGCAGGGGCTTGGGGTTAATCAGAGAGGGAGAGGGAGATGGAGGGAAAGAGGGAAAGAGAGAGAGAGAGAAAGAGAGAGAGAGAGAGAGACAGAGAGAGGTGGGGGTGAGTGAGGGAGGGAGAGAGGGAGGAAAAGAAATCTATTCATACTGAAGGACACAGGGACATCTGAGCTTGGTAAAGTGGCCTGGTTGCTGGGAGTTCAGAGAGACCTTTTGAACCACAATTCATCTATGAGTCAGCACCACACAGCAAGTGCCAAAATATATGTATGTGTGTGTGCATGTGTGTGTGTGTGTGTGTGTGTGTGTGTGAGAGAGAGAGAGAGAGCGTATGTGTATGTCTGTAGGGCAGGATTCAATACTGATCTCCACTGAACTGGAATTTCTACTGTGTCAATGAAACTGCAGCATCTCACTAAATAACTAACTAGGTCCTCCCGGCTTGCCAGATTAACATCAGAAAGACAGTAGGCACGTCTATAGAGCCTAAAGGCCACTATCAAACATGTATTAGGGTATATCCATAAAGCATATCCATAAAGCACAATGACAAACACCATCAATATTTTAGAGTGTTGGAAGTGATGGAAGCCTTTGGTTAAAAATGACATTACTAGGGATTATTTTGAGTCTTGACCATAAAACATAGACCTCAAGCAGGTGAACATGAAGACTGTGTGTGAATATGCATAACTTATACTTTACTGCCCTCTTGTGGTCAGAACACAAAGCGCAAGAAAGATGGCTTCAGCACATTGCACCTGGTACCAGGGATCATTGTCAAGACACAGTTTTTTACACTTTTATCTGTCTTACAAGGTGCCATTCCTTATGTTTAGGAGCTATAAACACAGCGGACGGCACAAGCCGCCCTTAGTGTCTCTAAAGGTTTCTAATAGTCTTAAGACCACTGGTCTTAAATCCCAGTCCAAGATATTCCTGCTTGTTTCAGAGTTGACTGTACTAATAGGGGGTTGTTCTCCCAGCCTATATCATCTTCAGGAAAGGCTAGCATTACGCTAGGTGTTAAAACATTGCTGTGAGAGTTTGCATTCAGTTCCAAAAGAGTTTTAGAAAGGCCCATTGTGGCATGAATTTCACATTTTATATATATATATATAAAATCCCAAAAGCTATTTAACATAATCGGTGGCTATCAGCCCTGTTAGGCACCTTAATAAACACATATTTACTGTAGTGATGACCATAAACTAAAGAAGTGTGCCCCAAACCTGCCACAGTCTTGGGTTAATACAGGCTAGGGTCTGAATGGAAGGTCTTCACATCTAGGAGTAACAGGGGAACTAGCAATAAGAAGGGAGTTCTCCATGCACGCTAAGTGTACCAGAATGCCCTAGCACAGCATCTCATCCAGATGCTTTATCATGGCATCTCAGTCAGGCCATAATAACCCAGTTATTCCACAAGTAGGTAGAAATCTATAGCTGCTGTGCCTCATCACGAGCAAGCAAAGTAGACATCACTGAGCTCTTTCACATAATCCTTGCAAGCTTGCAACTTGAAAAAACCCGCAAGGCTAAACATTCCAAGCCTAGTTAAATAGTGGTAAGGTAGCCTCTCCACTAGATATAGCAGAGGGCAAGTCTGACATAGAACACTCTGTGGAGCCATCCAACCATGTGTACAGCCGGAAAGTGTGTGGAGAGTAGTCTTCACAAGAATGTCAATCTGCAAGTGCCCCTGGTGGTCTTGTAGGACAGAAACAGCCTTTTCTGCACAAAACATTTGAGGTTGTGGAGTAATTTTTAATCCATCCATACATCTATCCGCTTCTTACTGGTTAGTCCGCGGTGGGTCTGGACCTTACCCAGAATACCCCTGGACTAGGCAGCAGTCCATCGCAAGGTACCACACGTAACCATTCACTGACACACTCACACCTAGGAGCAATTTTAGCATAGCCAATACTATGTCTGTTTCTGTAGGCCCAGAGATAACCAATACAGACACAGGGAGAACAGTTACTGGAGCGAGGATTGAACCCACAACCCCAGGCCCTTGGAGCCGTGCGAGCTGTTCAGGAATGCTCTGCCTTGATTGTAAAGTTCAGCCTTAGGATTGCATGAGTTTCTTGAACGCTAGGTGGCAGTTATCAGCCACAGACTCTGCAGAGGGTATGGTAAACACACAGCGATTTCACAGAACACTCATTTCATTTCCACAGCATAGCATGCGGCCTGCAAATTGAGTCTTTAGTCCTTGAAGAACAACCATACAGCATTAGACTGAGTATTCAGAGATACTGGGCCCATGATGCTTCCAAGGTTAATGAGCATACCAAGGCTCTTTCACTGTTGCCAGAGGCAAACCAAAGAGGCCTCACTGTTTAGGATCCTTGGCCTCTCCCGGTCTCACAGGGGTCAGGAGGAAAGTAATAAGGAACCTATTTATCCTGTTTTGTCACAGAGCCAGCCAAGAGCCTCAAAGTTACTGTGGACATCAGTTCCATCATTTGGAAAACTTGGGAGGCTGGGGAGTATTCCTGAAGCAGCAGGGGTTAAGTGCCTTACAGAACAGGAGAGGCCAGATTTTAACCATTTATTTCTCCACAGTCCCTTTGGAATTCCTGTGTCGAGTACCAGCTTGAATGAACGGGGGGTTCAACACCCTTAGAGCTACTCAGGGTTAAGTGCATTGAAGGCACTTGAGTGCATTGAAGGAACAACCCCTGAACTTTCAGTACTAGGTCAATATCCATGCTGCACACAATGAAATTAGACATTAGCTTCCAGATTCTGGTGTGAAGCCCTAACCAGCAGAGCCACTACCAGGCTGTGTTGAGCATTTTGAGTCAATTGCATACATCTATAATAATATGCTTGTATTTGAAATGTATTCATGCCTCCCCTCATCCCTCCGCTGTGGCCCATTTAGTGGTCCTGGAAATTGAGGCCACTTTGAGCCAGAATAAGACCACTAGCCTCTCTTTCCACATTTTTCCTGTGGAATTAGGAACAGTTTCATGTGTTTTTTTATTTTTTTATTTTTGAAACTATGAAATGTCCCTTTAAATGGGATAAAATGGCCAACAACAAATGAAGGTTGAGATCATTTTGTATTTACGACATACATATTTTTAATGTGAGCACTCATAACTTTTACAAACATGGTTCTTTATGGAACCAAAACTACGTCTTTAATTTTTAAGAGTTTTAAGAGTTTTTTAAGAGCCCAGCAGATCAGTATTAGCCTTTTTTGAGCCTCTGAGTTATGAGTTTGTCATAACAGATGCATTGATGAATTAGCTCTCACCTCCAGCACAGGGTCATGGCCTTCCTACCCATCTTAGAGGCTTAGCTGATGCTTTCATAAGCGTACAGCTCTTTTTTTATCATGGAGAGAAAAGATCATGTCAAAAGCTCTTGACAAATCCAGCGCTGCTCTTGAAAAAAAAAAAAGCCTTTCATTTCTGCATTGAGCACATTTGTTCAGTCATTCATAGCCGTCATCCACTTAACCTTTCTCCTTCAAACACAATAACCATAACAGACGTAGGTGCACAGGGATATGTCTGCAAAGTCTCGAATATGAATATCTTTGTCATGACTAGTCAGCTCAGGGCTTCTTTAATCCAGTGTTAAAGTGACAGTACAAAGCTACGAGCAACCCGTCCTGTGTTCATTTGAAAGCATGCATGCATCAAGCGTAAACAACCTACTAACTGCCCAAAAGCAAGACATGTTCAAACATGACTAATATTTAACCAGGAGGAGTGAGATTTCCTCCAGATTAGCGTCACTGACAGTCAAACGAAATGCTCAACATTGTGTTTACAGTAAGTGGGACACAACCTAATATATTTTGGTGTGACAGTAATTGAGCAAGATTGATTGTCTTATATATACACACACATCTCAGCTGCACTTTGTCTAATATAGTTTTAAGCACCTACAGTTTGTGGACAATTTAGCAGATATATAGCGACAAAGGTTAAATGTGGTTAATTGTGACACACTGTAACACACTGGCCTAGGTGTAGTCTGGTCAATCAGTACCATTAATTTAATAAATGAATTCAATACAATACAACTCAATGCTATGAATTTTCCCACTGTAGGACTTATAAGGAGTTTATTTTATCTGATCTAATCTAATCTTACAATGTTCTGCGAGTCAAATCAGCTGTTTAACATTACCATGTAACAACATATGTATAACCATAACTGTTATTACTGCAAAAAAGGTTGTGTCTAACATGGAAAATGTATTATATATGAAATATTACATTATATAAAAATATATTAAATAGTTTTGACCACAAAATGAAGAACAAACAACTACAGACACACAGTTTTCAGAGTGAATCTCCAAATATTAAGTATATTTCTATGGGAATTTCATCCAGACTATAATAAAGTCTATTCTAACTACATAAAATTTCCAGGTAAAGTTACTCAATCATTGGGCTTCAACTTTTCATCTGAGATCCCCAGTTATATTACAGATACATTCAAAACCCATGCTTTAAACTGGTTCTAACTTAATTGAAATTACGTTGATGGAATCAAGGCTTTTAAAAGAAAGCCAAATAACCAAATGTTCTACAATGTGGCATAACTGTGGAGATAAAATTACTAAAAGTGGTTTAATGTCAAATGGTTCATAGTAAAGAAATGTATGCACAAATGCAGCCATTTCATTTACAACTAAAATGACCAGTAAACCGACATGTGTATTTTAAAATTTTACATGTATGAACAGTGCAAAAGTGTTTAGAGGTTAAGTGATGTAAAAACTATTGCTTTTGTTCATGTAAAATACAAAAAAATGAGATTATAGATATTATAGGTTGAAACTCCAAGTTAAACTGCTGTTTTCACAACATTATCACATATTTTTAGGGTGAAAAAACATTTTTCAGTGTAATATAGGCAAAATAAGTGTTTTCTTTAGGGACTGTTGAGCCAGAGTATATGTAGCCCTCTGCCTTTAATGTGTTTACAAATCCATTTTAGGCCAGAATTCCAATTCAAAACAATCATAAAACAGTGCAGGAATCAGGCAACATATTCATAACCTTTTCTTTTAATTGCTGTGATGTAGCTTGGAGGCATTAAATGCTTCAGACATCTGGTTCCTATCTCCACCACTGTTAATATAACCAGTAGGCTTCAGAGAATTTCACACCAAACAACTCTGAACGACATCCATTGTTTGCATCTTAATGATTGAATCATGCAGACATAAAAAACACACACAAAGGAATCCACTGAAACCAATTCCAAATGTTTTCAACTAAGGTTATCTAATCAACATTAGAAAAAGGTTAAAACTACATATACACAGGCTCACTAGAGCCCACGTGATAGTTCGAAAATCTATCTATCTAATATCTAAGAACTAAATCTAGATCTAAACTGTTATAAAGTTTAAACAGACTTGTAATTAGATCATTATATGATTAAAAAATCATTCAATTAAATGTATTTGGCCTCCTTGGTTTGAATCAACTTTAAACCCATTCATCAGTTTAACGGGTTACATCAGGCCACTAGAACCAAAGCGAAACGTTCATACTGGGCCTCTAGAACCTATTAATCAAGGTCAAATTAATTCACTAAGATAGATGAATCCACCAGAACCTCTTTGAAAGTTCACGGTTGACCACTAAAACATAATTAGAATAATATATTATATTATACAGTTTAATATATATATATATATATAGACTACATGGCTAATGGCTAAGAAGTCTTACAACCAAGTTTCAAAAAGTAAACCCATCCTACTGATTTCTACTGGTTTCTGAACTGGTTTCTGAACTGGTTTCTAACTTTAAATCAAACCACTACAACCCAGTTTCTCCAGTTCAGAAAGTTGGTGAAATAAGTCCAGGAGAACCTAAACAAATGTAAACGGTCACACTGTCACTAGATCCCGTCCTTCCATCATTTTAAACTAAGTTTAAGTGAGACTAATGGATCTAACTGACCCTATTCGACCGTTTAAAAGCGTTCCACCGAGGTTAACTGTGCCGTGTTTGTTCTTTAACGGTCGTCAACCGTCGCTGAGCGATCAATTCAAATTTGAACTTCAAAACGCTGAAGATTCGAAGCGCGTGCTGATAGGGCCGTTCGCGCGAAACATCAAAGCGGAAGGTAAAACGAGCGGCGGTAAACAGCAGAGTAGACCAAAGCGGCGCGAGGGCGAGACACACACCGCCGAACATCAAAGGCATCAAACGCGCAAGTCACAACAGCTCTACAAGACGAGGAGGAAGAGTGGGATTTTTTTTTTCTTCCCCTCCGTGGCTGCGCGCGAAGGGACAGCAGTTGCCTCCGATGCGCTCGAGCGGGCTGGACGCGCGGCTTCATGTGGCCAGAGCGCCTTGGACTCCCCTCGCTTTCTCTTCGGACAGAAGGAGTGACTTTCCTTAACATGCGCGAGAAGGGGTTGCCCGGCGCCGTGGTGTTGCTCGCGTCGCTGCTTTGCTCGGCGAAGTCTCGAGGGAGCGGGTTCGAGCACTCCGCTGCGTTGGACGCCGGGGGGAGATACGCACTGAAGTGGAGGTTTGATGAAACCAGCATCACGTTCGAGATCGAGGCAGCAACGAGGGGCTACATAGGGTTTGGCTTGTCTCCAAACGGCGCCATGGCTTCAGCTGATCTTGTGATAGGAGGTGTTGCCAACGGGGTACCTTACCTTCATGTGAGTCCATTTGCTGACCACTCTCAGCACTCACTACTCACTACTTTCTTCATAGTTGGACGGCAGTAGTGCTGCTGCATGGGTCTGAAGATGCAGCTTCTGGTACTTTAAAGGATCCATGTTACCTGTTTTAATAAAAGACTGTAGTATGCCATGCAAACTCTGGTAAAGTTTCAAATAGAGAGTGGCAGCACTGCTGTTTTTCTTTCTGACACCAGTATATTATCTAAAATTCTTGACTATTGTAATTATTTGCTATAGTTTATTTATTATTATTTATTCTTTACATATGTGATATTTCTTCTTTACCTATAAACTACTACTACGAGCTATTATTAATGGAGATATCAGGGTTGGTGATGCTCTGTGCTGCAATGCTTGCACAAACATAATCCATAATATTATTTGAAGCATGGAACCTATAATTTTATTAACCCCTTAAAAGGACAAAGCTTTAAAATGAGTTATTAGTAATTGAAAAATGTAAAAAAAAAAAAAAAAAAAATAGGCTATTGTGCTACTACTACTTTGCTATAACTACTCAAACACTACTAACTTATGGAAAGAAACAGAGCCCACATCATCACACAGTGTGAGTGTGATGATCTGGGCTGTCTAAATATATCAAAATGAACATAATCTATGCCCACAAGGCAGGGGGAGGCTAGAAGATTTCAGGGAATTGAAGAATTCAGGGAAACTGTGGAGGTCAAGATGAAATTCTACATATTAAGAAACTCTTGGAGAGGACTGCTTGTATGCTGGTAACAATATGACTGCCGAGAACCTGCAGGGAGCTCAGCTTAGCTCAGTCGAGAGTTGTGGTGCACTGTGTCAACATAATCTTCATGGAGAAGTCATAGGAAAGAGCCCTTACCTGTGACCTCATCACAAAGCTCAACATTTGAAGAAGAACTCATTGGTTACAATAGTAGAGAGGAATGGAACTGCACAGTTGTGAAGCATGGGGGTGTATCTGTCATGATTTAGGGAATGGATTCAACAAAATTGCATCAATTTCTGAGTGCAAAGACAAACCATCTGTGAAAAGGCTGTTGGTGAAAAGAGGGTGGCTTCTACAACAGGATAATGACCCAAAACAATGTCTCAGACATCAGGCAACGTAACTATTTTGTGTGATGAGCTTTCTTTGAGGTAGCTTTTAGAGCGCGGGGGGGCCACCCGGCTAATGAACACAGTTGGGTTGATTCCAGCACACCAATCAAATTGGACAGTTAACAGATCAGTTGGATTATGTATATTTTAGCAAAAAAAAAAAACAATGATAATAATTTGAAAACTGGATCTGGAGGATCGGGCTCTCCGGGAACAGCTGTCCCACCTCTGTTTTTAAATTGAGCCCTGGTTAATTTTTTCATGCACCCTTGGTGCCATTCATTTGTGTAGGTGTGAATACAGCTGTTACATTTGGATTAGGACCAAAGCAACTGCACCGAGACCCTTGAGAGGACATGATCTCTGTCTGGTCCCAAACTAAACACCATGATTTGACCCCGATCTGACCAAACTGTCAGGTGTACAAGTTAGAGCTAAATTTTATGCAGGTGCAGTTGAACCTTGCTCAAATAATTACTACAGCTTTGTCGTTACTCCATGTTATACTGCACTAGTCCAGAACACAGGACCTTCTTCCTGTATTTACTTTCCCTCTTTACCTCCCGCCCCTGACGGGTTTAACCAATAAGAGGAGAGAACAGTCTTGCATGGTTTATTGTGGCACATTTTGGTGCACTTGAACTTTCCCCTGAGTAAAAACAAACCAAACAATTTTTTTTAACTGATTCGGACCGAAGCAAACCAACTACCGGTGTGAAAACGCCATTAGAGGCATTAAAAGGTCCAGATGTCTGATTCTTATAAGCAGCTTTCTAAATTCATTTACAGTGGCACAATTCACATCAAACTGTACATCATACTAGATTAATGATGTGGACATAAAAAAAGCAGAATTCCTCTTTAAAGCCTTTGTTTTATTATTAATTACAAGGAAAACAGGGCAGTGCCATTCTACCAGGAGACAGATATGAGGGCAGTAAATCAGAAATTTAATCTTGACAATTAATGAGACGGAGACAGTGTTAGCAAGTTAAAACTGTTGATTGGTCTTGGCATAGGCCCCGTCGTCAGCCAAGGTCTTGCAACATCGGGACTCTCACATATCCTTCTGAACTTAGAGGCAGGGGGCAAAGCCTGGCATGGGCTTTGTCGTCATCCTGGAGCCATCGAGACCAAAGTGGTGACAGTGTGGAGTAGGGAGGGAAAGATGTGGCGTCACTTCTGAAAGCAAGGAAAAAATTTAATTAACTCTTAACACAGGTGGTGGCTGGTGATTGGCTGAAGAAAGGTAATGTTTCCTAGTACAACCTTTGCTAGATTTTGCTTATTATTATAATAATTTTTTTTACATATACATACAGATGCAATATCTTGAGATGCTTCACATGGTAAAACCACAGCTTATGCTGTGGAGATAGCAGGTTGTAATTTTTGTTTGGTAGTTGATTTGACTGAATTTGACAGTCAAGAGCAGTAACAAGTGGACCAGCTGTGAGGTGCCAGCCATGTTTGCTTGTACTGCATCAAAGCAAGTCATTTTACACCCGTTACCTTTTTGAAATCCACTTTTATTACCTTATAAAACTCAAACGAGCAGACACCTCCAAGATGGTCTTAATTTTCTGTCTCCGCTGTTAATGCCCTCCAGAAATCTGTCAAAGGAGGCTTTTCCAACAGTAGCCTACTTACCGCCATGATCAAAATGAGGAAGCCAGCCTGGCGTGATCTGGATTGCCATCAAACACTCTTTGCACAGCACTGGAAGATCACAGTCTGCACTAGCTTGAACTGCTGCCACTGCTTACAGCCTCCCTGTCTGTCTGAAGAGAGAGCACATCAGTAAATGTGTTGTAGTAATACCCCCTGATTTTTCCAAAGTCTTGTGTTCTGTGTTGCTTGATGAAGCAATTCAGGAAGTACTTCTAGTGTCTGTCTGCAGTGGTCTTATAAAGCGGTATTATAGGTGGGTTTTCTGACCCAGTCTGATTTCCCAGTTCTACCACATCTGTCTCATCTAGGGCCCAAATGATGTAGTAGCAGGTTAATCAGTACTGGTGATACACACACAGATAATCAGCAGTGTTATTGTGACTGCAGCACCTGCAGGAGTAGAGCTCACAACCTCCTCATGATGGGGTTGGGAGGTGTATTAGTTGTACATTTAGGGCCACAGGGTGAGGGTGCTGTGGAAGCTCTCTGGCATGTTATGTCACACAGTGAAAACAGGTGAAAAAACAATCAGGCACGAGTTTAGCTGCGAGTCATTCCAGGGAGAAGAAGCACACCTGGATTAACCAGTCTGCAAGTCATAGCCAGAGGTAAAAACACGTCTATCAGTCATTAAGCACTATCTAATCCCTACAGTAATGCAGTATGAGATGACAACTACCTAAATGTAGGACCAATCTGTGAATTACTACCCTCTCATCCTGTAAATACTGTTTACAGAGGTAATAGTTGGACACTGGATGAAATACACGGAAAAGCCACAGCATTAAAACCACTGAAAGTTGAAGCGAAACGTCTGGGATTTATGTTGGACAGGAACTGACACCGTCCAAGCTGTGTGATGCTCAAGGTCAGCTGTGGTGGGTAACTACTGACAAGTGGTCTGAGCAGGAACTGACAGGTGGGCTACTGCTCAGAAATTTAGCATCAGAATTTGTAAATAATGGTTACTGGAGAAATACCTCACAACATACAGTACAGCACACCCCTGTTGTGTAACTGCAGACCAGTCAGAATAGCCATGTTAACACCTGTCCACTGTCAAGTGAATACAGTGGGCTCACAAGCATCCAGACTGGAGATTGTAGTAAAGAAATGTAGTAAAGTTACCTGGTCTTAATATTTTGGCTTAGCAGTGTATGTGGATATGGCTCAATCCTGACAGATAGGGCAAAACCTTAGACAGCTGTGCCACTGGAGAATCCAACACGAGGCTCCCTCTGTATTACAGTATCACAGCAGTACAGACTCAACTGGTGAAGGCTTGTGGGTGCTCCTGATTAGCTGTGGAGGCACAAATCAAAACCTCATCAATGTGTGAGGACAACAAAGGCTATCCTTTACAGTAATATCAAGTATCAGGATCAGGTCAGGACGTTGGATGATCACCACGATCACCTCCTCATCCCCAACTCCCCAATTCATCCCAAAAGTATTGGATGGAGCACCATCCATCATTTCAGAAAACACAGTTCCACTGCTCCGCGCCTGGCATTAGGCATGGTAGCAAAAGGTTTGTGTTTATCTGCTCCAGAGAGTCCTATTCTATTGGCAGTCCTCCCCCACAGGGACTGGACGAACTGTGTGTGTGCATTTGCACATCTGTATCAGGAATGGATGCAGCTTAGAGTAGCTGAATGCATTCATTAGAAGGGGTGTCCACAAACATTTGGATATACAGTGTACTTAATCTGCAGTGTCTCCTTATGCATTTTGTGGATTACTTATTGTGAAATAACTATTTTATACTGTCTTGAAGGTGCAGTGATTTTATATTAAATAATTAAAAATAAATAAAGCTCCTCAATGCCACAGGTTGTGAATAATGTCCAATTATGTATACCATGCTTTTTTGCAGGCAACAAGGTGGTCAGTCATTCTCAGTGAGAGGTGGAGAAAAGACAGCACGAACATTGCCGTTGCAACAAACATGAGCTGGGTTTACCATTATGCAAATTAAGAGTGAAACAGCTAACACTGGGAACTGAGCAGGGTGTTACGTGCGTTATATCCGCATACTGTGAAACTGTGAAACACTGTGAAAACTTTTCTGTGCACATTTCTTTCTACTAGAGATGGAAAGGCAGCTTAAACTTTCCTGTCATTTACAATGTAGGTCTATCTTTACAGATGTCAAACTGTGATCTATCCTGCCTGACATACCTCTGGAATCTGGCTTCCTCAAGCTGGAGCTCCAGCACCAGTCACAATTATGGGCATAATTGTGTACCCTATGTACCCTGAGGAAATGCCAGCGGTGCTTTTGCTGCACATATAGGACAGCGATAACCATGGCATTTTCTTAGCTTTAGTGAAACCATGGCAAGCAAAGGTCATCTTAAGTTCAGGAACCCCCTCAGGCAATGAGCAACCAGCAATTTGGGCGATAAGAGCAGTTAAAATGGAATGGATGTGGATCGGGCTTCAAATACCAACTTTATTATAATCTGCCTGAAACCTTGATTAACTGTAAAAGGCGAACCTAACTTTTAGCATGAGGACAACATTGTAACCCCCCCCCCTCAAAACAAACATTCGGACAAAAAGAACTGATACAAGGATGCTGAAAAAAAAAGATTATTATGGTCAGGAGTCCCAGTAAGCATAATTGTCCTCTCTCTCAATGTGGAAGTACATGCCAGCCTTTATCCCTCCAGGTATAGGGGGAGTCCTACCTACTGTGTTTGTTGGTGTGGCGCAACAGATAACACCACTACCTGCTGCTGAGCTACCACACTACGTGGGAGGCTGGGGTTCAATTCCCGAGCTAGGTGACTATGTTGCGCTACATCAATAAGAGTCCTTGGGCAAGACTCCTAACACTACATTGGCCCACCTCTGTAATATGAGTAATCCTGGAAGTCGCTCTGGATAAGAGCGTCAGCTAAATGCCATAAATGTAAATGTACTGGGTGGAAATTGGAATTGACCTCATTAGGGAGAAAAAAATAAAAAAATATTAAGGCATGTTACAACTCATAAACAACAACAAAAATAGAAATATATTATCTGACATTTTAGTCCCCTAAAATTGGTACTGTGTCAGGCCCTAGTCTCTACTTATCAGCTAGCTATCATGCTCTCAAGGATTTTATTTTTTTAAGCAGGGAACCATAAAACTAATAGATTTTAACTATATAACTACATACACACTAAAAACAGTGTAAGATGTTGCACCAACTAAATTCCTCTTTTACTCTTGTGTCTAGAATTTCTATTTATATGCATTATAAATATTAAGATTTTTGTTAACATACAAATATTTTTTTTGGTGCAGAGTTGAAACATGCTAAATGAACTAGCTCTGTTTGAAAAATGACTCTACTAATGCTGAATCTAATAGCAATGGGAAGTGGATGTTTACTTCCACAGCCTGGGACGGACCCTGTGTTCATGTAGAACGCAAGTATACACCAGATGTGCTCCTACACAAATAATACGAGACAGCTGGTGAATGCACTGGTCTACAAAAATTGGACAGTGAAGCTTTTGTTGTTTTAGCTCAGAACTCCAGCCTTGGTTTCTGATGCAAATGATACAATGATAATTAAAATGACAAAAATGACGACTCTGCATACAACTATTAAGGTGCGTACAAAGATATTCAGAGTGAGTGATGTGCAATGGTTCTTCGCAGAAGAATGTAACAAGATATCTTACATAGTCTAGATACTTTGGTGGTGATAAGAACCAAGGTTTGCAATACCTCCAATACAAAATTATGAAACTGGGGAGAAAATGTAGTCCGTAAGTCTGTTTGTCAAGAGTTTCAGGATTGTAAGAATGCATAAACAAAGTAATGTGTAAAAATGAGGTATACATATAATTAAAAACAAAGATTTTATTTATATGTAGTGCATAGTGTATATATCACTAATTGCGTACATATAGTGTTTTCTTGTGGAGAAACGTCAGCCTGCTAATCGTGAGTGAATGAGGTCCTTTGCATCTAAAAAAGCAATTTAGGGCCCCTGGGCTGAAATTGGACATTGGGCACTGTAATAACAATTTTCAGCCACCACTTCCTATCATGTAGGTTTTAGAGACAATAAACGCTTTAGACATCTAGTTCCTATCACTACCAAGTGTAATTGTTTTCATTATTCATTATGCAACAATTTTAAATAATGAAATTGGTGGAATTTCATTTTAAGGTCTATTGAATTCCAAATAAAATAGATGTGTAACTTGTTGAGTTAATCTTTCCTGGGAATGGTATTCAGAAATAGTTGGCACCTGTAGACTCTGGACATGCTCTGTAGTAATGTTCCATCAGTCTGTTTACTGTATATCCCCCTGTACATCAGCCATCTCTCAATCCTGCTGGTTTTGCTAACTTCCCCCTTCATTCTTCAGTCTTCATCGAGAGTTTTATTGGACTTTTATTGAATGATGAACCTTGCCAGCTTGCGTTGCCTGTAGTTTTGGACCCACAGTGCTGCCACTATGCTAGTTTCAAGTGTGAATGAGTTTTCACAGATTTGGTCATGGGTAAGCAGGCAGGATTTCTCTGTAGACTTCTAAAATCATCCTGATGCTACTGTCTGCAGTCACATCATCAGTGACTATAACTAGGTGAGCAGGATAAATGGTCACGCTATGACTTAAAGATAATCCTTTATCCTTTATTAGTCCCACAGTGGGGAAATTCTCACAGATGTGTCACAGCAGAAAAGGGATAGCAAGACACTCAGATGCAAAAACGTAGATGAATTACCAATATATACACAAAATAAATAATAGAAGTAAAAAAAAGCTGTAACATTATTATTTACAGATTATTTACAGGTAATGGAAAACTCCTTAAACTCCTTATTTCCGTTTTACCAAATAATATTAGATATCAGAAATACTGCTAAAGTATTAGCAGTATTGGCAGATAATTGCTGTATTGATGTAAAAGAGATGTTTTGATTTGGCTGATATTTCAAACTGATATTTGGGGATGTATTTATTGTACTTTTACATTTGTAACTCTACACTATAAAAATAAATGTCATTGTTTTAATGTGCAATGCTGATCCAGGTAGAGGTAGTCCCAAATTCTACATTTCATAGTCTGCTTCAGATTATTTGTACATCAGATTATTATTACGTAAACCATAAAACATCTAGAACATCCAGAACATACGGCAACTGCAACATCCTCTCTTTTAGTCTTAGTAGAGCTTTCCATCTCGTGGAGTTTCTGGAAGTGGATTTTTCACATATCCGTGCCTAGACTAAGGAGTGTGCTCATGACTTGTTGGACCAGTGCAAAAAGATTTTTCCTATAACAGAAGTGATTCTTTGATCAGTCTCCATAGTGTTCCTCCTTCGTCTACCAGGATCTGGAAAAATGCTTTGGCTTTGAAATGCCTAAAATCCAGTGAGCCGTTAATAATTTCTTAGGATTTTCAGCCTCATGGCTGCTCAAAAGGCTGCTTTACTTAAGTTTATCCTCAAGTTAGACACCAACAAAAAAGCCTAGAATTAAGACGTAGACTGCATGCTCTATCCTGAAACACACCTGCCTAATAGAGAACAGCTGCAAAGCAAATAATATTCAAAGCTTAGCAACATATCATATAAAGGGGAGTCAGCTTATTATCAGTTGAGCACCATTGGGAGATTTTTAGCCATTTTTATCAGTTGCTTATCAGTTAAAAAAGTGAAAAATGAAATAAGGAGGCTTTAGAAAAAAAGTGGGCTTCAAATGGTTTTCTAAATGATTCCATAGAAGAGCCACTTTTGGTTCCATAAAGAACTTTTGTAACAGAGATGTTTGAGTGTGAGGAACCCTTAAAAGGTCTAAAGAACCATCATTTAAAGATTATTTATTCTTTATTTTTTAATGTAAAGGTTCTTTACACTCACATCTCTATTCTTCTTTGGAATCACTCAATGGTCCATTTGAAGAACTTTTTAGCCCATTTAGGACTATAGGACTCCTCACTAGAACTACTCAAACTTTTATACAGTTATACTACTTGGACAAAAGTATTGAGACACCTCCTCATTCATTGTATCCATTGAGGATTTCATTGTATTCATTGTGTTGGGTCAGGATGTTGGATGATTACCACCCCACTTCATCCCCAACTCATCCCAAAAGTATTGGATGGAGCACTATCATTCAAGAGAACATTTTATAAGCAGTACTTCTCTACAGGGGCTAGGCAAGCTGGGCATCTGTGTCAGCAGTGAGTTCAACTTAAAGTAGCTGAAAACTGGTATTTGGGGATGTATTTATTGTTGATGTGATGTCACCCTAGTATGCACTCCACCCATACAGTGATCCGCAGTGATAGAGGGGCTGCTTGCTGAACACTAGCAAATACCTATGGAGCTGAAATTAAGGAACTTTATTTTTTAAATCATCTTATAAACTTTAGACTTTTTGCAGTTACATAAACAATTGAGGTAGCAGACGATTCTGAGCCAAATGTGGCAGTTAAGGTATTTATGATTGACTTATTTCAATGGCAAGTGTACTGTGGGTCAAAGTTGGCCCAGCTATAGTAGCCACATTCAAGGTTTGTCATTTAAGGACTCCTCTTAAGTATGGGTTGTGTAGTATACATTTGGTACTATTTTACAATAGTCTCAAAATGCCTGCTCTGCTCCAATTAATGCCAACCTTGTTTCTCCAGGACTACTATTCAGATAGCAGCAGGGGGGTTCATAAAGACCCAGTGCAGAACTACAGGCTGCTGTACGCGAGAGAGAACCACACACACACTGTGCTGGCTTTCAGCAGAGACCTGCAGACCTGCGACCCCAACGACAGAGCCATCACGGTGGGTGGGAATCACCTCTTAACGCCTCCCTCACAAAGATCCTCTGCATATTGACATACTCTTCTGTTTGCAAATTCACCCAAGCTTGCTGATATGACATGTTATGAACAATAAAGGTTGAAGTTAGGTGCTAGGGGTAGTTAATTATCTCAAAGCTGAATTACTAGTGTCTTATTAGACTGGTAATTTGTCCCAGTCTTTTGCTATTCACAATCATTACAAACACTGTAAGAATTGGCTTGTGTGAAGTGCATAGCCTCATTTGCCAGTTCACTCTTGATGGGATTGGTCTGCATTAAGACCTTAAGTGTGGATGTAGATATGGGGGTGTCTTTCCTGTCAGCTGTAAAGCAATGTTCCATGAGTTGCTGTCATGGGTAACAGCAATACTCTAAAGAGAAGTTAATTCAGCTTCCCACTCGGATGCTCTGTGTTTAAACTAGAAAATGACAAGAACATAAAGTGTCTACTATCATTTAGTGTATTTCAGTGGTCCTGGAGTAGCCATGCCCTGTACAGTTTAGTGTTCTCTCTGCTTTGAGGCCAGTTTTGCACATAACTGCATCCACATGGTGTGAGCATTGCGGAATATCTCGTTTTTTATTCCGGCGACCTTGTTATACCAGGTTATAGAGCTCACACAGCAGGGGTTCCCAAACTTGTTCATGTTAAGAACTATTTGTAAACATAGAGTTTGTCCTGTGACCAGAGCTGTCGGCAGGATCAGTTAGATGAAGGAGGCATAGGGTTGCTATGGTGTGAAGATTTACTGCTATTATACTGTTAATGGACAAAGTAACCAGCGGACATAACATATACATATCCAAAAGACCTCCATGTCATGTGCAGATTTCTTATGTATTTGTTTATTTTCACTTTATACTTCATATTTCTTTATATATATATATATATATATATATATATATATATATATATATATATATATATATATATATTAAAAGGAGCAATTTATAATAAAAAAAACAGAACTGCTGAAGGGTGTGACTATATATATATATATATACACACAGATATCATACCAGCAATGCCTTGGACAGCTTAGTCTTAGAGAAGTCGCACAAAAAAAGTCACACACTTCAGCAGTTCTGTTTTTTGGGATTATAAATTGCTCCTTTCAAAACACAGCTGCACAGCTTAGCTACAGCCAGCTACACAAGCTGAGTATACACATATATATACATTTAGAGGTAATTCAGTTTCAAAGATACAAACCACTGATCCTAAAATGTACACAACAAATCCGTGACAAGTCCAAGGCCAATCTGAACTACTTGTAAACTTGCTGGCATTGATTTTATAATAGTCCACACTATGTTCCTCTCCAGGGCAGTACCATGCGGGTGATCTGGGCACTCCATAGAGAAGATGTCGGATCGTCAGGGCCAGTGTATCATGGCATAAACAGAGGAAGAAAGAGTTTACGTTTTCTAAACCCAGGGACCATCACAAATGTTCCACCAGGAACAGCTACATTCGACCTTCGAAACAATAACGTGAGTAATGGGAATAAGATTGGTTAGAATGTGTCAGGAAGTGATGGTGAAGTTGACCTGATGGAGGAGGGGGCTGGCAGTGTTAAACGTTTGCTTCTGAAATACTGTGTTACAGGTAGTTTTCATTTCAAGTGATCTGTTTTCCTCCTAAGACAGGTTCCAGTACCTGACAAGGACACAACGTACTGGTGCCAAATGTTTAAAATGCCAGAGGTGCAGAAGAAGCATCATATTATCAGAGTGAGTATGAAAGTTTTCTGCACAGAGACATTGATAGTCACATTCAACAGGTCATATTCACATTTGAAACCATTACATGGTTATGGCAGTTCGGTGTTTCAGGGTTCGGTTACAGTGTTTTTACATGTGTGTCTGAAGTGGATAAAATTATATGTCAAACATTTTGAGCATGTCTGTCTCAACCTCCGCAATTCTAAGGTGTTTAAGAGGTGGCTAAAATTACAATACAGAATCAACCACTATTACTTTGTACACACAATAATCAGGAAAGCTAGCATAATATTTACTTACATTTTTTTATTACCTGAAATATGATTCGCCTGATTGTAGGTATTAATTCCATTAAAAATGAAATCCATTAAATAATTTATATATATATATATATATATATATATATATATATATATATATATATATATATATATATATATATATATATATATATATATTGTCCCTATTTATATATTGTACTGTAGACGGTTTTTGAACTTGACTTGTTTTGCGTCTTTTTACCAGACATGAGTTACTGTTCTCCCCTGAAAGATCTCCCTCTACTTTCTTCACTTTTTGTCTTCCTTCCTTCCTTCCTTTCTTTCGCACTTCTGTCTGCTTTGAGGCTCACCTGCTTATTATAACTTTAGAAGCTGCTATTTATAGACGACACATCACTGAAATTACACGTTCCCACCATGATTAAGCAGCCTTTCCCAAAACATTGAGCCTTAACAAACATGAAAGTGTCAGCATTGTTGTTTCAGATGTGACTGACTGTGACTATATATTTTACAGTGTTTATATATTTTATGATAACCACAGGTTGTTAATTCGCTGTCGTCTTAGTAAGTGTTGGATTCACTTTGGTGGATCATGGAAGAACCATCACTACATTCCTGCTACCATTGCTGCATTCATGTTACCATGGCTGTATTCATTCTCTGTTTGAGCATTACACAGCACTTTAGTTATGGCCATACAGCAGAGTACAGTAGTACATTATTAGAGAGGGCATAAGCGCAGGGCATTCAGCAGTTAAAGGGCTGAACAAAGAGTCCACAGTCCAAACTTTCACTGAAAGAGTGTTTGATGGGACAAATGGTGAATAATCTGTGTGGACGTTTTGGATGAATGAAGTGTTCAGTGGTAACTCCCAAGCACCTTGTTTACCTCATTAAACCCTAATGTATGTAATGTATGTAAAATTTAGCTGATAATCAATTTGTCCCTCAGAAACATTATTGCAACTTCTGATGGAAATGAATTGTATATCATGTTATCAGAATACATCACTGCATTTTAATGTCATTTGCTACAGCATAATTATATACTAATAATAGTATACTATACACTATTATATATTTATTATATTTAGTACATTAACATAATTATAATTATTATATCCACACAGTTAAAACATTAGGATTTCTTACAATGAATGCCATCATTTGATCTGATGAAGGAGATGGTTGAATAGACTTTGTATAATAATTTACAATTAATTTCTTCAGAACAATAGTGGCAGTAATAGAAGATCAGCACAAGTTTCTCTTGATATTTATCACTTTTTTTAAGCACTGATACCTGAATGAAACATCCTCTACAAATTAAGTGTATTATTATTATTATTAGATTATTATGATTATTATTATTTGAACTAAAAACACACAAAGTAGGAATAGATGTCACAGATCAGCACATATTACTGTTATTGATCATATACTACCATGTTTTGCCTGAATAGAATTATGTTATTTGTGAATGCAGTTATGTGGCCCAGCCACACTAACCTAACCCAATGACCCCCTGACCAACCCCAGAGCACCAGACCCAGCAGGCGGTCCGAGTCTCTACAGCTCTGTAAGCCAAAAACATGCAGCTGGCCATTAGTACTCTAACATGCTGAGAATGTGTTCCTGCGTTTCCTGCCATTTGCTGTCCACCACGCACTTGTGGGATGGACGGCCGGCTGGAAGTGGAAAATCCCAGCCACAGTGCCCCCGCGGTCTATATTCAGATCATACGGTCATTGTAGACTTGGGCCGTTCCGTCCTTGGGTTTTGTCCTTATTAAGTTTATACTTGGAGAGCTGGTAAAGACATCTGCTTTTATGCTGTACTTTTGAAAGTACTGCTTTCCTCAGCGCTCTGAAATGTTGGCTGCTATCGGTATTTCTAGTGCCTAATGCTTAAGCTGTTACTACAGTGGGGTCCAACGGCATTATGATATATATTTTTATATCAAAGGACCTGTATGTAAGTCCATTTAGAATATCTTCCTACATAATTGCAGCACATAAATGACATATGAGTATATAATTAAAACGTTCATTCAATTTTCATTTCTATAAATTAAAAAAATATATTATTATATATTATATAACTCAAAGAGACCTGTATGTAAGTCCATTTAGAAAATCTTCCTACATAATTGCAGTACATAAATGACATATGAGTACATAATTAAACTTTTTCATTCAATTTTCATTTCCATAAAAGTCAGGTCAGTGACTTGTAGCTTTAAAGATGAAAGTCTAAATGGATGGAAATACATTGAATGATCATCACACCAAAATGAGGCATCCCATTGTAGATATAACAGCCTTTACTGTTCTGTAAAAGCTTCCCACAAGATTTTGGAAATTGTGCCAATTTAGTCAAAAGAACGTTTGTGAGGTCAGGCACTGATGTTGGATGAGAAGATTTGGCTTTCAATTGACAGTTTTCAGTTTAAGCCAGAGGTGTTCATTGTGGTCGGGGTCAGGTCTCTGTACAGACCACTGGAGTTCCTCCACACCAAACTTGGCAAGCCATGTCTTTATAGACTTCATTTAGTGCACTGGGGCAATCATGCTGGAAAAGGAAAGGGCCTTGGAAAGTTGGAAGCACATGATGGTCAATAATGCCTTTGTCAGCTGTAGTATCACTACCATTGAAAGTAAGCATCCAATCCCGAACCCTGTAGAAAAGCACCAGACAAATCCGTTTTCTCTACCAAACTTCACTGTTAAAATATGCAGTCCAGTCGCTATTCAAGGTATACGAGATCTTCTCCTTGTGGCCATCAAACCGAGATTCATCCATCAGACTGCCAGATAGTGAGGCATGGTTCATCACCCCAGAGAATATCATTCCACTGTCCTGTGGTGGTAATTTTTATACAAATCGCGTCTCAGCACTTGGCAGTGATCCATGGTCTAGCCTTTCATGACTAAGCTGCTGTTGCTTCTAGATACTTTGAATTCACCAAAATAGTATAGCATTGTATAATAGTCCAGACCCACCTACACATTTTGCTCTTACAGAATACATGAACAAATGTGACATTTAAAATATAAACATGTGCAGGTATCAGCACATTTCATTTAATGCGTTTCTAGTCTGTTTTTAAAGCCAAAGACTCCAAATTATTTAATGATCATTTTAGCCAGTAATTCAGAAACCTTTCATAGCTACCATTATCATTATCATTATAGAACAGTGTTTATCACTTGTGTTGATTACTGTTATACCAAACCTTCAACCTTTTGACCTTTTTAAATGATTTGAATATGGTAGTTCTTTATATTGATGATAAACTGACTAATGGAAATGCACCAAAATGACAAAATAACTTCCATTGAAACTTAAGATTTGAGTTTTTTTCTTTCTCCTGCAAGATAGCTTTTTGAATAAGGTTTTTGCGTGACAGCAACATTATCCTGCTGGTGAGAAATTCTTGGACTGCTGACCTGCACACACCCTGTATATCATTCAGAATGCAAACTGATCACTAAGACGATTCATCAAGTAATCACATTTAATCAAGCGATCATGACAACCCTTCTAGGAAGGTTCAGTGAAAAATGTTATAATACTCATGTTATCCTCTCTACTGAATCAGAATTTTCCTTTTTCTCCGTCTTTACTTTTGTTTTCAAGAGGATTCTACTTTTAATATGACTATCCAGGAGAAAAAAGTGTTAATGGCTGCTAGTACAGCTGTCAAAAAATATCTCGAAATTCAGGATTGAGCAGGCTGTAAAACTTTTGTTTATACATATTTTTTTGGATATTCTAATACCAGAGCGAATCACTGCCAGATTACATCATGCCAGAGCAGAGATGGTCTGAGGCTATTGCCTTTGTTAGAGATTTGGTGCAAAATTGTATCTCATTTAGTGTATTCTTATTTATTTATATTTATTTTTCTCTCTCAGCCTAAGTATGGTGCATTAATGTGTTTGTTTATTCTATGTCTTATTTTTGAAAAACAATTAAAAAAATCCCCCAAAAAGTCAAAAATTTATATAGAATGCTTTTAGACACAATGTGCATCTTGCAAATGTGCAAATCAAATGCTTAATAATTTTGTCCTGTTGTGGCGCTAAACATTACCGCTTTTAATAATTGCCACAGTCTCGCAACATATAAGACATACTGGCTCAGAACTGTGCATGGGAAGAATAAACATTGACAATTCTGGCCATTCTTGATTAAAAGCTCGGTTTTCACACTCCACTTTTCTCTTTTAAAACAAGCCTTGTCGATTAACTTTCCTATGACTCGCTTTCTTCTTTGACTGTTATTTCTTGTTTCACTCACTTAAGTCACAGTGCTCAGCATAATACACAGATCTGACTGGCTGCGTAGAGTCACATGTGATATTTAAACTGCCACTTACAATAAACGCTACGTCAAAATTAAATTGTTTGATAGTTTATCAGTTATAGGTCCCGGTCCGGGGAGGACAGAGTCTGGGTCTGGACCCAGACTGTGGACCACCTATTAGTGACCTGGTTTAAGGTGTTAGCCTTAAGAAATCAATAGTTGTTACTTTCATGTTGTTGTATTATTCAAATGACACCAATGCAAATGTAAACACACAGATATTTGCTAATGGATTTATATTGTTTAATGAGACCTTTTGTAAGTGTTTCTGCATTTTTTTATTTAAAATATCTCCATGTGTACTAGAAACACAAACGTGGTATTTATAGTAAGGTACGAGTGAGAAATAACTGATGATGAATTCCACCATGCTTTTCTTATCACTGGCAATAAGGTTATAATAAGTTATTCCCGCTGTTTTAGTTACATTATGCCCTTCCATCCAATTAAAACCCATATTCTCATATCATCATTTCGGAGCAATGTAGGAATGAGCCGTCATGGTATTGTGAACTGGACAGGTGCCCTAGAAGCATACCCAGCACTGCTTTGATGTGTATTTCTTTTATTAGACTTCAGTTGCATGTTTATCTTCTCCAATTCATCAGGTTTTTAAAGCCTCAAAGCTGAAACGACTCCCCATGCGTAAATAAGATGAGAGGAAGAGAAATAAAGAGATGTTTGAATATTTATTCAGCCACTGTTTGGTCCCGCATCCCGCTGCTCCAAGAGGAAACACTCTGGAGAGAGGCACACAGATCAGCCTGTTGGAAAGGCTTTTATTTAGAATTCCTGCTCCGACAGAAAAGAGTCCCCGACTGTGAGGACCAACTAATTCCAAAATCCCTTAATTCCTTTTCCAGCGTGCTCAGGTCTAACTTTAGCTCACACAAACACAGACAGACAGACACACTTTTAGCCTGTACAGGCAGATCTATATAGTCTACATATCCTGTATCTTATGTGCACATTTTGTTGTGTGTGTTGTCTGCCTTATGCAGGCAATGAAATGAGATGGGAGTCATGAGGCCTGGTGTATGACTTTTGAGCCAGTTTCAGGTGCCAATAGGACACATTCAGTGTTACTAGGATTTTGGACAGAGAGGGTGGGCAACATGAAAAAAGATTAACAGGATGTCGTAAACCTTTTCGTATGCCTGTACAATGACAAATTTTTTAATAAAGCATACAAGTGAATTATACAAGTTAGCATACAGTTGCTTTACATTTTGAAAAATGAACTGGTTTTGAATATTTTCATTTAATTTAAATAAATGATCAAATGCTTCAAATGCTAAACAATTGCTAGATGTGTCGATATCTATAAATAGATATAGATGTTCTGAAACATTACCCTTTTTCTGATTTCTTGTTTTTGCTGTTTGCTATAGTTTCACATTTTCAAACCAGTAGGCCAAAATGCTCAACAGGTAGAACACTATGCCATAATCAAAGGAAATCCCAGAAGAGGCGAGAACAGTGGTGAATCTTCACAGAGTGGTTAAAGATATTTCCTCTTGAGTACTTCAGTGATCCATCAAGGATCCCATAAAAACACGAGGGGGAACATCTAAGGAATTGCACGCCATTCTTGCCTCAGATAAAGTCAGCAATAATGATTTCACCATTAGAAAGAGTTTTAGCCACACGAGAGCTGCAAGGCTATAACCACATAAACATTATGTGGTCAATACTGATTTTAAAAAGCTAAATTTTACTGTAATTGGTAAATTGTGTAATTTTAGATTTAGATTTTATAATTAGTTGATTTTTTACTTTTATATTTTATTATTTTCTATTAGTTGTTAACAGTAATTTTAGTTGAACATGATTGCTGACCGGCATATTAAAAAAAAGAAAACGCCTGAAAATGTGAATAACTGCTAACGAGGAAAAACATTAAGGTGGTTACATTTACTAGTTACCAAAACTGTTACTAGTTACATGACTCCTAAGCCTTTGGAATAACATTCTGTGGATTAGAAAGTGAGTTGAAAGTAGAACGTTTTGGAAGCATGGGTCATCTGCCACAAAGCTAACACAGCATTCCACAAGAAGGACATCATACAGTCAGAACAGTCAGACACCATGACAGTGGGTTGATTTTTACTATCTAAAAAATGTTCTGTAAATAGTACTTATTTCCTAATAATGAAAGGATGTCAATAGTCACTGATTAGGATTGGTAGCCATTGTCTAACAATCACTGTCAGCAATGTACGATTGAGCTATTCCTTTGACAGGATGTCTTTGTTGAAATGTAAATGATGTTTGGTTGTTATTTACTTTTTCTTGTTAAGTACTTTCCAACCTTTTGTGAACCATTTCTGTAAACTGTTGCTCTACCTGTGAAGTTCTGAACTTGCAGACTGATCTGCCGCGTTTGCTCTGGTTGCAGATCGAGCCACTAATCCAAAAAGGCCATGAGAGTCTGGTGCACCACATTCTGCTGTACCAATGTGATAGCTCACTGAATAAGAGTGAGCTGGACATGGGCCACGAATGCTTTCATCCCAACATGCCCGATTCCTTCACCACATGCGAAACTGTCATCTTTGCTTGGGCCATTGGTGGAGAGGTGAGGAACAGTAGTATCTTGCTATTAGTATCTTTATTTACTAAGAAATTGCCATTGATGCATTGTAATGCACTGATGTGAAAATAATGACTGAACTGCACTGACATACTGTCATATCATATATTATCATATTTAATAGAATATTTGAGGTAGTATGTGCTTGAGACAAAAGTTTTTGATCTCAAAACGTTTGATTTAAAAGTTGTTTTTCATCTGTACTCGACATGTATTAATTATTTCCTCTATTTAAAGAAATTATTCTGCATCACACCTAAAAGAGTATCAAATAAAAGCTATTTGTGGTGAAATTTGAGATTTCTTTATATGTACAATATTTCCTTAGACAATCAGAATCAGAGAATCAGATAGGACCTGTCCAACAATACTGATTTTAAAAAGCTAAAGATACTGATAATTAGTTCTGTATAATTTTAGAATTAGTTATAATTTATAATAATTTATAATTAGTTGATTTTTTACTTTTATATTTTATTATTTTTCTATTAGTTGTTAACAGCAGTTTTAGTTAAAACATGGCTTGCTGACAGGTATAATGAAAGGAAAAACCTAAAAATGTGAAACTATTGTATTGTATACTGTAACTTTATAATAAAATTACTGCAACTCTGAGAGGAGTTAATGATAATACAGTATAAAATTGGTCATACCTGGAATAATAAGAACCCAACATAAAACTGCAGGTCATCAATATCTGACTATGTTTTTTCTGCCAATCCATATAAAACCACAGATAATTTCCTTGAAAGCAAACTGAAAATAAATGATTAATCTATGCACATTGTTTGTCTTTTACAGGGATTCACTTATCCCCCACATGTGGGAATGTCAATAGGAACAGATATCGATCCAGTCTATGTGCTGATGGAGATGCACTTTGACAACCCAGCCTTACAGACAGGTACAGCACTATCCTTCAGTCAGGGTGTAGTAATTTTCAACCAGCCTACCCAAACACTTGCCCAAAAGATGCTAATGTGTTTAGCAGTGAGTGAAAGCTAGTGGGAACAATTTACTTTGACCCCAGCTGTTCAGTGTCTGCTCTTCTGCTTATATGCTCATAAAATACACTTTCAAGTGTGGTGAGAATACTTATTCATACACTTTTTTACTACTTAATAACATTAAGTGCCTTAAATTAGTTCACTCCAGGTCTAACACACCCCTACACAGATTTATCTATGTCTGGTGAGTCTTTTGAGAAGAGCTATATAAGCTCAGGTTTAGGTTGAATATTCCAATTTTACATAACCAGAGCTTTTACTGTGTAGTTTTTAAGTTTAGTATTTTTTGTATAGCTGCTACTAGTTAGTTTAGCTTTAGGAAAATACTGGATGTTGTTCATGTTGTTCATCTATCCGGCCGCTTCTGTCTGTTGTTATGGGCGACCCAGTGTTTCATGTGTTCTGAGATCTAACCCTTTTATTGATTGAAGACATTGTTGCCATGTGTGTTCTTATGCAAGTTCTAAATGGAGTCACATGCTGAACAGTTGTTTTCATTCTCTCCCTCTGTCTCTTAGATGTGGTGGATAGCTCAGGCCTGCGCCTATACTACACCCCCAAGCTGCGGACCTATGATGCAGGGGTAATTGAGACAGGTGTGTGGGTCAGCCTTTACCACATGTTGCCTCCAGGCATGCAGGACTTCATCACTGAGGGACACTGCACTCAGGAGTGCTTGCAGGAGGTAAAACATAAGATTCTCCCAGATACTCCTTGTTTGTAACCTTATCTAAGAAATAGGAAATCTAATTTATGCAGTTTTCTCCATAATCCAAAACACACACACACACACACACACACACACACAATTTCCCAACTGACAAGATTAAATATTCCCTAGACCACATCACACAGTCAGTCAGGAGAAAGACCATAGTCACACAGCTTGCTGAACAGTTGTTTTTATTCTTTCCCTATGTCTTTTAATGTGCTGCTCTGTGTCAGCTGGAGAAGAACGGGTTCTCCTTTCGGGTCTTGGTTCCTGAGGGAATTTTTCTTCGCTACTGTCGCTTTTGGCTTGCTCAAAAGAGGCTCGGATCCAGATCTCTTTTAAAGCTGTTTTGTGACAACATTTGTTGTTAAAAGCTCTATATAATCAACCTAAACTGAATTGCATTAAATTGGCTAAGTAAACCTTTCAGCCATCACATAGGGGCATTAGGCCCTGTGTAGAGTCACTTAGATGGTCAGGCCTGAAAGCCTTATAGCCTTAGGGAAAAGGCCTTCTATGCCTGAGTAAGATTGTGGTAAACGGTAACTATACTTTTTGCCATATGTTTTCCCCAGATTATTACTGTATTCTCTGAATTGAGTGAAAGAGTGAAAGTATGCATACTGCTACAAGGATGCTAACACTGCTGTCCAGTGAACTTTTTAAAATTGTCATTTCTGTGTGCAGAAGTCATAATGACCCAATCCAGTGACACTTTTTTAGTGGATTTTGAATGTCACAGCTTCTGTTGTGCCACCTCCCCCTTGTCATTTCTGACCTCAAAATAGCAAATGTGCAAATGTGCTGGCATCCGATCAGTTTAATAATATGCTGGTGTTACACCATTAAATTGGACTTGTGAGAGCAGGAATATAGAGCCCCATTTCTTGGTAAAACAAATTAACTACTCCTATTACAGTGGTCTCCCTGGCAAGCTACGGTACCTTCCCACAGACTTTGGATTCAACCCTAATGCACCCTCCTGATCCAACTAATTACTGCCTACAGAAGTCCTGTATTGTCTGAACGGGGTGTGTTAGATTTGGGTTGGAGCTAAAACCTACGGGAAGGTAGCTCTCCAGGAGTACAGTTGGAGACCATAGGTCTGCTGTAAGCATCTTAGAATTAGTTAACAGATTATTAACTGTAATTTTTTTTATTCAGTCCCCAATTCTTTAGGGCGATGCAAAAATGATAATGTTTGCTTGTAAAACAGCTTTTTAGGGGGGTTAAGACCAAACCACATTTTAAACATCCTTGTGAAAAAAATGTAATAAAACTAGTTAATTAGTAAAACCTGCTTTGAATATCAGGATTGGACCTCATGGGATGGAAAAAGAGAGCGTTTTTTCATTTTTTAGCGGATATAAAGTTAATGCCCTGCTCTAACTCCCTCCATTTCTCTGTCCTGCTCCTCCTCAGTCTCTGGACAGTGAGATGCCCAGTGGTGTGTTGGTTTTTGCAGCTCTTCTTCACGCTCACCTGGCAGGCAGGGCCATTAGGACCAGGCATTTCCGTCAACAAGTCGAGCTGCCTCCTCTAGCCTCAGACGACCAGTTTGACTTTAACTTCCAGGAATTCCAGCCTCTCAGTCCTGAGCGACTGATTTTACCGGTTAGTAGTCTATTGTCTCAGCTTCTGAAATTACTGCATAATGTCAGTATCTTAGATCCTGTGACAGAGTTACAATTATGACCAAACACTGTGAATGTAGACAACATCTGAGCATGGCTATTAATCTTTATATGAGTAGGTCAAGTTATCATGACATCATTCCCAATATAGTTGTTATATACTTGTTGTGACTCAGCAGTTTTTCATTATTTAAAATTCTCTCTTCCTAAGAGAATTCCACCCCAAACACAGCACAGCAGCAGCTCACATTACTATTCACCCAACTCATAGATGGTGTTCCAGATTTATGGGCCAACCAGAACTAAGATAAACAAGACTAAGATCTGCCAGCTTTTAAGTTGGTTTCATTTTCTCATACTCAGATTTCTTTCTTCAATAGCTTTCTAATGAATACAGTGCTTGTGGTGCAGAGAAGGGGTCAAGGGCAGTGGCAGACAGAGAAGTGGGATGAAGGGGAAGGTGGTAGTGTTATCTCACAAAGAATGTAAAGGGGAAAGGAGGAGAGTGAATGAGGGAGACAGTGCTGCAGATGTCCTGTAACCCAGGAGCAATAAGACAATACAGGTGACACAACAAAAAAGGTGCAAAACTGTTAGAGCATTGAAAGAAGCACAAGGGAAAGGAAACCGATATTCTCTTAGTATAAACTGTAGGCAGTATAGAAATGTATGAATAAGCTAATAAGCTGATTTGAATGTTTTTTCTGAACCCAGGGGGACTCGCTAATCACTGAATGTGTATATAACACCAAAGGGAGAAGCAACATGACTTGGGTAAGATGTTTTGGCTTGTAACATGTTTGGCTGAGAATGAATCAGCTCTGCTGTGATTTGTAATGCAAGGATTTCTCATCTGGAGAGCTAAGAAATGGTAGTAATGTGTGTTGTGTAAAGCAGGTTATGGTTCTCTATCTTTCTCTCTCTCTCTCTCTCTCTCTCTCTCTCTCTCTTTATTCTTCTTTCATTTGGGAGTCAGCCATGCCTATGAGCAACAACAGAATAGAACTATGTACAATATCCTAGATAAGTGGGGTCAATGGTGAAAATTGAGTTCAAATTGCAAAATGTCATCAAACTAATTGGTTGCTAATTGGCTGAAATCCCAGTGCTCACTGTATCATCAGGGTAAATTACACAGTGCAGCGTTTCTAAGAATGCATAATGAATCATAGTGAATGAAGCCTTGTCCTTTTCCGACGCTAAAAGAATCATTTGATGAGAATCTCTGAAAAAAATATATATAAACATTACTAAGTGTGGATTATACTGTAATACATTCTAATGAAGGCAGGAGCATGCATTAGCCCGACTGCTAAGGAGGTTAGATGGTGGGGACGAGGTTAGATTTCAGACCTGTGCGCTAAAGCCTGCTGCCTTTTGGCTGAACAGCGTGTCTGCAAACAGCAGATGGATCAGGCTGCTGGCACCAGCTCATACAGGCACATCAAAACGAGCTGCAGTGCAGAGGAACAGAGCATAGACTCTGAGCGGCTTTCCCTCTGGAGACACTCCACCGTTCATAAACGCTGCGGCCAGGATACTGGGCCTGTATTGACAAAGCAGCTCAGTGCAGTAGGTAGGGCTACTTCTGAGTTAGCATGCAGTTGGTGGAGACTAAACCTGATTCCAGATCAGCATTCAGACTGTGTCGTTAATGCCTGTTACACAGTAACATCATAGAGCAAATTCTGTTCTGTGTTTACTCACCAGCTCTGTCAAGCCTGAAATATAATTGATTACATTTGTAGCCATAACTGGTTTAATTGAGATAAGCAAATTTATGAAGGAAGAGCTCAGCAATAAATCAGTTCAGCCTTATTCCAAACTTTTAGAGAAACTGCACTTAAGAGAAAGTGTGGGTAGTTTGTCAAAGTCTTGTTCAATTACCTGGGGACGTTTGGAGCCAAAAATGTACTTGAGTGAAAGTAAAATAGTATCATAAAAACATGTTTGATGTCTAAAGTTCAAGACAATGTAAAATATTCATACAACCATATAAAGCTTATACCACCAATTAGCACTGTGTACACTGCATGCCTGGCATCGTAGCACAGTGTCTAACAGCAAAGCAAACATTCAAATGTTGTTTTTTTCATCCCAAAGCCTCCAGGATATATACACTGGAAACATCAAGTCTACACAATCCTAAACACAAACTACAGACTTAGCTGCTACGCTATGTCCTCTAAGTCCTACTCTAAGTTTTTGGACACATCTACTATGCCCCGCTGGAGGGCCAAAAGTGTTTTTACTAACTTCTATTATCAGAGAATAGCCCCATCAGTTTGTACAGAAGTCTCTGTTGTTACTAAGTAATACACATTTGGACCCACTGGAGCTGAGACTGGTCTTCAAATGCATTCTGAGCAGGTATAATCTCTATTAAAAAGCTTTGCCAGTTAAATGTCACATTCTGGAACATCTGCACATGGGCCTAAGCATCAGCCCAGCATCGGCTAGAGGTGTGCAAATCCCCACAATATTTGGCTTTAGAGCAGTGGAATAGCTTTTCTAAGAACAGAAATTTGGCATTAGAAGTCAGGAGACTGGATGTTCAGATTATGAGTTTATGCAGACAGAAAATCATACTCAGGCACAGTTTAGGTAATCAGCAGTCTATAAGCAGTCTGGTCCAGTCCCACAACTGCATAGACTTTCAGGATTTAAGTACCCTGGGAAGCAGAGGGTGGTAAAGGGATGAAGGTGAGGTTACAATGCTAATGTCATCAGAGGAAAAGGAAGAAAGGGGGTTAGGTAGTAATTACATGAACACAGCAAAGCATAGTTTCTCTCAAGCTGCATCCAACATATTTGAGAACTCGTCAGCCAACGTCAGTACCTGACCTTTACTAATGCTCTCGAGGCTGAATGCAATTAGATCCTCACTGCAGTGTTCCAATATGGTATAAAGCCTTTCTGGAAAAGCTCCTTCCTCTAGCCTTGATTTTGGAAAAAAAGCAAACATTGCATGCACAAGGTGTGTTTCATCTTCTTTTATTTAATGCATTTCAGTACAGTTCTTTGTAGCTTGCAGCAGATAACAACAATGCTTGTATGATTAGCTGACATGGTAAAACAGAGAACAAACTACACTAATCATCACACTTTAAGTCACCAATGTTTCCATTTTGCCATGTATATCTAAAAATATATAATATTAACAAAGATAATGAGCCTGTAGGTGTTTGTTATAAAGTTTTGAAACATAGGAGGGGTGAAACGCAAATCTAATAATAATATCAATCTAATAATATAATGCTAATAATGTCAAACTAACTTCATCAAGCCCAGAAAATGTGCAGTAAAAATCACCCGAAGAAAAACAGCAAACCTCCAGGGACATATGAGCACCTGGCATCCAGAATTTTACAAAAAGAGCAGCTAATGCTGCCTTCAGATTTATGGAGGCAGGATGTGTACTCAATATATGTTAACAATGTTTACTTTGGCTTCAGTTTGGTATGTTTTATTTTATTTTTTTAGCGTTGTTTAATGTCAATAAAAAGTCGACCTATGTGTAATCCATTGTCATTTGCAGTAGTTCAGTGAGACAGCAATTCCTACAGCCTTCGTAGCATTTCAAGTACTGCTGAATTATTAATACAACAAAATTAATGGGCAACAAGGGGCTACATAAATACAGAGTTTATCTTTGCAAAGTACACCCTCAGTCACATTGATTAATCAATAATTATAATAATTAATATTTTTTTAAATTGTTAGCATTTTAAAGTTAAATAAATTGCAAAAGCAATATTATATTTAAAGACAAATATTCCATATTTCTTCCATTTTTTTTTGGATGGTAACATGTTATTTAATGTAACATATTTTTAATCTGTTGTTTAGGAAAGTTAGCAATAAATGTGACAGTTAATATAGTAAAACTTTACAAATGCATGTCTAAAATTACTAAATTATTTATTTATTTATTTATTTATTTAATTTACTAAAACTTGACTAAAATATTTTGTCAAAATGCGACTTAAACTAATATATATTTTAGGACTACACCAACTAAGACTAAACCTAAATCATCTGGCTGCTTTACTTACTGTTAAGACAATGTGTAAATCATTGCACACACTTGCGTCAAAATGTGTTGAGTTGTTAAACAACCTCAGATAGACCTGCTTTTAAGTGGGTTTTGTACCTTCACCTACATAGTAGCTGTGAAATTCCTGACAAATGCTTCATGACATGTGCTATTCATGCTGCTGCAGTTTTTAAAAGAACTAGTAAACTTCAGCCAGCAAACATCTAAATGTAAATTGTATATATTATTCATATAGGGTTGAATTACATCATTGGTGCACTAGTGACCTCAGTGTCATATGTTTTCTGCAGGGCGGCTTAAGTACAAGGGACGAGATGTGCTTATCTTACCTCCTGTACTACCCTAGAGTCAACCTGGCCAGGTGCGAGAGCCTTCCGGAAATCACTGGCCAGCTCAAATTCATTGGAGTCAAACAAATTCAGAGCCCCCTTACGTAAGTGCCAGCCCCTCTGCTTCCTATACTCATGAGAGCTAGGGTGTTTTCCTTTTCTTTGATCAGAATTTTAGTATATTTTTTAATTAGAACACCTTCCTTGTTCATCCATTCACTGGTCACTTAATCTCTTTCTGCAGGTCCACAAGTGTCAGAAACCAAAAGCACATAAGCAAGATCCTCACTGATAACAAAGCCGTGTCAGAAAGTCTTAGGAAACAAATAATTCAGAATCAGAATCAGTTGCAAGCGTTTGTGTAAGAATAAATAAATAAATCTCTATAAAATGAAAGAAAAAGAGATAGAATTTAATATTTACATGTTTATATATAGCACATGCTGTATAAAGCAGTTTGAATATTGCACCTTTGAAATTATTGCACAAATGAACATTATAATTATTGAGTATTTCACAGATGAACCATAGTGTCACACTTTGAGACACATTATACAGTTTGATGGCCACAGATAGGAATGACCTTCTGTGGCGCTCTGTGGTGCATTTCAGTGGAATGAGTCTTGCACTGAATGTGAGAATGAGAATGTCCAATAACATCTGGTTAAAATCTGCCCTGTGGTCAGAAACAGACCGGTGATGAATGAAATGGTGGTAGAAAAACTGTGCAACAGTTAGGCCATGGTCTGTAATTGTGCACCTATATAGTGCACCAAAAGCATAGGTAGAGTTCAGGTGGGTCCAGGTTGGGTGCAGGTTTCCACTCTTCACTTTTCTAACTTAAGAATAACTTAATTTTCATTGTTTTCATGTAGTTACCCTTTTGACTCCTACATAAATGGGATTCCCAAACACGGTACAGACAAAACTTGGCTTCAGAGTGGATGGTGCTATGATATCACATAGCTAAAGGCACAGCTACTGGCTTTATCTACTGTATGATGTACATTGGACAGCTTCTCACTGAAATTGGTCTGCCACCTACAAATATCCAGCCAGGAGCATCTTTGTGTCAGAAACTACTGACTACTGTTGAGGGACTAGATTAAGGTTCATTGGTTCAAGTCCTAAAGGACCTTTGTCTGTTACAGTTTGGCAATTTTCCTGACACAACTGATGGATCAATGACCAGGCTTGGTTGGTATGGTCTTCTAGGACTGGAACTGATGGCCTCTAGACTAGAAGTCACAAATGCAAATGATTTGCAGTGACAGATCTGCAGTCTCTAGCTATAGACCAGCAAAGTGGGGATTTTCTTATAAAGCAGCCAAAAAATGAAAAGGTATGAATAAAATGGTTCTCTTGGTACTCTTCACTGGTAATGTCAGCAGTACCGGGCAGTTTACAGTATTGCAAACCGTAGCTTCAGAATAAACTAGATGAAACTGCATTCAGAAGAAACTACATTGCTCTGGCAAAAGATATTCATAACAGAACATACACAAAGCTGATCTAACTGCACATAGTTTGGGACATAATAAAGCAGGGCAGCCAGTAATTATCTAAGATGACGGGGTGCATTCAGACAAACCATTAACAATACTGCCTTCTAGGCACCAGCTCTTATAAAGGCCTTAAAGCTTGCACAAATCTGTTAAAAAGCCTCTCTTAGGGTTTGCTGCACTGCTGGTTACTGAGCATTGCAGCTGCAGTTACGGAAATGTGGGATGGTGTTGTAGTTGTAGTTGTAGCTGGTCAAATGCTTTGTAAATCCACATATTTTTTATTCTGTCAGGTTTACAGAGCCAAGGCGCTTGTGCTACTGGTAAAGTAATAGCTTCTCTTTTATGAGAGGTATGAACTCGTATGTGAGAGACAGCTTATGGAAGTTGGTGAGTCGCTGTTCTTATATTAAGTAACAGTGTCCTTCACCAGAGCTTGTTATCACTGTTCTCTGATTCATACCAGCACATATGCTGTTGCATGCAAGGGGACTTCATCACTCCCTGAAAAGAGAGGACAAACTGTTTGTCCAAGTGCCCGAAACATCTGGTCTAGTCGTGGAAAGTCTACCCATGTCTGGTGCTAATAAACACGCAAGAGCAAAAAAGCAGACTTGAAAGATGAAGCCACAAGACTCAATTCTCACAGCATTCATGATCAGAAATATTACCTACAGCCATATCTAAAAATATAGACACCCCTGCAATTACAACAACACAGAAAAATAGAAAAAGTCAAATCTGATATCATTCCATACATAACTCCAGAAATGGGCAGGATATCATTTAGACACCTTATCAAAACTGTAAGAAATAATTGGATTTCAATCATGTGATGCTTCTTTCTTTTGTATTTGTGGCAACAGTAATCCATGTGCTGGGATTATAGAAATTACACAATCAGCCAGTTTAAATGGAGAAGAGTCAGCTCAGTGGTTATGCCTAAGCAACACACTGAGCATGGAGAAGAGAAAGAAGAGTAAAGAATTGTCTAAGAATGTGAGAACCAGAATTGTGGAAAAATTTTGGATAATTTCAAGGCTGCAAGTCGCTGTGCCACTGTGCCCAACATCATTAAGAAGTGTATAGCCCATGGCACTGTAGCTATCCTCCCTGGGAAAAAGATAAGAAATTGCAGCAAGGGATTGTTTGAATGGTGGAACCTCAATCAACTTCAAGCGGACATGCAGACACCAGGTACAACAGTGTCAGCTTGCGCTATCTATCGCAGTCTAAATGAAATAGGATGCTACGGTATGAGACCCAGGAGGACCCTACTGTTGACACAGAGACTGGAGTTTGCCAGAACCTACCTGAGGAAGCCAAAATCTTTTTGGAAGACTGTCCTGTGGACAGATGAGAGCACATTAGAGCTTTTTGGTAAATCATTGTACCATTTACAGAAAACAAAAAGAACTTCGTTCCTTAAAGAAAAGAACATGGCTCCTACACTAAAACATGGTTGAGGTTGGGGGTTGTTTTGCTGCTTCTGGCACTGGATGCCATGACTGCCAGTGGCATTAGGAAATATGAAATCTTGGGTCTTCCTGCAGGGCAATTGAGTCTAATCCTTTTAAACACATGTGGGAGAAGAAACCCTTTAATAGAAGGGACCATTTGAGAGACCTGGAGCATTTAGCAAATAAGTGGTCCAAAATCCCAGTAGAGCTATAAGAGGTTTATTCATGGTTATAAGAGCTAAATGATTGTTTCCAAAGGGTGAGCTACCAAATATTAAGTTGAGAAATGGACTGAACTTGTAATTATGTAATCTATAATTGTGAAAGTTGTGGTCATTTTTGCACGGTATATACTGTATATATACACACACACTATACACATCTTCAGTGTATCAATTTTACTGTGGAGTAAATTGGCTTTCTCTAGCAGAAGAGAACTTGCTACATTCCAGTGTCTTTGGGATGATTTGCAGTGACAAAACTAAACATTCAACATTATTACCTGACCTCACTAATGCTCTTATGGCTGAATGCAATCAAATTGTCATAGCAATGTTCTACAGTCTAGTGAAAAGCCTACTTTGGAGAGTGGAGGTTGCTTCTGCATCAGAGAAGGGAAAAGCTCTTTGTAATACTCTTGATATCTTAGATAAAACCAGATATGTGTCCAGAAACATTTAGTCTATCTACACTAATGTTCAAAAGTTTGGAAACAGCAACAATAACAGCAACTTTCAACAATATATTTTTTTCATATATAAAAAGTAGGTATTTCTAAGTAGAGTAGACATAAGATACATAAGGATACAGAGAAAATGGGACACCTAACAACCATGAAAGACCTGGTAGAACACCAAAACATGAGATGAACAGGAGAAAATCAAACTCCACTCGCTTCAAATCTGATTCTGATCCAGAAACTTGTCCTAAAAATAGGATATCGACTCAAAAAGGAGGAAATTGCTGAATCTGGTTGTGTTCTGAGAACAATAGGCCCACCCCAGAGTTCACACCTCAATATCACTGAATGTGTTTGGTGTGTTATTCAATTCTTTGAATGGTGGAGCAGAAAACGCTCTATGCAATTTCTAAGTCTGAACTTTGGAAATGTGGAAAAATCTCCTTGCAGATTTCTGCAGAAACAATGACAGAGTCTCCTGAAAAAATAGAAGCTGTAACTAAGGTAAAGGTGGACGTGCCATGTGCCATTTTTCTTGAGGAATAGCTGTATTGACTGTGAATGAAGGAAATGGAGGTTGTTTACATGGTATTGTATAAATTAAATACATTTGTCAGCCATAACATTTATAATATAGGATATATTAAACAGCAAAATAAACAGTCAGTTCTTGGAGGTGATATGTTGAAAGCAGTGGAAATGGTCAAGCATAAGAATCTGAGCCACTGTGAAAAGGGCCAGAACATCTCCAAAACATCAGGCAGGCCTTGTTGGGTGTTCCTGCTATCCAATGGTTAGTAAATACCAAAAGTGGTTCAAGAAAGGTACGACCATGGCCTCACTTCACGAGTTACAGGACTTAAAGGATCTGCTGCTAACATCTTGGTGCCAGATACCACAGAATGGTCAGATCTGTAGTGGTGGCACAAGGGGGACCTTCTTCATATTAGGCAGGTGGTGTTAATGTTGTGGCTGATTGGTTTATGTATATCTTTATGTTCACAGGCAACAACATAAATCAGCTCACCAGCAAAGCTTGGTAAAGTCTGAAAGAGAGAGAGAGAGACAGAGAGTGAAGGAGACAGGCTGGGGGGGTTGGTGGGGGGATCTTGGAAACTGCACTAACAAGCATGCATGTTTGATTATATGCCTATGCATATGTGTTTGTTTGCGTGTGAGGGAGCAAGTGTGTGCATTGGAGGGGTGTGAGGTGTGTGTTTGTGTTTGTCTTGGTGGGGGTAGGCTTTGAAATGGGAACCATGTGATGGGCCCAGCTTGTATGTTTACTTCCCCTCCTGCTGCCCTGAGGTGGTTCGAGCTCAGTTGCAGGAAAGAAGGGTATTTTTTAGGAGTCCCCACTACTTCTCATATGCACATACACACACAAACATCCTTGCCATACAGTCCATTGCTCTACTGCTTTAACCATGCTACTCACAGGGTTAAGCTATATTTACTATATTTACTAGTGCAGCCTCTGTAGGAGTTCATTTAGCGCAGGTTATTTTACTTCACACACACACACACACACACACACACACACACACACACATACACATAAACACACTCTTCCCTAAAGAAATATCCCTCACCATCCAGCCAAACATTACAACAGTGTTTTTTAATCAGTGTGTGAATTCCCAACACTACCTCTCTCACCATGGCTATGTATAAGCTGGGATCTTTGGGACATTGCGAACAATGTGGGAGCCATTTCACTCTTCTCATTTAAATTTTCCACATTCCTCTAGTAAAGCTCTATGTATTTACAGCTGTCAAGGACAGATACAACCAGGGTTGTTATTATTACTCACAGTTATTACAAAAAACAAAAACTAGCAGTGAAAAAAATTGCTTGTTACCTGTAATAAAAGTAGAAATATATCATAACTACAGTCTTCAAACCAAACCTAACTAAAAATAAACAGAGCAGAAAAGTGCTCGTTTTTGCATTTTCAGCACAGGAAGAACGGTCCAGAAGTGAATGCATTCTATGTCAAACCTTAAATACCCAGCAGATGGCAATATGTTTGAGTAAAACTTGCACCCTAACTGAGCCTAGTCTAGCAATGTGCAAAGTAAGCAAAAAAAAAAATTGCTCAGAAGGCAACAATTCCAGTCTGGCATTGATGGTAGTTTGATCCGAAATATATTCTGTGACATTGTTTTTTTCCCAGTGGAGTAAGTTTTGATTAAGTATTTAAAGGTTTTATGTAAATGTATCCACCAATATTACAGAAAGTTCCTTTTCTTAAAAAAAAAAAACTAAACAAAAATATATTTTTTCAATAAATAAAACTAAACATAATTTGAGAATAATGTAATAATAAAATATAATAAATAAAAAAGTAACACTTTCAACCCTGGCTTAGGCTTCATTTGTAATACATGATGGTTAACAGGCACTGCTGTCAATAATATATGACCAGTTGTAAATCATTTATGCTAATATTCTAGTCCTGTGGAGCTGCATAGGTTTGAAACAATAGTAAGTAGCTAGTGTCAATTGGGAAAGGTGTTCAGAATTGTGCACATCAGTATAATAAGTGTTAATCAGAAGACAAATAACTTGATCAAGACTAATAGACTTCATTTAATAAATGATAAAGATATTATTTATCATTTTAAAAACATTCCTATGACGTTTGATGTTCCTACAGTGCTTGAAGAAATATTTAATATCTTTATTGAATATTTTTATGCAGGACCTGGCCTTTTGTAATTAAAAGCCCAAAGAGATATAGCAACCTGTCTTTTACCGAAGCCATGGACAAGTTCCGATGGACCAAGAAGAGAGGAAAGGCCTTCAATGAAGTTGTGCTGAATCTCCCTATGAATGTGCGCTGCACCAAGATAGGCCAGGAGGAGTGGACGGTGAGTGGGCAAACAGGGCAAATGTGCCAGGAAGAGTGGTTCATGTTCTGTTTTTTAGTAGTAAAAGATCCAAGATGCCTTATTGAGTTGTAGTAAAACTCAACAGTATGTAGTTTAGATACATTATATGGCAGTTATATAAAATATGTGCTTATATGCAGCTCTTACATACATTTAAAACTGTTGAATTAAAAACACTCAAGGCTTTCCACTCTGATGCTCAGAAAAATGTAAAGACGACAATAGATGGGTGACATCTATAGGTTTACAGTTGAAATGTATTAGGCCCACTGAGTCATAGATAGACAAATAAAAAAACAGCTGCAATATAAAATAAGTAAACCCTTTGTAAAAACCTGGATTTCTGCATTGATTACTAATAAAATCACAATTACAGACAAACACAATCTAACTAAATTAATAACACATAAACAGCTGCACTGTTCAGGTATTATATTGAGCACATTGGCTAAACATCCACAGTGCAGGCTAGAAAAAGTAAGTGAACCCTTGAATTTTATAAAGATGGACTGCAATGTTGTTTTTATGGACAGCAGCAGATTCCTTAGTAGGGTCTTCTGTAGGTCTTTTGCTGTTATATTTGGCCTCTTTTTCTCATTTTCATTTTCTTACAACTGTGTATAGAAAAAAGAAAAATAGACAAACAGATGTAGAGAGAGAAAAATAGGATGATTAAATACACATATTAAACTAATATACACAGATATAATCAGAACACATCAGATGATAGTAAAGTAAAAATAAAACCAGGTTTCCACTGATAAGATGCTGTTTGCAAGAACAGCGTATCATAAACACACAATCGAAATGTCTAATGTCTAATACATTTATTTTTAAAAGGATCTACCCCTTAAAGATTAAAAAATACCAAATATAAATCCACTGCAACTGTTTATTTCACATGTGATGTGGTTGCTAGGGATTTTTCTTTGAGTTGCATAGGAATGGACATGCTGTTTGTAATGGTTGAGTGTTCATTTACTTTCATTGGGATGCCTGTGGAACTCCTACTTAGTTGGAAACCTGCAGCCACATCTGTCCTTGTTTGGACAGCCCTGACTCAATCGCTGAAAATCTCTGTATGTTTCCTGTTTGCATTCATTTATTAATGTGTATCAGTGACCATTACATAAAAAAGGTCTGAGCTGTTCTTTTTGATGGCCACAGCATTATAAACACAGCTTTCAAACACATGCCCAGCACTCTGACTAGAGCTGGTGGCTTTGAAGCCAGTCTTAACTTTTCTTTTTCTGTCTTTTCAGATTCAGGGCATGATTGTGTCCCCGCCAAAGCCCAAATCAGTGCGACCACCTGCTGCCGCTGTGTGCAGGAACGGCTCTGACACTCAGTGCCATTGTATAGTCTCTTACATTGTCCTCACAGGTCTTCTGTTACTACTGCACATTCACTTACAGCTCTAACTTCCATTCATGTCACTCTTCCTCCTAAACCTCAACAGAGATCTGCTCTTACATCCGTCATAAACTCTAAAACACTTTTTTTACACTTTCGCTTTTTCTGACAGTTCTTCAGAAGCAAACCCAGCCCCAGTGTACACTCTGTCGTCATGTGTGCGTTCTGTGACTGATTCGCCCAAATTTAACAAGACGCCACATGAGTCATCGCAGTTGCACTACTCCCTTTTGACAAAGAGCCATTTACATGTTTTAGTTGCACTACAAAGCATTGTTTGATTTATCACTTATGTCTCTCTGTTACTGGAGGCTCACAAAGACTGCAGCTGTGTCTCAAAGGGCCTTTTTTCTTTATTTTTGCTCCATGCTGCATAAAGTGAGTAGCCAACATACACGTAGTTAGCCACAACACCATTCAGGATTTGACTGTGTAAAAAAGTTTGCCTTCTTCATTCACTGGACACAGGAAACAATGTGACATATGGAGCAGTCAAAGACATGGTTTTCAAAATAAACAAGGCAGTGGACCAGTTGTTGTAAGACCAGTGGACCAGTCTTAGAACAAATAAGGCAATGATTAAGACTAATTGTAGGACAAACATGACAGTGACTAAGATCAGTAAAAGTCAGGACGGAGGTCTCAGAAGAGACATGGTTGCAGTTTGGACCAATTGCAATGAAGGGAAGAGGACCAACAAGGTTGAAATTTGGACCAGTTGCAACGAGGGCTAAGTCTTTGGACGATCAAAGCATTGATTAGGATTAATTACAGTCCTAAGAGAAAGGAAGGTGAAATTGTGATTAGGAACAGTTGCAGCCAGGGAGAGGTCTTAGAAAAAAATTAGACTGTGATTAGGACCAACCCAGATGATCCTCTTTTACCAGCGCACCCGTGACAAAGCAAAACACCCATATTCACCATTCTTTTAATAAACGTTCATGGTGAGACATGGGTGAAAAAAGTGTAGCAAAGGATTGATTTCGACAATTTGTACATGTACTTGAGTATTATTGAAATTCAAAACTTGTACTTTTACTCAATAACATTTTCAAGAGAACAGAAACTTAGAAAATTTACTAATATTAAAATTTAGACCTTCAAAATACTTGTTACAAATCTCAAAAGCCTGCAGATGTGTCTGATTTTTGAATGCTTTTCACAGTCTAGAGAAAACTTTCTTAAGGTATTATAATGTCATACCTTTATGAAATGATATTGCCCACAATTATGCTTATAATGGGACCTGCAGCGTCCATTATTCCCCATATTTACTTTCATTGCATTGCACTTGTGTTGAGTTTATTTTTTACTTAATTTGAATTAGGAATTTTACACAGCACCCAGATATTTACTTAAGAACAGTGTCTCCGCACGTTTTCCACCTCTGACAAGAACTGCACTGAAAAATGCCAACTAGATCCCTTAATTTAATCTTTATATTTGATTACATTTCCTCAATGATATTCTAAGAAAATAATAGATTCCAACAAACCTGCAGCCGTATCTACAGTCTACACTTTGAAAATCAAAGGGTTGGGTTTCCTTCAACATAGTAATTGTGTTTCTCATAAAAGAAATGCTGGCATTCTATCGGAAAATACAACATGATACTTAATAAATGTTTATTTCTTAAAATGGTTTTCTTGTTATTTGAGTGTCATGACAAGTCGTGGCAGGGAATAATGTTAGACTGCTTTTATATCCATTCTTTTTTCATCTCTTTAATGCTTTCTACAAACTAACTAACTATCAGTCAATTGCTTGGACACAACGTCTAGTAGAAAGTTGCCTTATCCAGTTTACATTAACATTAAGGGACATGCACAAAAATTAGCATTGCTACATATGTGCCAGTTTAGTCAACCTGGGTTTTAACTGTAGACATTCCTTATTTTCCATTTGAGGTTATCCACAGTAGTGCCTCGTGTTTTAATGCAGCTTTACACTCCCTGGGAGTTCTATCAAGCAGCTTTATGGGGAACCACCTACAATGCCGTGAAGAACAAACTTGAGGAATTTCTGGCATCACTTAACCTGAACATTGACCAAATCCTAACATGAACATTTAATGTCAAATGTTCATAAATCTAATTCAATAAGTAGATTTTTACCATTGAAAGTAATTGTCATAATTGGACATTTCAGTTATGGCAAGTCACCCAGGTCCTGAGGCAGCAAAGCATTCCCACACTATCACACTACCACCACCATGTTTAAAGGGCTCACAACTCACACATACAAAACAACATTCAGGATACTCTACTACTCTTTACTGTAGCAGTCAGCAAGGTGTGCAGAAGCATTCGCTAGTAATCCAGCTTGTATAAACCTCAAATTCACCTATTAAATCCATCTGATATTAAAAGTGTTTATTTCCCATAAACATTGCATATTGCACGCAAAGGCTGTGGATCATATATAATTTCTTAACCTTAAAAAGGACTACTATAAACAATCTCAGATTTTCAACACACAGACACTCCAGTTTCGGGCATTCTTAAGGAAAATCTGAACTGAGACTTGCTTAAAAGGGATGTAAATGCAAAAGTAACTCAAAATGTGCAGGCTCTTTGTTCTTTTATTTATCATAAATGGGCAAATCCATAAAGAAATCAATGTTTGCCTACAGTGGCCTAATGTCTTATACACATGCTCATATTAGTATCTGTGATTGCAAACAACCAAAATACAAAAAACAAACAGTCAAGACAACACATTTTTACAGCCTTCTAAAAAGGTTATTGGGTTTTCCACTGATGGTTTATGGTGATGTGATTATGCTAGAGGCTCAGGGCAGTTTTATGTAAGTCCACTGTTAGCGCCTGGGCGTCCCTGGTACAGCGCGGATCACCTCGCACCAAGGCCTCCATGCTCCCGTGCTGCCTCGCACCAACTGGCCTAACTGCCAGCATTCTTTTCAGAATGCAATCAGAGAAGGCTGACTCCATCATTCCTCTCACCTTACCATTCATGGAATGCTGCTGGAGAGGCCTGTGGAGCTGCTGAAAGCATGGTAAGGGGTTGTTCCTTGTCTTATTCACTTTGTTTCATGAGGATGAGCCGCCTGGAAGGGTCACAGAATGCCACATAGGTTAGTCTGTGCCCTGCTCCAACACACTTGAATCAACACAGCAGCTCATTATCAAGCCTTTTAGGAGGAATTGAACGTTGGAGCAGGGAGTTGTTGACACCTTGCAATGGGAGGCATTACATGGACTTTCTATCTCTTTTTTTTGCCTCTTAACCTCTCATTCTCTAAATCACTCTCATTTGCTGTTTCTCTTTTCTTACCCTCATTCTCTCTTTTAATCCATTTTGTTTATTATCAAAAATGACCAAAACATGGGAAAAACTGGAAAGGATTTTTTTCTAGATATTTCTTTTTAATCCCCCCCCCCCCCCCCCCCCATATCATACATCCGAGATATTGGCAAGTTTGTGAATCAGTGAATTATTCATTTTTAGATGATCACTCCACTTCCACTCAACGATCTTTATGCTTTGGCACATGTTTTTGTTGCTGCAATTTTAAGATAGATATATGCAACTTACCTCTGTTCTTACTGGCTGCCTGATATTGTGTCTCATTTTGAAAGCAGCCAAGGCTGAAACACTCCTTATAAATTCAGTGGGCGGAGCTAAACGGTTGCAAGCTAAACAGATGAATATATATAAATGTGCTTTTGTTGATGATGTGACATCATCAAAATAATGAATACTCAGTTTAGTTTTCAAGTATGAATTGTAAGGGTTTGGAAGTGAGTTATGTGTTTTTAAACGTGTTTATTTTTATTAATATATAAGTAATTTGATTTTTTATGCCACAGACCTTTTAACCCCTTAAAAAGCCTATAACTTGCCTTTGTGCCGAAAGTGCTATTACAAACTTCTGTTAGCAAAAATAGCCCAACTGGTTTCTACACAAGTCTCTGTAGTTACTGAGTAATACACCTTAGTGTGTAATAAGCATTGGGGTGTAAAGGGGTTAAACTGTTAGTCCATGGTCAAGCAGGACTGGGAGTGGACACCTCTGCAGCTGTGGGTCAGGAGAAAAGGCCGTGGTGAGCCATGGAAGATGGAAAAAGGAAGTGTGAGCTACACGTCTGTTTATTCTCACTGATTTCTCTCAGAGAGGGTCAGCTACAACAACAGAGAGCTCAGTGTGTCAGACCCCGTGGCTTCGCTGCAGTGTTTGTCTTGAGGTTTCAGAACGCTTTTAGGGGAATGCCATATGGGAAGCAGCAGCACACTTAATGAATTCATACATAGCTGTTTTTAGTTAGCGCAGCGTCTATAGCTTGTTTGGCTGGATGTGGGGTTTAACGTGGGAAGTTGTGGATAAAGCAAACAATAGGCTTTCGCTGCAGGCTACACTTGTTCTTCTCTGTGGGACAGGCCTGTGAGGGGATGGTTGTGTCACTTGCGTCTGTGTGCTGAGCCAGCAGACGATAAGAAAAATAGGAGGGCCAAATCTCCATCAAAACCATGCTAAATAACCTCATTGTAGTTTAGACCTTTTAATTCGTGAAGACAATTATTGTACCCAGTACAGCCTTGTGGTGGATTTACACATGCGTCATCTCTCCCTCACTCCACAACCACCCCCCCCCCACCCCCCAGTCTCTCTCGCTCTCTTTCACTCTTTCTTTTCTCAATTATTTTCAGTTCTAATTCAAAAAAGAGAGTTTAAACAATAATGACAACAGTAGCAAACCTGTACTAATTATAATTATCACCGTAAGTACCACAATACCAAAGAGAAAGTCATTTTTACACATATTTTGAGAAATACTGGTAACAGTACAGAATGTGTAACAAATTAGTGGTGTACAGTATGAAGACTTTTGTGGGTCACTTATGTAACCGTATGGAGTGTGGGTCGGTGGAGTAACAATATAGAGATTATTTCATGTCAGTGGGTTAACTGTGTTTTAGCTCAGTAGTGTAACAGTATGGACTGTGCTATAAGACAGTGGTGTAACAGTATTAAGCATGTTATGGTCAGTGGTGTAACAGTATAAAGTGTGTTATGGTCAGTGGTGTAACCGTATTAAACATGTTATGGTCAGTGGTGTAACAGTATTAAGTGTGTTATGGTCAGTGTTGTAACAGTATTAAGTGTGTTATGGGTCAGTGGTGTAACAGTATGCAGTATATTACAGATTAGTGGTGTAACAGTATAAAGTGTGTTATGGTCAGTGGTGTAACAGTATGCAGTATATTACAGATCAGTGGTGTAACAGTATGCAGTATATTACAGATTAGTGGTGTAACAGTATAAAGTGTGTTATGGTCAGTGGTGTAACAGTATAAAGTGTGTTATGGTCAGTGGTGTAACAGTATTAAGTGTGTTATGGTCAGTGATGCAACATTATTAATTGTGTTATGGTCAGTGGTGTAACAGTATTAAGTGTGTTATGGTCAGTGGTGTAACAGTATAAATTGTGTTATGGTCAGTGGTGTAACAGTATGAAGTGTGCTATAAGGCAGTGGTGTAACAGTATAAAGTGTATTATGGTCAGTGGTGTAACAGTATTAAGTGCGTTATGGGTCAGTGGTGTAACAGTATGCAGTATATTACAGATTAGTGGTGTAACATTATGAGGTGTGTTACAGATCAGATAGAGAAAATGTAACAGTGTGTTGCAGGTCAGTGGGGTAACAGTCATGCATCTAAAATTTCTCAGCCAGGGGGAAAGTACGTTTATGTCTCGACTTTTCTTCACTCTCTCTGTCTCTTTGGAGCATTTGTTGAAAGGCTGATGTGGTTGAGGTGGGATTCTAATGCTGCACACTGTAATTTATTATTAGATGGAAAACGCACACACACATTTTCCAGTCTGCCCACACAGGTTGTGTTGAGTGTAGATGGTTGTAGTGGAACCTTGCAGGCAGGTGAGAGTATGGCGCAGCAGTGAGAAAGCTAACACCACGTCCTGCAGTGTCAGTACTGCCAAGATGACTTCCTGTTTTTTTGTAGTCTGGTCTGTTGTAGCTACTGTTCCAATGCGCACCTTACATCACAGTGATTTCCATAGTGGTAGTCCTGTTGGCCTATCACAAAAGGGTGCCAAATGGGACTGGGAGGGTGGTGGATGCATAAACTAATTATAGCATTAATATTCCAGATTCTAGGTAATTGTTGGGATGTCCATGTCTGGCTGTAGATGGCAAAGAATAGTTTTCATTAAGTAAGCTTCAGAAACAATGGGAACATGTGCCTTAGAAAATACTAGTATATGATTTTGCTCGTGGGTGTTTAAATATCCTGGTAGACGATATTATTAATCATAATTGGAAACAGAATGCACAGTCTCTAGCTCTAGTTTGGTCTGTTTAAAAGACTACATTTTTAAAAATGTCCACACGATGGCATTGTACCACTCACTGTTGGTCAAACTTTTTTGAACATTTTCTTTACTGTCAGTGTTTACTCCTTCCATCTCAAACCAAATGTAATTATTTACTTTGTTTATATGGAAATTGTATGAATATGGGATATACTCCATACTGTTACACCATTGAGTGTTTTGGACCATAATTCACATGTAATTGGATGAATGTACATGGGAATGAATGTCCAATAGCAATATATTTTACAATATACATGTTATTATTGTACAAATAAGAGCGTAATGAGGTTAAGTGTATAGGGTGATGTATGGAACAGTATAAGTAAAATAATGCAGTGAGTTTGATGAAACTACAGACACAGCACAGACCAGACTGATGATGGAGTAATAATTTAAACAGTATGATGGTTTTTGAGGGGGAGTTGGAGCTGTTAAGAAAGCCTACACTTCAAGCTGGGTCTGAATCAATAACATAAGTACATACGCTAATGTAGAATACTTGTAAAGTGTAGAAATTGTGACTACACCTGGATTAGATTCACAGATAAATGTGACATCATTTGTTTAGAGTTACATGCATTACATGAATATTCTACTTTTACAATAAATACATCATTACATCATCAAATATCAGCTTGAAATATTGCTCTAGTCTAAGCATCTCTCAAATGCTATTTTTAAGCAGATATCTGCTGAAACCTATTTGATTCTGATCACATTGGGCATGCCGGATTATAGTCATGTGATATTTTACATCACTAAAGCCAAGAAACGGTTTCTCAGCTAAGCTTATCATTATTTAAGACTGTTGCAGCGATAATATCGAGAAATCGGCCAAGCTGAGGAATGTGTGATGAGTGTTTTCAACACTTTGAGGTATTATTAGGGATGAGTCCAGCACCAACGCACATGTGAATTAAGCAAAACCTGAGCATTCTGATTCATTCTATATCTAAACAGTGAGGTTGTCTCCAGTTGTTTGCCAGTTTGTTTTGGTACATGTACATGAAGGACGCAAGTCTCAGTCAGTGTGTGTCAGTCCTGAACACTAGACCATTTTTTGATGTGTGCAGAAGATTTCAGTTCCAGACTCTGCCAGCAGAGGTCAGCCTGCACAAAAGAATAACAGCTTATTGAGCAGTGTTCAGCTGTGAGTTGCTGGCAGTGGATGGATTTGGACAAAGACATAGGTAGAGGTACAGGCTATGGTAAAAGTGCTGTAGTTTTAATTCTGGTTCATCCTTTCAAATTATTATCAATTATTAGAAAAGACATGTTTGTTACAGACTGATGTAGTTGGAGGGCTTTGGTAAATGTAATGATGTGCACAGTCATTTGTTCCTGAGATTGAAACCTCTGTCTTCATCGTTTACACACAAAATGATATCACAATTCTGCTGAAAATGTGTTGAAAAATGCAAATTTTATTAATATACATTTGTAGTACTGTAAATGAACACTGAAAAAGACCACCACCCAGACCTAAACCGGACATGTACTGCTTAGAGCATTTGCATGGGTTACTGAACCATGAACAGCTTTTATCCAACCATTTAGTAATAGCCAAGTCTCATACACTAGCTAGGACTCCTCCTATTGCACAACACTACCAACATTTAGAGAACCAAGGCTACACATGAAGCCATCCAACCATGTCTTTGCAAACTGCCACTGATGTGGTGTCAGCAGACATCGCTAATTCTGTTATTTTAGCCAACAGGTGCTCAAGCTTACTACCAACGCTGTGATGTTGGAGGAGGGTGGAAAGGGGTGGTGGGGAGAGCCCTCCTACCATCCCATAGAGAGAGCAACACCAACTTTGCTCTCTGGGACTCCCAGAAACAAATGGCTCTAAGCATCACCAGGGACATGGCCCATTTCAATACTCCTCATTATATATCCTTGCTATCTTAGACTCAGAGTGCAACCTTCCAAGGTTACTTTACTGGCCACCCACATCAGAAAGGGAAGAGGGGATATCACGGAGCAGAGTTTCATTACAATTAAGATAACATATTAATATAAATATAAATCTAGTGAATGATTGCTTTATCTGCCTTTAGCTTGATAACAAATAATCAAGTTACAGGTTGTTAATGCAAGTTGTATCAGCAGTCACAGTACAGATCGAGTGCTTGGAGTGCTTGCAACATAAAGCCAAGCTAAAAAGTTATGATTTTATAATATTCAGGTTTGAATTTTTAGCTCCTCTGCCACTTACACACAACTATTAAGACGTTTATTATAGACATAAGTAAATTAGAGACATAAGACTTCAAAACAAAGTTATAAGTAAGAAAACTAGAGATGTATAAAGGGATAAATGTTATTGAGTAGCTTAGTATTGATAACACTGATGTGTGGTTCTGCACAATGAGCATTAAAATATTTAACATTTAAAATGTTAAACTAAAGTAAAGTAAAGTAGTTATCGGTTATCGTTGCTGTTATCGGTTGGGAAATGCCTTGGGCCACTATTTCAGGCTTGAAAATGGAAATAGGTGTGTTCTGCTGCAGACGTTGACACTTGTATTCAATCCCTCTGGCCTCTGAGAGCTTTCCCAATCAACTTCACTTCAGCTAATACAATAAAGGAATGGCTCTTAAGATGATGTTGGGGATTCCCCCAAAAGGGAATTGGCGAAGCCTGGTGGATGAGGGCTTGCTGAAACGAGGGTAGGGGGTATAGACTGAACAAGCACTGCATAACTGCTATGGGCTGAATAGGTGGAATTTTATTGTTTAGATATTGTTCAGATGCCACATCATTCTCGCATTTCACAAAAGTGGTGAAAATAAATGTTTCTATGATATGGACCTTTTTGAGTTTTAGAAATGACAAGGAGAAGAGTGGTTCATAGGAACAAGAAAAGTTAATGAAAAATGACAGCACTGTCATGTTTTCCAGTCATTTGGTTTCCCCAAAGAGAGTAAAATTGTACCGGCTTGTATACACTCTTTCTTTCACACACACACACACACAGACGGAGAAGTTGAAATGTCCCCTTGAGTCATCCTTCCTCAGAGCCATGTTGTTTTTCATGTCTGGGTGGAGAGGGTTTTCCTCTGCGGCTGAAGCACTGTCGTAAGTATGTGTGGAGGACAGGGCAGGCGCTGACCTCACAGTCACTCTGCTGTCCCAGGTGGGGAGGAGAAGCCAGGGAATGAGCTGGTCTGGTCCCTTTTGCTCATCTTTGCCTTTCTTCTCCGTCAGCCTCTCTCTCTCTCCTTCTGAGGGAGTGAGTCACTGAGGGAACATGCGATTGAGTAAGGAAGAACAGGTTGATGGAAAGCTGAAAGAATTGCCTCAGTGACGCTAGTAGACCACTTTTAAATGCATGCTTTCATTCCATTGCTTCACCTGATGCTTCACCACATTTTTCATTCTGGTATTTTATTGAGCTTCTGAGGTCCACCAATAACATGCATGAGAGTTTATAAACCAAAAACAGTCATAATTCATTTTCCAGGCTGAAACACTGCTTATATCGTCAAAGCAAATGGGCAGAGCTAAACTGCTGGGTGGATGTTCGTGTTAGTACATCACAAATAATTTTTTTGGCAGCTTACTTTCGATGTACGGACTGTATGGACTAGAGGTATGTAAGTGGTACGTTTACATAGTGTGTCAAACCTATTTCAAACAGTCGCTTTTCTATGATATAGATCCTTTAGAGTGCTCGTAGTTTTTCACAAGTTCCTCTCACCTACAAGATACATCATCAGAAGAAGGCTTGCCTACCTATTTAATCTGGGGAACCTTGAAAAACCCAAGTATCTATTCTGAGGCTGCTCTAGTAGGCAGTTGTACAGATGCATTAATGTTTACACTTTGCAATTTACCCCCTTTTGTTTGATTATCTGTATAAAAAAAAAAGGTCAATGTGTTCCAGTCTCAGTATGTTGAGCTTTGCCTCGTGATTATATCACATGGCAATGAGTTTAATCTGTTCATTAATCTGTTCTGACACTTAGACAACCAGGCATTACAAAACAAGCACATTAGAAATACCTGAATAATGAGGACTGTTACATATTGATATCATGCTGGTGCTGCCGTTCTTAATATGTCCGAACCGTCTGTTCATATTAGCACCTGAGTGACCTTATAAAACAGCATCACCTGTTCTTTTCCTTTCATTTGAATGTATGCCAGTCAGGCTTCACTCCAATATCTTATATGTCTTGCAAGTGCTAATTAAATCTATAGGCAGCTGATTTGAGCTTTGCACTTTGCGTGGTGGAAAGATTGAGTCTGCAAAGGCAGATGCTTTCATGTACATGTTTGATGTGGTATGTTCTCTTCAGCTCCTGTTTTGTTTATAATATTGACGTCATTATCAAAAAAATGTAAAGTTGAAGGTGCACATATTTGTGAACACACACACACGTGAACTAGGGGCAGTGAGCACACACACCCAGAGCAGTGGGCAGCCAACTCTAGTGCCCGGGGAACAGAGAGGGTAAAGGGCCTTGCTCAAGGGCCCAACAGTGGCAGCTTGTCAATCCCGGGAATCGAACCCACAACCCTGTTATCAATAGCCTGGCACTCTAACCGCTGAGCCACCACTGTCCCCGCACGGTGTACAGTGTGTACAGTGCCGTAGCCAGAGGGTTGGCCGGGGCTACCCTTATATTCCACATGTCACCTCATTTTCTTATCTGTTACTGGCTGATTGTAGTGCTTTTTCTGCCCTGCTGTCCAAGAGACAGTAGCTCAGTGTGTGACTTTATGTGCTGTATGACAGAAGCACAGTGACGCATAAGTATATTTAGCAGTGCTGGAACATGGCTGTAATGTTTTCTTCATGTCCTCCCTTGTACCAAGCCTAGAAAATAAATACAGACAGTAGATGCCACATTTGGCTCAGCATTGAGTTAGCACATTCTCTTATGAAACAGAGAGCTAAAGAAATAAACTAATTGTAAATGAGAGAAATAAATGAAAAGGGAAATATATGGGACTGGGTGCATCATAGCTGTGCGACCTGTTCTCATGTTCCTGGCTATACAAATAAAAAGATTAAAAAATAAATAAATAAACCAATAAATGTAAATCTGGATATTACTTGACTTTGAGTCTTCTGACTGTCATTTGCTTGTTTATATATAAAAAAATTGACCAAACCTGTGTAGGATGGTATAAATAAAGTGAGCAGGCGATACAGTAGAGGGCCGTTATAGTAATGCTGGTGTATTCCGGGCTCAAACTGACCCAACTGAAGCGGTCACATTAAAATTTGTCATGGCATTTGAACATGTCGTACAATATTTCTATTTCGGGCAAATACTGGCACAACTGTTGTTGCTACAGCACCCAGATTTGGACAAGGCCATTGCTGTCATTCCGGTATGTGGGCTGGATGAAAATGCTGGGCCATGACACAACTGGGCTATGACTCATTTGCTATATGGGAAACTACCTTCCATTGATCTGTAACATGCATCCCTCTGAGGTCACTGTTATCTTTTTTCGTCCACTTAAAAATAAATAGGCCTCTGGGTCTTCTGGGGCATTTTTGATATATTGTACACTATCTTGGGGGTTTGAGGGGGTTTATGGACACACATTGAAATAGCATTCACCACCCAATGACCACCTTGTTGTTACAGTCCTAGAAAGTTCCCACTGAAATCAGGATTGGAATTGGTCGGGGAGATGCATGTGACTTTGGTTGAGGCTAGAGAAATGCACACTCAATATTACAAGCCTATTTACAACCCTGTTGTTTTGTCAGCAGAGTTTTAACACTAAGAAGTCCAGAGTCTTACTGGATGGTGTTGCTGTTCTTTTGTGTGTCTTCAAGTAGAAGTAATTGTAGCCAGTTATCTTTCTTGCTGCCTAGCTTGTTTTTTTTTAGTTAAGTTAAGTTAAGTTAAGTTAAGTTACGATGGAGAGAAGAGATTGTAAAAGCTAATATCAGCCAGCGTTTCCTTTTAGCCTAGCACGGGTCCCCATTGGCCCCTACCCAGCTTTTGCTTCATTGCATGCTGAGCTGTTTGAAAGGTTGTTTGAAAGAGAAAACAACTGTGTTTGAGGTTCACTTCTTCAGGATGTCGCTTCTATGTACTGAGTTCTCATTATTCAGCTGTACCAAGGCAAACGCAGTTATACATTTCCCTTAAGTGAAACCTATATTTGTATAGGTTTGTTTTGAGTGTTTCTGACTCTTCGTTGAGAGCCTGAACTCAATTCAGCAGTTCCCTATGCTTGGGAACATGGAATGAGGTGCTTGGACTGTTTTGTAATATGCAGTACCTGTTACAAAACAATGTTACATCACCCGTGGAGACGAAGGCAAAGATTATAGGTATTGCAAGGCGGACACGTTGGTTTAGCACTAAATATAGACTACTTCAAACTGTAGCTTTGGTTGAGCTTGAAGTTGCATCTTCTGACACCCTAATACCACTCTTTAAATTAGCCTGCATATTTTAAAAAAAGTAAAAAGTAAAAAAAAAATATCTATATTAGCCCGGTTTTGATGAGGGATTTTCTATTAAAGGGTTGAAAGCTTTGCAAGTGTGTGTGTGTGTGTTACTCAATTCCAGTCTGAATCTCGCCAGATGTCCTACCGGGTTCAGATGGCAGTATTTTTAGGCTCACCCCTGGACTCACGGGAAATAAACTTCTGCATTTACCTTTTGCTGAGGGAAAGGAAATAGCCAGTGGCCGAGAAGGCCACAACTGTGTTAGAAACATACATTCCTCCACCGACCAATAAAGAAAGAGTTCTAATGTTCGCCGCCCAAGCGAAACTTACACAACACACACAGCCGGATACAGCGACCCCTCCGCGGAATGCAAACTTTACTTTGGAGCGAGCATGTTGTCTGCCTCGCAGCCAAACTCGGTGTGCATGGCGAGTGTGTTTGCATGGCCAGTGCGGTGTGTGTGTGTGTGTGTATATGTTTGAAAGATCAGAATCGCTCTTCCTTGCCTCAAAGCTCTGGTATCCTCAGCACAGTGCAGCTCTTACAGGCAGATAAATACTGGTGTTTTTCAGCATAACTTAGCTGGCCACCTGAAAGGCCGACAGCCAATCACTGCAGCACTCCTGAAGCTGGATGGTTCACTCCTGCCCCGAGCCAGCTTTCCTCTAACACCTTTGAAGCCATTTCCTGACTGCTGGAACACTTTGTGCCCTGGTTTTATTTGGGAAACGCTGTGCTGAGCTGTGCTCTGTGCCATGATTTTGTTTAGAAACATTAGGCCGTGTTTTGTCTGGTTCCATTAGCAGAGTGTTGAATTATGTTTCTTACTTCTTTTCACACTCCTTTCTGCTTCCATTGTTTGTGCAATTGCAAGAACAAGGAAAAGAAAACCCAGCAGAACACTTCTACAATAACACTCATTTCTCTGAGCACCTCTACTGGAACCTTAACTGTACACTGGTGTATTGAACATATAGGGCAAGTGTTTCTAATAAAGTGACAAGCATGAGAAAACGCAAGACAGGTGCTTCTAGTAAAGTGTCCAGTGAGTGAAAATAGAAGGTGGGTGTTTCTAATAAAGTGGCCAGTAAGTAGAAGCACAAGGTAGGTGTTTCTAATAAAGTGGCCAGCATGAGAAACAAGGCACAAGGTAGTAGTAAAGTAGTGTTCAATGCATGGAAGTAGAAGGTGGGTGTACCTACCATGTGAAAACAGGTGTAGGTGTTTCTTATAAAGTGGCCACTGAGTGAAAGTAGAAGGTCAGTGTTTCTAATAAAATGGCACGTTAGTTTAAACACAAGGTGGTGTTTCTAATAAATTGGCCAGTGAGTAGAAGTACAATGTAGGTGTTTCTAATAAAGTGGACAGTGAGGGGAAACTCAAGGTAGGTGTTTCTAATAAATTGGCCACTGAGTGAATATACAAGGTGGTGTTTCTGATAAAGTGGCCAGTGAGAGCATGGTAGGGGGTTCTGATAAAGTGGTCAGTGAGTGTGCACACATCTTATTGTTAACGTAGTACTTCACAATCATTAAATCTTACTGTACTTGAAATAAAATTATGTTATGACCGAGGTCCAATTGATTATGATTCAGCCTCTGAATGTGGAATAGAAAGTGTCCACTGCATGTGGCACAAAATTCTTGACCCTTGAGTGGCGCATATGCCTCCACACACATTTTTCTGCTACTACTACTGTTAGAATAAATGAAGGCGATATTTCAGATGACAAATTAGCATGCAGTGGACACATACCATAAGGGTCTGTAAGTGGGTGCACACTTTGAGCCCTCACTCTACATAACTTGCATATTTGTTTCATTGTAGTTACAGAACAATCAGTCTTGAATAATTGAAAAGTATGCAAGTATTAAGGCCCAGTAGGGGAAAGGTCTCAGCTTTAAACATCAACGGTTTGTTGGGAATTACCTGAAGGAGATACTGGTTGGGGCTGAAGGTTAGTGTTAGGGTTAAGGTCAGTGTGCTGTGGGGATTCTTCAGACAGAAGCATAGGCTCAGAATGGCGAGGATTCCGCTCTGGGCCATGCGGAATGTGAAAGATTTGAGGTGCCAATGCGAGTGACGCACAGGAGCGAGAGCAAACAAGGAGAAACATCATGTCCTGTCAGCATCCGCAGAGATTTTCCCCTAGCCTCTGCCCTTTTCCATGCGTTAGACACACACACACACACACACATGCATCTCCCCTCCTGCCTTAGGGTAACAGCTGCAGTTTACAGTTAAAGATTTGCAAATTAATGATTTGTTGTATTATGAGATGATCACTGGCTATTCCTTACTTCCTGTCACTTAAGTATTCATTTTAACTATGTCCCTCTATTAAGAGGAAGTGGGGAATGAACAATGTGTAGCGTGGCCGTCTTTAATGATTATTCCACCCTCTGAAGGGCTAGCCAGGTGAGAAACGTTAAACAGCAATAGTTAACTCACGCAAGTAAGCCATTTACTACAAACACAGAATACAGCACTAGAAGCAGTACTTGATTAACAGTGTTACAGTGTTAAAAAATGTCTAATCAAACAATATAAGTGCCAGCTGAAAAGCAGCAGTTCTGGTCCTGCATGGCTGTTCCAATACTACATTCATTTAAATTGAAAACAGAATAAATGAATTAAGGAAAAACATAAATACCAACCCCACAATACACAGTAAATTATTACTGCATCAATACACAGTAACATATTTGCATGGAGGGTGAAGGGCCTTGCTTGAGGGCCCAACAGTGGCGGCTTTCTGAGCCCAGGTGTCAAATCCACAACCCTGTCATCAATAGCGCGTTGCTCTAACCACTGAGCCACCACTACCACAGTGTAATTAGTATTAACACACACACAACAAAGTTTTTGAGTATTGAGTAATATTAAACATTTTTACAAAATGATCAGCTGTCAGAGAACGATACATGAATTGAAAAGGTTCTAGGTTAAAGGTATTTACAGAAATAATGTTTCAGGTATGTTGTGAATATGTGGGACATAAAAATGTACATTTTTAACATTATTAGAAACTTTCTTCAACAACATTCCCGTTTAGACAAAAACCTTATCATTATGGAAACATCTGAAGAAACTTTCCCAATATTAAAAAATACAATGCATAAACTACAATAAAAACAGTGATATTACTGATGCTTGATCACACTGATAAATATTTCTACAAATATATTTAATGAATGTGTCAGAAAACATTTCCCAAACATAAGAATTTGAGCATTTATATAAACACAGAATAGAATATTTTCTGAATTTACACTAATACTAAAAAAGCTCAAACTACCAAGTGTAAAAAAGTGCCCTTATTCTGCACTCCCTAAAGTATATTAGTGGTGACCAATATTGGTGGTTAACTTTTTAAAATATGCCATCTGTGTCTGGGAGTCCCTTAGAGAATAACTGGCCTCACTTTTATCAGGTGGGTAGGATGTCCCCCAAATCACTTTGTATGGGTGTCTGTTAACTGATATAACCGAATTGGCAGTTAGTGTTCTCCTCCAAGCATGTTTAGTTGTCCAATAATGTGGCATTAATAATATAACTCTATGTGCCTATATTACAGGTTCTCAATGCCACACACTCGCAACATTGTGTTCTCTGAGCTGAAGATCAGAGAACTTTCCAGTGACTCAAAACTACTCTCGGATATTTGCTACCAAACACACTCTGGATATGACTCCACACCACAATGATGTCAGAGTGGATTGCATGAAAGGAAATTGAAATAATAAAAAAAAGACAGATTGAACGAGTCAGGGAACGGAGGAAAGAAGGTGAAGAGGTAAACAGACTTCTTGCCCAGAGGGTGAGATCATCTTTGCCGGCATAAACCATTACAGCGTCCGTCGCTGTGACAACAGACACTGTTTGTTGTTGCAAATAGGCGGTACAGTTTAATGCAAAAGTGGCTTTGAGCTGGTTTACTTTGTTTTCTGATCTAAGATCAGCACTCTGTACCAAATCACACCAGTAATGGTCTGGAGAGAACACCCAGAACTGTTCTCTGGTCAGTTAAAATTGCTGAGCATACTGAATAGAACTGCTGGGCCTATTTAATATGTCCACTGCTGCACATAAACCACTGCCCAGCATGAACCACAAGCAATGACAGGTTAATCAATGTACAGTAGAAATCCAGAGTTATTTTAAACAAAGCAAAAAGGGCCTAAAGCAAAAGTGTAGGCACCCACCATGATCAATAACACACCTCAGTTTGAGAAGTATTATAGCTTGTAACACTTGCTCAATGTGTTTAACTTCATCAGTCCAAAACACTGTTAAGATGTCCCTTTAAAAACTTCTGATGCTGAAATGTGTGGTGAAGAGGACCCAGGAAAGATAAGATAAGATAAGATAGTCCTTTATTAGTCCCGCAGTGGGGAAATTCACAGTGTGAAAGGTTTTCTCTTCATTTTCAGTTGAAGGTCACACAGGGGTTTTCATTTACTAATATATATATGTATCTATGGTACAACTGACAAACCAGAAAACATATTTTAAAGCATTCGAATAATCAACTATCTGCTGATTTTCCCTCCCACAAACATGCTGATTATTCCTAACATACAACCTAATGCAAAGTGATAGAACTGAACTATTGATAGAATGAATATTCTATATTCAGTTTTATATGTAGGCTAACTGAGGTGGTTTACAAGCCATGAGAGCTGCTGACTCACACTTAACCTCACAATTAGAATATAAAGGCAACCACAGTGCACTATTAACACACTCTCCATACATAATCTCTGTAAAACACTTCTCAAAACACTGTTTCCCATATAAGACAGAACCCGAAGGCAAATTATAGGGCAATATTACTTCTGCACCCCCTGTAGATACCGAAATAATACACCTTTTATAAAATATATTTAATATTAAATAAAATATCTTTGAAATTTTATTTTATTACTTCAAATAATAAGCTAATTGAATATAGAGTACAGATTAACATTCTTATTTTTTTAATTTAGTATTGTAAATTTTTTGCTTAGCACATAAACTACTTTCCATTTCTTTGCAGATCCCGAAATAACATGCATTCCAGTCAGGGAAACCTGTCAGGTCATTTTACTAAAATTGGAGAGTTTGACTGGACATAATATAATATAATGTAATATAATATAATATAATATAATATAATAAATGGGAACTTTTATTTTGAAAATATCTTCTCTTACAAAATGTATGTAGCGTGAAAGGTACGGAATAAACCTATGCTCACTTCCGTAGCTGTGTGTGGTAGAGTGCTGCAGGTGTGCTTAACTGACACAGTGAATGGATCAGTTGTCAGAGGTCAGAGGTCAGACGTCAGAGGTCAAAGGTCAAGGCCGAGAGTGCAGCAAAGCCCAAACAGAGGGAGGAAGTGCTTTCTATCTCTCTGTCTCTCTCTCTCTCTCACTCCCTAACACACACACACACACACACACACACACACACCATAATGTGCAAACACTGCAGAGCTACCTCCGCCACCCCAACACCCATACACGAACACCCCTTCATTCCCACACCCTTTTCTTGTGTGCAAAACACATTCGCACGCACACTTTCCCCCAGTAGTACAAGCTGTGTTTATTCACGGTGGCTTGTTACTTTCGTCACATAATGCCCTCTTACTAACGGAGACTACTCCTCTTCCGTTTCTCCTTATATTCTGCCCTCTCTCGCTCTCAGTCTGTCTCTCCACTGGAGAACAACATGCCGAGAAGATTGCAAGCAAGTGTCTGAGGAAGCCAGGGGGAACTGTTCGGAAATGTTACAGTCTAGCGTCTGAACATTTGGACACTGTACTGTGCATGTGGGGTTTGAGCGAGACTGGACAGATAGAAATGCCCAATGCATATTCTCTTTAATACATTGTAGGCCACATATTTAAAAGCAAAAACTTGAGAGACTTGAGAGACAGTGTACAGTATTTAAATCAAGGTATTAATCAGGTTCTGTGAGTGTTATCCAGTATGAATCAGCGGAGTATGTAGTTTCTAATGTCTATTGTTATTGAGCTTCGCTCAATTCGTTAAGCTATGACAGTTAACTAAACAGACTGTTAATAAGATTAGCTCCTGCTTATTCTCCTGCCGAGTTTTACTACAGCTCTAATCAGACCCCCTTAATTCCCCCTATTCAGATACTACTGAAGGCTTCATCAACTTAGTCGTGTGTTTAATGAAAGGCTCCAAAAAGAGCTGCTATACTAGGATTTATTATTAGATTTATTAATCGAATCCAGTATGAATCTACAGTGTCTGGAGTTTTTAAGCTTTCTGCTTGTGTTGTAATGCTGACATGAATGTCCCATAGCCCTATTTAGAGTGGTAAATTTGGATAAATTTAATTGCATATGAACCAGCCAGAGACACCACCCAAAACAACTCACTCCACAAGACCTACATAGGTGCCCTGTTTGTATCCGGCACCAGGAGAACAGCATCAGATCCTATAACCCCTGTCAGTTGAGAGGTGGATTCTGATTCACCACTGATTCTGATTCAGGTCCAGCACATCCCACAGGTCAACGGAGCATGTGTTCGGCCATCCAGGTGATGTTGAAGAAAGCAGACTACACAACCTTCTATTTTTCCAAGGCCCAGTCCATATGCTTATGTGCCCATTGTAGGCACCGAGTGGACAGGGGTTAGCATGAGCACTCTGCAGTTGACTGGTTGGCCGTTATGCAGCCTGTAGTCCTGCATGTGTGATGTGAAGTGTTCCTCCTGAGACTCAGGCCATATTAGCCATTCTGCTGGTTACAACCAAATAGGATAGCCTGTGTTGTCCTCACACATTGATGATCAAACTGTTGCCAGCTTGTGGTTCTCAGACAACTCATGCTTATTGTCCACCAAAGCTAACCAGGAGCAACTCACATGCCTTGCCGATTTGGAAATGCTCTGACCCAGTAGTCTGGCCATAACAGTTGCCTGACCATTTCTCTTGCATCCAACAAAACTATAAAATTATAAGAGTCGTATCTTACACGCTTATTGCTATCTTTGCCCGCCAACAGTGTATTTTCACACCTTTCACCCGAGTCATTTAAATGGCAGCGGTGCTTGCGAATATATCCACGCCGATGGACGCAGCATTCATTGCTATCACAGGCGCGTGCCCAGTGCAGGTACACCCCCGCTTGTTATGATCATTTCTTTTACATTTTTTTATTAACAATTCAGTTAAGCTCATTTCTCCATCACTGACATAAATTAAACACTTTCCAAAAGCAAAAGAATTTCAATGGATATTCTTTTCCCTCCCCAGGTTCGCAGGCGGGGAGTATCAAGGCTCCAGGTAGCTGTGCCATTAAAATAGCAATCTGCCAAAGTCAGACCGCACCTGGCTCTTAAAGGGAATAGCAAGTGACACGCTGATTGGTTTATAGCACATTACGCCCAAAACACACCCATGATTACTTAAGAGTTTCAAGCCGCACAAGGCTTAGTTTTCCTGCCATTACGATAGCAAAGACACACTGACATGCCCTAAATCAAGCTGCACGGTGCACGCTTAAAGATTGCCAAAAAAGGGCCCTAAGAGTTACTGTCTGATGTATAAAGTAAAAAGCGATATATAAAGTATATCAAAGTCTGATAGATGTTCTAAAACATGTCAAAATCGTGTTTATTATCAGTGCCCGCAAAAACAGCGGAAAACATCAAGCTAATGAAACTGTTACGTATGTTTTCAGATCTTTCAAAGTGCGACCGGAGTCAGCAGGAGCTCACGCAACACACAAGCTTTATTGTAAGTATCTTTTCAACTCCAAAATGTAAAACAAAAAATATATAACTTGCTTCTATACTACTAATTTTGGTGTGTGGCGTACAGTGTATGGGCCTTGGCCTCTTTCTGCCACCCTGGAACAGGTCAGGCTCCCTCAGTAAGCTGTGACCTGAGGCTATTTACGGGCACTTTGTTTATTCCCCATTCGAAAAACGCTGCCTCTCTTCTCAAACCAGTTTGAGCCGACACGCTGCTGGACATAGCCTCGGCATCAAAAGATATTTTTAATGAAGTGGTCAACAGTTGGTTGCGCAAACATTCTAAAGTAGCTTAAGAAAACAGGAGCTGGACCGAGCTCATGGAGAGAGGGGGGGGGGGGGGGGAGGAAGAAATAGAGAGAGAGAAAGTGAGAGAGAGAGAGAGAGAGAGAGAGAGAGAGAGAGAGAGAGAGGCCTTCTTATGTCCAGTGGAATGTTCACTAGGTCCTGAATCCACACCCTCTGTCACACACATGCACACAAGAGCTCTTTGTAACCACTGACTGACCACATGGTACATCAGACCGCTCTGGAATTCTGGGCCTGTTTGACTTGTAGCATGCAGAAGCTGTTTATTTTCTTTTAAATATTTCAGCCTGGCGTATGTGTGTATGTGTGTGTGTGCGCATATGTCTGTGTGGGTCGATGGTAGAGGTCGTTTTACCTGCTAAAGTATATTCCTGTGAACCTCACAAAGTAAAAATAGAGTCTTAATCAACTTCCTTAAATAAGTTAAAGAACTGTTTCTCTTTCATTAAGGAGTTCCAGTTTCAGCGTGACAGCTTTTCTTTAAGCAGCCTCCAGAGTGATTAAGAGAAATAACCCGAAGCTTTATTTTTAACTTCAGCTTCAAAAGATATGAGCTTGGATCTGATCTGAATTCCACCCCATACGCCAAATGTAGTGGAACAGCCAAGACGGTTTTGTACTGGAGCTATAAGGCTAATGTCGCTAACAGTTAATGAGGGCTTATACCCCTTTATTTCTAAAACTTTATTTTCAGCACCTACTTTTCAGCAAACCAGTATAACTAACTCCACAGGTGGGGCTGATTGATTGACAGCTGGGCTGGTTGCTAAACTGTCTGGTATATCGACTCAAGTGCAGTTATGTCAAAGCATTTCGATCTTGTTTGAACCAGACAAGCTTTCCAATCCAAATATTCTAAAAAAAAATTAATAAATAAACATGATTAGTGAAGAGAGACTGTCAAAAAGTTTCAAGCGTGGCAGATTTGTTTTTGACCACCAAGTAGAACAGCAAATATTTGCCTTGTAAAATTATTCCCATGAACCTAATGATGAACCTTTCTGTATTTATTTAGAGGTATTTTGACCTCTCTGATTGTTTCTCTAGTAATAACAGTATGTTACAACTAATCCCACAGTGAGGAGGCTGTACTTTATTATGACTAGTTCTAAATTATGCTTTTTCTGGGGGAATTATGGGGGGAAATAGTCATAGCATAGTAAATCAGAGTGAGTTCTTTTGGCACAAGCAATCGTTCAACCTGCATGGCATTGTCCAAATTGGCTTTGGCTCAATACACATCATCATCCTATATATACTATATACTTTTTTATGGGTTTTGACATTGTATGGCCCTCTTATCTATAGAAACGGACAAAGCTCACATAGTCAAATAGCTGAAAAGAAGAGCAGCAGTCATCCTGAAGGCATAATGTTGTATGTATTTCTGGATGGATGTATCATCAGTGATCTTCAGTCAGCATATGAAGTGTCAGTGGCAGCTATTTAAAAAAAAGACACATTCCTGAATGTGTGAAGACTGAAAAGACTTTGAAATTGAAAACAGTGAAGAATGTGTGGGGAGAAATTGCAGAGGTTTGGGGTTTTTGGACCGTGTTTGATGTTTGCCCTCCTCAGAAGGTAACATATTCCACCGCAGTGGCTCAGGGTGTTTTTTGGGACTCGTTCCCAAGCCATGACATTTCATGAAAACTTTGCTTTCCCTTCATCTTTTGGCCGGGGAGATTGGGACAGGAGGAATGTTCAGCTCTTGCTCTATAAACAACGATGCCACTTAACAGGCCAGCTTATAGAGGATTTCTGTAGGCCTGTGCTTGCCAGAGTTCCACCTAATGCTGAGATTCTTTTCCGGAAGGCCTCCTAAAGCATAGCAGAGGAAATCTTGGCCACGAGAAAATGATTAGAAGGCTTCTGAAAAGGCCTAATGCGGATCATTCACTGCTGAAGAACAACTTAAAGAGCTGTGGGGAAACGCACAGAGCCAGAGCCTGGCGAAAGACTTATTTACACATACATACACACTTGCACAGGTACAGTATATATATATATATATATATATATATATATATATATATATATATATATATATACATACTAGCTAAGCTCATATATATATATATATATATATATATATATATATATATATATATGTAGTAAGTATTAAAGCCAAATCCTAAAAATAATCTTTATCTTTACCCCATTATCCCAAAAAGTACCCGTAGGTACCCAACAACAATAACAGGTAGCCCTGTTTATTTTCTGGTTTGTCCTATAAATGTACAAAAACAAACTAAAAAACACACACTCAATAACACAAATTCTCAAACAACTTTTCAATCTAAGCATTATAAAATCATTAGCAGACACACTTAAATACCCTTAGTTGAATTAAGGACCAAACCGTAATAGGAACACTGTTTGTTATATGACCATTTCCAAGGGGTGAGAGTATACTTAGGAATAGGACAGTGCATCCGGCTACACATTGTGATGGCTATTGATTCAGGTGGTGTGCAAAGCATTCCTGTGTTTCTGAGCTTCTGTGAAAGGCCGGCTGTCTGGTCGTGGGATCATTTCTATTCTAGGTGGCTGAGATGGAGAAAAGCTGCTCGTGACGCAAATGCTTTTTTGGAGTGCGCTTATGATAAATGCGGCAGCGGCTACATACCTCTCGCGCTAAGCTCATCTTTGGCAGAACGTCCCAAACAATTACAATGACTTCACCCCCTCTTCAGCACTGCAGGAAGAACGTCTGCATGTGTGTGTGGTGGTGGTGGTGGTGGGGGGGAGTGATTATCTGTGTATGTGTTTGAGTGTGTGTGAAAGAGCTGCTGGAGGTTGTTTGTAGTATTTTGGCTAGAAGGATTTCTTGGACTCGAGAACTAAGTGATCCATGACGGAGGAATGCATGTCCTCTGCACTAATGCAGTGCCCAGCTAAGCTCATTCTCTGGCCTACGCATTCGTCTTGTTTCTCGATTTTAATTCTGGACACCACGCCAAATACGTGTGCAGCAGCACGTCCGCACCATGAAGGGAAAAACGACGGCAATTAATCAGCCGCACACCCGAAAAGAAGAAAAAAGGAAGTGATTAGGAAAGCTTGTGGTGAATGAAATCTCCTGATTAACCAAAATAATCCCAAACATGAGCTAATGCAGTCCCATGTCCTTTTCAGTAGTCGGATATTTGTCCACTACATGGGCCAGTAGGTCATATATGGTCATATGTATTATTGACCACTATTTATCACATCCTCTCAGAAGTTCATTTGAGATTACTTAAAAACTGTAAACACAGCTTGTGTGATGCCAAGTGATGAGGTGTAGGTGTCCATTACTTCTTAGCTATATTAGCCTTGAGCATTAGCACTGAAGAAGGAAACCTCTGACAGCAAATACGTCTTAGCTAATTAACTACATTTCCCGACAAGTTGATTTTTTTCACTGAACCATTGCCATAAGGGCTGAAGATGTGTTTTTTAAAGAGCTAAAGGCTTGTTTTTCTCCTCCTGGTGCGTTGGAGCGACCCGAGGTAAACCTAAGGAAATCACACACTCCGAAACGGTATGTCCGTCTTCAGCTCAAACAGTGTCAAGCTCAGTGCAAACACTTTTCAGCCCTTTAGCAAGGCAGATCCCACCCCTTCTCCCCATGATCTGCCTAAACATCCAAAAAAGAGGAATTTATCATGGTGAAAACACATCCTCCAGCTCCGGAGCTGCTGTTTGCTTAGCAAAGACCTCCGTCAGGCCCTGCAGAACGCCTGACAGGGCTAGAACTGGCAGCTCCAACACTAGAGCATTTCTCCCAAAACCCAAAACCCCAGATGCCCCCTTCCCCACCCTGAACCTCAGCCAAGCAGAATGGCTCAAAGTCTTGCTCTGACCAAAACATGCAGTGTGCATTTAAGAGTTCTAGCTTGAGAAGGAATACTAATTGTGAATAAATCCCTAAGGGTCCATTTATGGGCCCACACTTTGGTTCCTCACACTCATAACTGCATGCCTTACAGATTAGTTTCAATAGTGACTGTTTATTTTGCAGAACTTGCTGTATAATGAGTCTTAAGAATAATACCTGAATAATAGGCCTGCAGTTCGAAGGGTTGACCAAGAGTATTCACTAACTTGCAGAGGAAGTTATTTTGAAACATTTATAATAGTCCACTCATCATGAATATGTATGCTGCAGATTTGTTTTCTGCTCACCATGGTGATTTTTCATCTTGGATTTTTTTTAAATAAAATATGTAAACATTTAAATTTCTTCTCAGTGGGGCAGCCACCCAAGAGTTGGAGGCCTAATTATCAGGAGATCACAGGCTTAATCCCCAGGGATGCCATTGCCATCCATTTCCAGGATGTCCAAAAAAACACAGCCTGTCTCCCTGGGTGTGAGGAACAGCTCTTCCACTCATTTCATCACTCATGCAATGCTAGTTGATGTGTCTGTAAGGAACATGTCTCATGTTGTGATGAATCTGGGCACATACACTATGTCTGCTACGACACCTCATCCAAATAAAGGTGATGACACTGAAGAACCCATTTTCTATATGTTTGTAAGAGTGATGTGCGAGTGTGGAGAACCATTTAAAGGGCATCCATGCAGTGAACACACACATACCTAGAGCAGTGGGCAGCAATCACTGTGGCACCCAGAGAGCAGAGAGGGTTAAAGGCCTTGCTCAAGGACCCAACAGTAGAAACTTGCCAAGCCCAGGTATCAAACCCACAACCCTGTCATCAACACCACCACTACTGCCCACCTGATAAAAAAGGCTCTTCACCAAATTAAAGGTTCTCCACACTCACATATCAACATTACAACATGGTTCTTTATAGAACCAAAAGTGACAAACAAGTGTAGAAGTAATCCTTAACGCTGTAATACAATACGCAAAATGAGCTTGTGTCCATTGGGACAATCGGGACTTGCTCATGTGAAGACCTGGCTAGGTGTATGTATGCTCTAAAGCTGACCCTAGACCACAGAACACTTATATATGTGTATGACCGTGACTTTAACCGTGAGTGTCTCTTTATCTCAAACAAAATCATACTCAGGTCCACCCTAAATAATTGCACTCAGAGAAATTTGCCCGCAGGTCTGAGTGAACAGATCTGTTACACAGAACACATTTAACTGTAAGATTTCATAGCGTGCCTGCCATGGGGAGTTGCTGTGTGCAGCCAACAGACAGTCTCTGACGGAGGTAAACCAGGTGAACCAGGTCTGCCTCCCTCTGTATGTGTTTGTGTGTACTGTATGTAATTTTCCATATAACTAGTGAGAAATGCTGATAAACTACAACATAAGGACCAACAGAACATGTCATTGTGTAGATTTTGTAAAAATGCACTGGCCAAAGCTATTTGATAAGGTTAAGGTAAGGATTATATTAACATATATATTATTATTATAACATATATATATATATATATATATATATATATATATATATATATATATACACACACCCGGTTGTAGATATACAGGGTGGGTCATTTCTATGGATACAACTAAATAAAATGGGAATGGTTGGTGATATTAACTTCCTGTTTGTGGAAGTTAAAAAGTTAGAATAAAGTTACATTAAAACCAAGCACACGATTGTTTTTCTTGTGAAATTCTCAATACGTTTGATGTGTCACATGACCCTCTTCACATTGAAAAAACTAAAGTTGGATCCAAAATGACCGACTTCAAAATGGCCACCATGGTCACCACCCATCTTGAAAAGTTTCCCCCCTCCAATATACTAATGTGCCATAAACAGGAAGTTAATATCACCAACCATTCCCATTTTATTTAGGTGTATCCATATAAACACTTCACCAAGTTTCTGGTAGATTTCTTGTTGGGTATTTGACCGTTCCTCTTGACATAATTGGTAGAGTTCTAATACATGTGTTGGCTTTCTGGCATTGGACCTCTCTTCTCAGCACAGTCAACATACTATTCATAGGGTTGAGGTCAGGACTTTGAGAAGGCCATTCCAAAAGCTTAATGTTGGTCTGCTTTAAGATAAGATAAGATAAGATAAGATAATCCTTTATTAGTCCCGCAGTGGGGAAATTCTCAGTGTCAGCAGAAAGGGATAGCAAGACACTCAGTTACAAAAATGTAGATAAATAATTGACACTATATACACAATATAAATAAGAAGTAAAAAAGCAATGACAATATTATTTAAAGCAAATGACTCTTGATTGCACATGTGTGTGTGGGGGGGGGGGGGTATTGCACATAGTATATTTGCATTGAGGGATCTCTGTTCCCTGAGCATGTGTGTGTAGTTAAGTGTGTGTGTATGTGGTCCACTGGGAGCAGTGCTGGTTGTGCTGCTTTATCCATTCCACAACCACTATTGACGTGTGCTTGGGGTCAATGTCTTGCCGAAACTCCCAATTGAGTCCAAGTTTCAACCGCCTAGCTGATAGTTTGAGGTAGTCCTACTTCTTCATCATTGCATCTACTTTTTAAACTGCTGAATTGAAATTCTCAGAGGTCCTTGTACTGTGTGTTGGTCAATCCAGTGAGTGCTGTCAAATAAATCCTTTTTAGGTGGGCACGGAGAAGCTACAAGCTGCTGTCAATCATTATCACAGTCAGGAAGGACATTTTGGCTCTTGGATCAGCACCACTGACATATTACATGTATATTTTTTAATCTGTATATATAATATTGACCCTGTGTTGATTTCAGAAAGCCAAGTTCTTATTTTTTTCTTTATTAAAGATGTATGTTGTACACTCCGTCACACTGTCCATGATGACGTAAACGTCTGACCACAAATGTATATACCCAATGTGCTGACACTGTTTAAAAACAAGCCTATGTGTATATCCATAAGTGAGTGTGTGTTTAGAAAAGACTGGGTTCCTGCCGAGGTGTATTCTGAAGTATTCCATGAGGTGAGATTTTATAAGCTCTAGTGTTACATTGTGTTTTGGTACTGCTCAGTTAAAAGCACTGACAGAACAATTCTGCTGTTTTCACTCTTGTGTTGACCTTTTAAAGGCTCCAACTACTAAACCAGCAAAAATACATGTACACATGAGAGCCAGGCTCAAGAATTTTTCCAGTTCTCTTCAGGGCCCTGCGGTATTTAGATATAAATCTGAAATGTACAAACCACAGCAGAAAGCGAGAGGGTATTTCCCTGCTTTCCTGCTGACCTCAAATCAAGGTGCCCACCTATGGGTCAGTGACATCACCACAGAGGTGTGCACATGTACACACAAGTACACACACATCATAGTGTGCAAGTGAGAACGATCCCTAGAGTCAGCCTTACCATGCAGTGCCTGCGAGAGGGCAGAAAACATTAGCTTTGCAGATTTGCAGGCCGATTACCACCCACACCAGCCAGACTAATGAGATGTGGGATTTCAGACCCAGCTGCAAGAACACACCTAAATGACTCACACTTTCCACGCAAACAAAGGGAATTACGTTATCACAAGTGTTTTTGCAGCTACTCTCCCTGATAGAGTTGAATTAGCCCTGACCCAATCCTGTTAGCCTCTGCTACAGCTACTTTAGCTGATTCCCGGGCACGTCTTTGCTCATCCAGGCTAACAAAACAGAAACAGGCTAGATTATCGACTCACACAATTATGTTGAATGATTCGCTAGCTTCACAAGGTTCACAATGTTACTTTGGAAGCAAGAAGGGTGCAAAATAAGAAGGTTGATTGTGTATTGATAATGAGCTGTCCTTTAACTTCTACTGCAAGAACAAAAGAGCAAAATAGCATAATAAAAAATTGACAGCTTATATATATATTATGATATAGTGTTTATAGATATTTATAGATATTTATAGATATTCACTTTTTGGAAGGGGGGAGGGGTCTTCAAGGGTCCTTCAATGGTTGTTTGCTTGGTTCAAAGGTTGCTTGGTGGAAAACCTTCAGTAGATTATTCAGATATTCAGATATTTATATAACAGTGCAGTGTCCTTGAGGTAATCTATGTGGTAATAGTATGAATATTAAAAATCCTGTCTTTAAAAAAACTTTTTTTCTAAAAAAAACTGTCTTTCTAAAGGCTTCACTTTAATACAGTCATATGGGCATCCTTGGCTATTTTTTTTTATTATTATTATTACTATTATTAATAAGAAGTAGTAAAACAAGGCTTCTGTACCTAATGAAACATAAAATACAAAATACCATCAAATATTAATACACAGATAACTCTTTCATAACATAAAAAATAACAACAATCACAGTTATCAGTGTGGCCTGTGCAAAAGTTTGGGCACCTTTAAGTATTACAAAGGCTCAGCTTTTTTTCATTAGCAAATTAGGCCTGAGCAATTGCAATTAGGAACTGTCAGCTGAATCAAACTTCAAAGCTGGACTAAAGTTGGACTAACACCCATCAGACACTGACTCCTCTGAGAAACTGTCTAAAGATCTGAAAACAATAGTAATTGATGCCACAAGGAAGGGAAATGCTGTAAGCTAATAAGGCAAATCAAGAACCCTATATAACTGCCAAAAGCTTCAGAGGTTGCAGTGCTGCACCATTCCAGTATGCGTATAATAACATAATCTCCATGAAAGAGTGATAAGAAGAAAACCTTACCTGCGACATTGTCACAAAACCCAACGGTTGAAGTATGCAACAGAACCTCTAGAGAAGCCAGATGTGTTTTGGCTGTGCTGTTAACTGATGAAGTCAAAAAAAGAATATTTGGCCACAATCCACAAAGGTACATTCGGAGACACACACAAAAAAGAACGCAGAAAAGAACACCTGACAGCTGTAAAGCAGGGGGTGTCATGCTTTGGGCATGTGTTTTGAGTAAAATAATGACTTATTATTTCAAAATAATAGGATATTATCTTAAAATAATGACAACATTTCAATATAAAGGCGTAGATTCTCAAAATAATGATTTTACATCTTTGCAAAAGGAGATCTCAAATACAGAACCCTGTTTTTAATAGAAATAGCAAGTGTGAAAAACCTTCTCTTATTGTAAATGTACTTTACCAAGTTAAAGGTTCTTCACACACACACACACGTCTCAAGTTTTTTAACTGATCCAAAAGTATTTAGTTCTTGGAGCTATTTGAAACACCTTTGTTTTTAGCAGTGTAGTATAATAATGCCTTAGAATCTCAAAATAATTACTTAATATAATACATTTACATAATTTATTAACTACAATAAAATAAAATCCCTCTTGGCTTAGTAACTAACTATGTATATTGATTACATAACTACTTACATAGTTTGTTACATAATTCATTTCTTTTACACTCAGTTTACATTCTGCATCAGTGGGCTTTGGTGTAAAGAATTGGTAAAAACCTAAAGAACATTTAAACCAATTGCAACAAAAGGATTGTTTCAACATGTACACAATGTAGCACCTATGAATAGTTAAAAGTTTGCCCTACATTTGAATCCATTTCAAAACACGAATGTTTATCACTCAAAAAATGTAGATAGGAAGTGCCAGGCCTAGGCCGATGCCAAAGATGACTGGCGCAAAGCAAGTGAATGACATCACAGTCTCATAATTCTCAGGCGGCCACAAGGTCAGACTGGGATCCTATCAGCTGCTCCTTCTCAATTTGACCTAGATGAGTTCATATAAATGCCTGCGCTGTTGCATCACAAGGAGCTAAATTGGAATGACCCAGAGGCCTGATTTGAACCCCTGACCCCCTGAGCGCCATTAGCTGAAAGCATTTCTTTCTTGGTTTGTGTTACAAGCATCAGGTAGCGTGCTACGCTAGACTAGCGTGGAGGAACTAGCATCAATCTTGCAGCCTTGTGTCCTTGTGTCTGTCTGGATCAGAGAGCGGCTTAGCGTTGTGGCTATTTCCGACTCTCACCACAATCGTGTGTGGCCCAGCGGCCTCTGGACCTCCGGGGCTTTTGTTGGAACTGTTGCTTAGCTACCACAGCATGGCATGGGCAAATAAGCCATAGAAAGGTAAGTTAGCTAGCGGTGGTATTCATGGTTGTTGGGCGCTGTTAAGCAAAGTTCATTTCTTGTGCTTAACGTAACCTTTTCTATTCTCATGCTTTATGGTTTGGTTTGGTGTTGTCAATAAACTGTGGAGACCCCCAACAGAATATTATACATATCACACACATACACACAAACACATCTTCATGCTGCCTCCCTGAACACACTTTACTTCTTTCTTTACGTCATCATACCACACACAAAGTCACCAAACCTCAAGCCTCACCAAAGCAGTGTTGTTATTGAGCGTAACAACCACCATATACACATACACGCCCACAAACTCATCTGGCAAATGAAGCAGCACACAGACTCGGACCCTCCCTCATAAACCATAACAGGCACAAAAAAGTACATCCATGTGGTTACTCCAGTGGCAATTCTACTAGAACACATAAACCAGCTATGGGGAAAGCAGGCCAACTTTAACAGGTCTATGTGTATAACCTCTGGCAATGCATGCATACAACATGTATGAGCTGAATTGCACAGGTTTCTAAAAATAATATGTATTAAAATGTTTACATTAGAAATGTTATAATATATTTACAGTTCTTTTCACTTGTGAGTTCTATGAAGTTCTATCATTTCTACCTATATCTGTGGAGTATGGACTAGACTATGACCTATAGACTATGGAAAAGACAATCAGAAAATTACAGTTTTAAACCCAAGACATGTACACCTAGTGTTGCGAAGGTAGGAGGTGGGTAAGAATATGCTACAATCACTGGATTACATAACATAATAACAAATTATACTATTAAGAGTTTGAGCTGTGGAGCAGTGGAACTGTGTTCTCTGGAATGGTGGTGCTCCATCCAATACTTTTGGGATGAGTTGGGGAGTTGGTGAGGTGGAGGTGAGAATCAGCCAACATCCTGACCTCACTGCAATCTAATCCTCACAGCAATGGTCCAAAATCTAGTAAAAAGTCCTTTCCTGGACAGTAGAGCAGAGTGAACTCCTATGAACAGGTGAATGAACAGGTGTCCCAATACTTTTGTCTATATAGCATAGGTTAGCTTGCCTCTTGAGCTAGGTTTGTTATTAGTACTATTTAGATTAGTACTATTTAAGTTTAATTAGTCTTATTTACATTTTATTACAATTCATTTGAAGAGTAAGTATGTTATGGAGTGCTAAGGCAATGTTGTCGAAATATTTTACAGTTCTATTTTGATTATTAAATGAGATCTGATGATCTGTTGTTTTACTACATGCTTTCTTACTTTTACTTTCTTACTTTTACTAATAAATATAAGTTTTAGTAAGTATTTTACTAATAACAGTAAGTAATAATTGAAATGGCTACCCTACCCACCCCTGTACTCCAGTGTATGCTTTCTGCTGTTAAAGTTACTAAGTATTAAAATATCAGGTCAGCTGTTTTTACATTTTTTTTCTCTGTTGTTATGGAAGCCACAGTGTAGTAGGCAAGTCGGCATCAACACACAGCAATGATTTAATAACATATAGACATTTAAACGCCACAATCCAATTGGATGGACATTTCTTCCTGACAGGTTTAGTATAGTCCTTTTGTAGTCCTTCTGGTGTATATGTGTTTCTGGTGTATCTGGTGTTATGTGTGTGCTGATGCATGCATCCATGTGCTCCAGTCAGGTGTTTGTAGATGCCAAGAGGGTGTCCACATCTGATCCCTGATCCAGTATGAAAGGCGAAAAAGACTAAACGTTGCGTAGAGTCCACAGCCTCATAAGCTATGCGTGTTGGAGAGGGGGGGATTTGGGGTGGTGTTGTGGGGTTTGCAAGGGGTGTAGGGTCGGGCGAGCGTGGCCCGCAGCTCTGCGGTTGCCATTAGAGAGGAAATTCCTCCTGTGGGCCGTCCCACACCTGCACAAACATACCGTGCCATTCACAGAGCGACACTCGCTAACGCCCTGCTCTCAGCCGCCTGCCGCTCGGCCCCAAAGATCACCAAGCTGTCTGCCCAAATTCACTAACACTTTCTCCTTTTCTCACGGAAACACACGCACATGCACACACACACGCAAGGCTGGGTGTCTGACCAGGGTGTAATTCTACTGAGGAAACTCGAACTGAGTTTTCTGTAAGGGTGTTTATCTTGGAGGGCTTTTACCTTTGCCTGTGTGTTCCTTACCTGCCAGTCAACCATATGGAAAAACAATGTATCTAGACATTTCTGGATATTTCTAACATATGCACATATTTGAAACTTTTATATATGTTAAACCTTTCCTTTCCCTCACTTTGTGTCTGTTTATTCTCATCTGTAGGTTAGGATGTCCCCTATCACATTCTGCCCTATTTTCAGACTCCTGACCATGTGGGGCTGTGATGTTAATGGGATTAAAACTCATGATCTTCCATCTCTTGACAAGCAGGCAGTTGCACCACTCTAAAGCTGTACAAATCTACATATCTGTGTCCAAGAAAGAACGAGAGGGTAAAGTTAGAATTGTATTTTTATATATTGTAACTCGTGCTTCTGGGTGGCACAACAGTCTAACTGCCTGCTCATCAACTTTAATGAGATCATACGTTCTAATACCAGCAAGGGCTTACAACTCCATTTTCTAAAGCTTCACAGTCTGGGTATATCATATTATAGGGTGATTCCTATCTATCAAACTACAAATTTAGAGGGAGAAACATAGAAATAGTAATAGTAATATTAATAATAAAAATAGTACCAAATATGTATTTATTCATTCAACTTAAAAAAAAATGCATCAGCATATTTACTAATGCTAGTTGAGTTGAGCAGTCTCAATATGTATTGTTGGCTAAATTGAAGTACAGAATTAAAAATGGTATAAGAAATTTTGGAGTTAGAAAATGGTAGTTTTGAATCTCTTGAGAATATACTGCATTTAGACACGAATCTCTATATACAGATCAGCTATTACAAGGTTATGACAGGTGAAGTGAACTGCATTGATTACCTTCATCTACAATGGTATCTGTCAAGGGGTGAATATATTAGACAGTAAGTAAACAGTCAGTTCTTGAAGGTGATGTGTGTTAAAAGTAGGAAAAATGGGCAAGCATAAGAATCTGAGCCACTTTGACAAGGGCCAAATTGTAATGGCAAGAAGACTGGGTCAGAACATCAGGCAGGTATTGTGGGTTTTTGTGGGGTCTGGTATGCAGTGGTTAGTACCTACCAAAAGTGCTCCAAGAAAAGGCAACTAGTGACCCAGCGAAAGGGTCAGGGCCACCTAAGGTACAATAATGCGATCCATGGAGGCCCAATCCTCCCAACTTACAGGATTTAAAGGATCTGCTGCTAAGGTTCCAGATACCACAGGATGCCTTCAGATCATGCCTCGAATGGCCAAAAGGAGGACCTACTCAATATTAAGCAGGTGGTGCTAAAGTTGTGTTGTCCGAAATATTTGAAACACCATTATATTGCCATATTATTTCTATATGTTCACTTCTAATTTGTCCACTTATCCACTAATATGAACCTCTGAGACTGAAACCATGTTAGATGAACGCAAAAACAGCAGATGAAGCACATAAGCTTGCAATTAAAAGGATTTGGGTCAAACGTGCTTTTTACATCAGAAGCCTTGGCATGAAATGAAATGCTTTGTTGCTTCTTTTCATTGACTCGATCATGGATCTGCAAACCTCTTTCTCTCTCCCTCTCTCTCTCTCTCTCTCTCTCTCTCTCTCTCTTTTCTATTATGTCTTTCTCTGCAAGGTCTGCTGTGACCAATTAAGGCACTCTGCTCCGTCTGCTTTTATTTCCAAAGGCTCGTTTTTCTCGCTGGCCCAGCGTCTGGAGAGTCTCGCAGACCCTGGCTCCCCTGGTTTAGTTTTCTCCTGGCAGAGCAGAAGGCCGTGGCACGGCAGATGTTGGAAGAGTGCGAATGCACCGGCAGACGGGAGGGACATGGGAAACTTCAGTCTTCTGTTCGAAGAGACCTGTTTGCACCAGCTGTACATGAGTTCAAGCAAAGGCTAGTTCTAACTTCATGCTGCATTTGCAACAAAAAATTAGTGTACATGTTTTAATTGTTGGAGGGTTACACATAGTCCATGATTCATGATGCAGTTCCATAATGCCTTTGTTAAGGCCTCTGGCTGTTAAAGATCTTGACTGATTACAGCTGGTAGCTTTTCTGTGCCCACATAAAAAGGGATTGCTTCACAGCACTCATTGGATTGACCAACACAGCACAAAAGAAGTTCAGTGCAGATCTGAGATGGTTGACTGTAGATTTATTGGATCCATTTCTAAACAATTACAGATTTAGGATTAAACACAAGACCAATTTATTAAAAGGTTTAGCCACTTTGCCAAGTGGCATGGTCAGGAACAACCCAAGAACCACCAAGGCAAAGGCCTGCCATGAACTGGAATCTGCTGGAACACCAGTGTTGCTGTCAAGAGTCAAGCCAGTTTTCCAACACTATAAGGACAATGAATAAGGATGATTAGCATATTAGCATATGCTAGTATTAGAATAATTCTTTAGCATAATTATTTAGCATAATCTCAAAACATCTGCTACATAATTGAAACTTAGCCAAAAAGGGACATTCCAACAGGACAGTGACCAGCTGTGGACACTGGAACCATCTTCCCAAAGTCCTGACTCCAAATACATGTGTCTTAGCCAGGATCTTAGCCAGGAAACCAGCAAATGTGAACTTTTTCAATTCTGTGTGTTAATGGCTACAACTGTTAAGGTAAAGCACAAAATGCTTTATTCACTGTAGTTACTGCTTAATAATGCAACTAATCATGATCAGTTAGTCATGTAACTACCAACTACTGGCTTGTTATGTCTTAATAAGTGCAAAGGCATTCTGATGCACCCCATACTCAAGTGTTACTCAAGCAAAATGCTCATTTTAAATGAATTAGTGTTTTAATTAGATTATTTAGATGCACAAAAGTTATTTAAACCTTTATGTATAGCTGCACAGATGAAATACTGTCAAATCAACTCTCAACTACAGTCTGGATCTCTGGATCTCTGGTTCTCTGTCTCTTTCTCTCTTGGGCCTTCTCTTTCTAAGCCTGTGGGTTTATGGTGAGATAAGTCAACAAGGTGTCTGGAGTATGGAGGGAAGGCAAACATGTGCAAGCTGCACTGGCGTCACTGCACTCGTCATCAGGACTAAATTAGAGCCAGCGGGACCCCCTGTGCAGCCTAACCTTTGAAACAATTTTAATGGGAACAAGACATTGTGCAGAAAACCCAGTGTGCAACATTGTGACCAAACATGCAGAAATGATACTCCATGTCAAGGTTAATGCATAAGCCAGCACACTTAAACGTGACTGAGCGCAAACCATAGGCTTCACCTGCTTTATTCCAAGGTCACCGTATTTAGTGCATGTACAACGTCAGTCAGACGTTTGAGAATGATTTCTAACAGTCCTAAAGATATTGCCCTGTCTCTGTTTGCTGAGAAAAGGAACCATGACAAAATAGAAGCCCAACATTAAATCAAACTGCTAAAACTGCTGGTTGTCTCAGAAGAATAGACGGATCACCCAAAATCCAAGCCTCAATATCGTTGAATGTGTTTGAGATGTCCTGGATAGCGAGAAGCAGAACATTTGACTGGATGCATTTGACAAGAAGTAAAATAAATGAGGGGGTCAGGGATCTCTGAATTGTCTTCACACATTCAAAATGTCACTGGTGCATATCAGAAAAGAAGCCTGGTGTATCCAAACCACTGATCCTGTAAATCTGTAAATATTTACAGGAGATATTATTTGAGAACATGAGCATTTGGGTGAGAGTTTTTCCTGACTTTGCTGCCCGGGTCACGCTAAACAGCCCGCTCGGAATCTCTGAGTTTCCAGCCGTTACAGAGAGGGCCTATGAGCTGCTTTCCCAGCACGTCACAAACTTCAAACGCCAGAGGTGTTGGAATGTCCGTCAGACGGCCAGGATACTGCGTGTCTTTCTGGGCCCAGAGCCAGCAAACAGACCCCTCAGTGTGCAGTGCGACCGGTACTACAATCTGGCTACAGAAGAGCAGAGGTCTCCCACCTCCACCACTGTACACTAGCACAATGCAGCCGTTATGCACAGCGATGCATAGACAGCCTGTTATTAGTACATACCAATACAGAGACTAGCCATTACCACACTCCAATACCTTGCATCACTGCATACCAACACATATTACCACTCTATTTACTACATGTCAATGTCCGCAGTGTCTGCTATAACCAGTACCTTGCATCACTGCATACCAGCAAATCAGTCCATTAGTACACACATTAGGTATGAATACACATTTGCCTCAACCATTACTGCATGCCAGGTCAGTTAGGCTGCAAACCAACATGGAAAACCAAAGCCTTGCATCACTGCATGATCATATGTGGCTTCATGCAAGTCTGAGTCAAGCCTCAAGTCACAGCGGTGGGAGTCTGAGTCACATCCCAAGTCTCAAATCTGATGCAAATCTGAGTCATATCTCAACTCTTTCATAGATTCTAGGGAATTTTAGTTTTGTGGGTTTGTATGCTAGCCATACAAACCCACTAACCTAGCTAACTACAACAGCCTTAGCTAGATTACACAACTTCAGACAATCTAGCTACTCAACCGGCTAGCATGCTTGCTATCCGGACATGCTAGCCAACCATTCCAAGATGATTGGCCTCACTTTTTTAAACACTGCATCTTTTGTAGCCTTCTGTCCTGTTCATCAGACTGAACACTAAAACAGTAGCAAAACTCTCAAACATCCATCCATACATTTATGGTTGGGAACAAAATGGATTATTTATGTACCACACGTTAAAATATACCACTCATTTGCTGTAGTAACAGCTTCTACACAACTGGGATTGCATCCAATTATATGGGTTAAAAATCTGGAAGTGTGAGATAGCATGTCAGATACTAGGGAAAGGTAATATGGGATGCTATGTTAGTTATGGGCTGTGTGTTAGGTAGCATGTTACAGCATGCTGTGTACTGTGGGAAAGGTCATATAGGACAGTGCAGTAGATGGGACAGTGTGTTAGGCAGAATTGGACAGTTGGTCATATGTGACATTGTGTTAGTATTATAAGTCAGTGCTTTAGGTAAAATAGGATATCACGTTGGGTATCACAGGGACAGGTGTTCATTTAGTCTATTTTGTTTTTCTGTTTTGGAATTTCACACCTTGACTCATGAGTCAGTTAAGAGCGAGTCCATGTCCAGTTGCAAAGTCAGTCAACATTCCACGTCAGTGTGACTGAATGAGTCTGAGTCACTGACCAACACTTTGAATCATCGGTCCATTACAGCACACTATTCGTCCCACAGCGCTGCTATTTAGACCTTACCCTCTCTAAAGTGAGGGCCAAGGGCACAATCAGGAGTACTCAGTCAGTCCTAGGATTTAATTGCACAACATTCCTGTTACTCATGTACATCTATAGTCACTTTTCTACTCGCTGTCTGTAACAGTACAGCCTTTATTAGGTAGAGTGGAGTAGAGCCTGTAAGGTAGACGGAGGTCATAAAGTGAACAGTGAGTGGAAGTGCATGGCAGGGGTTCTCAATAAAGTAATTAGTGAGCACCCTCTACTACACAGTTGGTAGCAGGTAATTCATACACACTAAATCACAACGCAACTTAATTTCCATAACAGACAAATGATGTCAAAGTCCGTCAGACTTTGTAGAGTTTGTATTTCCAGGGCACAGTGTTCGCTAAACTACATTGCCTGGTCTAGCATGTGTTTATCACATTAGCAGATTGACTGGAGGTGCCTTGAGCTCTTGCTTTGAACTGAGCTGCTGTTCCCGACAGGAGATCATTGCGCCATCACACAGGAGGGATTTGTTCTATTATAACCGCAACCTGGAATCGCTGCAAGCAGCAGACTGGGGTTTCTTCCTGGCAGCACAGCTACCAACTCACAGACTATAATAATGTATGCTGGTAGCATTCATGACATTGATTATGCTTGACGAAGAGTACTAAGGATGCATGGGCTTAAAGCTCCAATAGGTTCAGTTATTGTTTGTAGGCACCCACTCATTCAAAGTTCCTCTGAAATCAAGGGTGTTAATTGGGATTTTGCCTCTCATTTGCTGCAGCAACAGCCTCTACACAACCGGGAAGAACTTTGAATGACAAAAAATAAGACAACACTGTATTTGATTGCATCCAATTATATGGGCTACAGCCAGGAGTTATGGGATGGTATGTTAAATATTCTGAGATAGCATGTCAGATACTATGGGAAAAGTAATATGGGATGGTATGTTAGTCATGTGCTGTGTGTTAGGTAGCATGTTACAGCATGCTGTGCACTGTCAGAGAGTGTGTTATGTGGTATGAGACAGTGTGTATGGTCATACAGGACAGCGTGTTTGGCAGAATGGGACAGTTGGTCATATGTGACATTGAGTTGGGTATTATAAGGTTGTTTTTTAGGTCAAATGGGGCACTGTGTTGGGTATTATAAGGGGCAGTGCTTTAAGTCATATTGAATGTGTTTTGGTAGTATGGTAGTTACATATTATCTTATGTCTATTATTTTAATAAATTTCCTACCTAAATTGGCTTATAAACAGCATTTTCTGGCTGTGGTCAATTTAAACAGTAAAAACACCAAAGTTAGAGCAAGACCTTAAACTGTCATATGTAAAGTCTTGATAGACCACAGCATGCGATCTATGGGGGGATCTATGAATAAATTTGCCATATGAAATAGTAACTGACTGTGATGATTTTTGTTTTTTTTTACTTTGTACTCTCTCTTTCTTATGGCATTTATTGCCTGAAACTGCGGGGAATTAGCTCAGGTTCTGGCATGTTTGGAGTTGGAATGGGGTTGGGTTGGGAACCTCAGCTTGCCATGATAAATTAGGGGTCAAATTGAGAGCAAGTGCACTAAATTTACATGATTAAATGGCAGTGGCACACCTTAACACTTTAATCAAATTGACAGGATCCAGTTTCCCTGACAATAAGAACAAGCTTAATGATAGCAACAATTTAAGATCTTTAACTTATGCGCAAGCACTTAACACTTTTATTGCGTAATTTCAAAGCAACACTTTTTGTTATGTGCACTCATACACATGCACACACATATACTTTGGTTTAGCCTGCTGGGACAGAGCCATATACAGTGTTGGCAGTGTTATGTAACTGTCACCTGGGTGTCATAGATTTAAACCTAAACACACTAGGGTTTTACTGGTTGTTTTGTACACTGGGGCACAGAGGCTGTTCTATCTGTTCACTTTTAGCCCTAAAGCTCAGCAGGGCTAAAATTCAAAGAATGGAACTGTACTGTGGCTAGTTTTAATCATTTCTCGCCAGGCAAACCGAACGTAGATCTCTTGCCAACTCTGAGAAAGTAAAAGCTCACCTAGCATTTGCAGCCTACTGTGATAATTCAGTCATCACCGTCCATGAATGCAGAATGTCTTGTGGAACCGAAAATCAGTATCTGTGGGTCCGAAGAGATGCAGCTGAACAATCTCCATTCTTTTTGCTTGTGTAAAACTTTGCTTGAGAGGGTACAGTATGCTGTGATTTGAGCATAGTTAGATGTTTAATGCATTATGTTAAAAAGTAGACACTTGCTTAACTATCTTGTCTTTCGAAATCAAGTGTGAAAGATGGTCCACTAGTCAAACCAAAAAGTGCTTTGTTGTCTACTCAGAAAATCTCTCTAGTGGATGGTATGACAAGAACGCCAATTGGTCATCTAAGGCTAGAACAACAAGGCTACTATACCAAGTGCATATTAGTGAATATTATGTTTCAGAATCAGTAGTTTGGTACAATTCCCCACATTCACTGACCCGTTTTAATTCTACTACTATGTGAAAAAAGAAGCAATTCCATGAACATTCCCTCCTCTCTGGGCTACTGGGTTTCAGACAGAGAAAGAAGGAGGCCTCAGTGCTGATAGTCTGGATCCCAGGCATAGTACAGAAGAGGCTTTGTTGAGCCAAGCCAGTGGTGTGTGGGGGGGCTCTCAAGGGGCTTGACTCCCACAGACAGGTGACTAGCCTGAGCCAATGGATTGGCCAGGTTTTCTGCGCCTGCTATTCTGGATGACTCATCTCCAGACAGACAGTGCTGAGGCGCTCTCTCACAGACAGTCAGATTCTGGGGGCCACGCACCGGAACGTCAGACCCGTCGGGCAGATTCCAACCACAACATGTAATGCAGACCACTTACATAATCTATTATCACTTATCACTCAGCTCTGCTGGGCACAAAACATAAATGACAGGGCCGTTCAAAGTCAAAGTTCGGAGTTTACCACTACTTAAAACCTCTGTGTAGGGTTTAAAATCTATAGATTTCAAGTAAAATATTGCATTTTTATTCTATATTAGAATATTTGACTGAGAATACAAGATATTTTTCCTTAATTAGAAATTCAAGGCTTAATTGTTTTAATGACCCCTAAATTAAATAACAATTAAACAACAATAGCATAAATAGCTATTGACTAATACTTATATATTCTAATGCACACTTTTTGCAACACTATTAATGTGTCTTTGTTATGAGATTGCATCAAAACAATTACTGTGGGGCTTACAAGTGGCACGACCATCGAAGCATTGGGTCTGTCACCAAGAAATCACCAGTACAATCTCTCACCACACTTGCCACAGCCATCTGTGGCTGGGAGTCCCAGAGAGCAGAGCTGGTCTCACTTTCTGAGTGAATAGGATAGCCTCCCTCAGCATGATGCCAGTCAGAACAGACATAACTGTTAGCTGACAGCATTGTCAGTTAGGGCTCTCCTCCAAATGTGTTCTGCTGACCAATTATGTTGCATTAGCAGTGTTTTTTAAAAAAAGCAGTTGCCCAGATTCATATGTCTCAAAAGAAGCATATGCTTAGATTGGTAGCACTGTGTAATAGAGGGGGTTCCAGTTAGTGGGTGGGAATTGGAGATGCGGTCATTCATCTGCATTTGCAGATTTATACAGATACAGGTGTCTTTATGCTTACACCACAGTGTATACGTCTGCTTGGGGGGTTTGTGAGTTGGAAGTTATAGGTAGAGAGACACCTTGTTAGATGTTTAATACATTTGCTTAACTAACTCTTTATGGAACTCAAGATTAATAACATGGTCCAACAGTCAAACCAAAAAAGACTTCGTTGTCCACCGATAAACTATCCCTAGTTGGTGGATAGTATAATTTGGATTTGCAACATCAACCAAGAAATATAACTGGTCATCCAAGAAGCAATGGTTTCCAAGGTTCAATGCTGCATCTGTAATACCCAGGTAATTTTCTAAGGGGATGACAAGGTTATGTTGAGAACCTGTAATTTCAGGTTCCAAAATATCACTTTAACAAAAGAACCAAAAAGCCTTTTCAGATTGCAGATGATTCTGAGCCAAATGCAGCCCAGCTAAGGTGCTTATGGGTCAGGTATAGCAGATATAGCAATGGCAGATGTACTGTGGGCCAAAACTGGTCCAGCTGTAGCAGCAACATTTAAGGTTTGTGATGGCATTTGAACTCCTACCATGAACAGCCTACCATATGTCCTATGTGTGCAGCATTGCTATTTTGGGAAACTTTAGCCAGCTGTGGATGTTTGCTGGCATTCAACTTTAGATGGAGTCATCACAGTCATCCCATGGTGGTGTGTGGGCTGGGTATAGGGAGTAAGTGTGGGCCAGAACTGGGCTGTGACTTATTTGCTATCTGGGTTGTAGGATACTGTTGGAGGGTCTGGAGAGTCCATGTTACCTGATAAAAGCATCCCTCCAAATAGGACATGAACCACTGCTATGCATGACTGGTGATTCCAAGATTGGCGAGGATGGACAAGAGAATGTTGTGGTTGACAGTGTTGAAGGTTGCAGGCAGGTCTTTTAGACCTCTTTCTGTTCTAGACCTCCTCAGTTTCCTACAGTTTCCAAGAGACAAGAAACTGTAGCCATGACACTCTGTCTTTATCTGTAGTTTCTCTAAAGGAAAGACCCACTTTCAAGAGTTAAAAGAGTCCTCCATTGTTGTGTATTTTTCTAGACATGAAGACAGCACTTTGAACATGCAATGTTGTCTAAATACTAGAGAGTGCTACTGGAAAGTGGCACAGTCTCTTCCAACACTGATTTTGTTTAAAAAAAAAAAAAAAGAATTTGTCAATTTTGTGAATTCAGACCGAATTCAGAGCCAATTTCTAAACAATTGATTTTGTAAGTTTTTAGGGTTTTTTTCTCTCTCAAAAGCCCTGGCAGTTTACCGCTGTCCTTTGTACCATTTGATGTTATTCACTGGACTTTACTGGCAAAAAAAAAGAAAAGAATGGGGGTGTTCTAAAACTTTTGCCCAGTAGTGTAATAAAAAGGGAAGTGTTAGTACTAAAATAGCATCACATCTTTGCTATTCAAGTAAATCAACATCCATTTTGACTAGATGGATTAATGACTGTCTAGAAGATTCTTCCTAGTCTGTTCTACTGCTATTTGTTTTTTATAAGTGTGGGCTAGAGCCCACCACCACTCATCCTCAGGGCATTTTTACAATGTGTGGCACACACTCAGCAGAGTGTCCATATTCTCCATCTGCTTTGTTTTTTTAGCGAGGAAGTAAGCACCTGGAACCAGACACATGTGCCCCACGCAAATGGCTCATCGTTCATTCACATCCTTGTCTGTGTGGGTTTCTGTGTGGGTGTCTGTGTGTGTTTGAGTGTCAGCTTGGCTGCGCCTCATCAGTCAGCAGGTGAAAAAATCTCATTCCCATGGGACCACACAGTTGGGAAAATTCCATTATGAAACATTCTGCTTTCTGTACACCCCCTACTTGTGTTTTTACGGAGGGTGATTTGGTTGTTTTGAACGTATTTAACATTCATTATTTACTTTTGATAACATCTTTAGCACTGATTGTGTAGTGTAGAGGTATTCTTGTTGTTATGTTTGCTATAGTACTTAAATGCAATTATGTAAATAAATCATTAGTTACAGAGGTTGACTTCATTAACATAGCCTTCATGATCTATTGACATTTCACATTGACTTTTTCCATTAGTTTTAATGTTCAAAAACAACAAAGATGTGGCAAAAAATATGCAAAAGACTTCACACGCAATATTAAAGGGACATTGTTTTTTGTATAATGCAGTATTCAGTAGTACAGCATTATATCCCTCAGTAGAATTCACATTTCTTTTTTGTTTATGTCATTTTGTTCACCTGTGTCCTCTCACTACAATACCCAGCATGCTTGACACACATACATCCCTGCAGTATTCAGTCAATCCTGACTGCTAGCCTAGTTACTGAGCTGTAGGCCTACCCAAGCTAGCGTTATCATTTCAGACAGCCACCGATAATCCATCTCAAAGCAGTTGTAATCCTTCAGGTTCTATCCACCTTCAAGATATGTCATTAAAAAAGTTTTTGTTCCACTTTACAAACAAAAAATCCCACTCTAGAGGCTACTGTGGTACTGCTGTAGGAGGTCAGTACCCATGTTTACAACAAGGATTACATCTAACATTTTGGTCTGAGTGTTACTTGAACTTTTTAGCTGTATTCCTCAACTTGTTTCAAAAAGTTACAAGTAAGAAGTAACCGTGCCAATAGTCTCCAACTGTGTTCAGCACAAACTTTCTTAACCCCTAAAACAGCCTATGACCCCCCCAGTGGACTAAAAGTGTTGTTACAAACTTCTATTACCAAAGAATAGCCCCACAGATATCCCTGTAGTTCTCAAATTACTGTGTAATAAGCCACACTCACTTGTTCTTGGAAAATCAGACGCACATCAAGAAATTATGAGATATGCGTTCGGGAAGACAACTTCAGTCTTTTTTTTCATTGATAGATATTAAAGTATTGTCTAACACAGGCAGGAAAATTGGTTGAATTTTATGATGTTGAAGCTACAGAATGTCTTATTCATCTGGCCCACTAATAAATCACTTACAGTAATAACAGCCCTAAATGGAAAATATAATTTTATGGCTCTATCCTCTGCAAAAATCAATTACACTTCCATGCTGGGCCTGCTTTTTCAATTGCATCTGAGAAGTTGTATTTAAGAAGGAAGAAGGACATAGCCAATCGTCAGCCACAAATTCAATTTTATTATAGAAACAAAGGTGTTAAAAAGTCATTTTTACACACCATTTCCAACCGGTCCTTATTATGTAGAATTTAGTTCTTGTTGTAGCTGTTGTAGCTGACTTTTCTTTGTATTGGACTTTTAGGACTGTGTCATTTACATATATGAGCCTAATTGCTTACGTCAAAAAACTCTTGGAGCTGAAATACTCCTTATTACTTTAGCATGAATGGATGACACTAAACTGACAAAAGCTGAATAGATACATATATGTACTTGTATTTGGTTTGTTTTTTGTGACATTGAAAACAGTCACAAAAAACATATTTGGACAGTATGGGCTAAGGCTAAGGACTGACATATAATAAAGATGTGAATATAATTATATAAAACTGTGGTTCTCCATGACATGGGCGTTTAAATAGACATTGCATTTGTAATTAAGGGAATAAATATAGCCCACACTTTTTATTTTGGTCATCCAACACCGCCTCCAGAGCTAAGTTAAGCAAGACACCAATTGCAGACACCTTCCTGTTAAATGGCCTCAAAATGAATTGTGAAAACACTCATGAGAGTTACAAGGTACAAGATATCAAATTTCACACTCATACAAACACAAACACCTTGTCCTTTTCTGAAATCTATTTTTTTTGCTTGTTACTTTTGAGAATTATTTGAAAGTTCCCATTTCCAAACTATAATTAATGGAAATTTTGTCCTTTTTTTCAAAATGCATGCATGATTAAATGGGTAAACTCAACTCAACAAGGTTTTGGGTGCATTGTAGACATTCAGAGGGTTAAGACTGGTGGAGGCCGATTATCCACACCTGCCCCTACTCTGAAGAAGAGAAAAGCATAGGGAATACTAAGTCCAACAGCAACTGAATGGATCTCTGGGGCAGTAGATCCCATCTACCCTACCTCAACTAACATCCCCTGTGCAACCTTCTTCACCTTGCAGCAGTCGTAGGTCATCTCCTGGATCTTCCTGTGCACAGCCCAATCAAATGGCTCCACCTTGAAGGAATGTTTCCAATTGCATAAAAACTATTTTGGTTTCATGCAATGCATTTCTAGTGTGTAAAGGTGTTAAATATGTTGGTGCACGATGCTGCAGTGAGAGCATGCACACATTTAGATTTAGCAGCTTTGGGCATCACTAAGAAATCCACCAGCGGCATAAAATCAAAGAGTTGTCAGTAGCTGCATGGTGAGGCTAAGGGTAAAGTTTCTCCTGGTTCATCTTATCAACTCTTCCTGCACTAGGCCAAGGAGAGCCATGATCTCCCCTCTAGGCAGCCAGTACCCGTCACACAGCACATCATCAGGAAGATCAATGGGGGTTCATATTTATCACCGTCATCACACAGTACCAGTGCGTCAGAAAGGATTTTTTTTAAGGCAAATAAGAAGCATCTGTCATTTTTGAGGAAGAACTGCATGTAAAAAAAAAGTGAGTTACAAATGGGTCAGAATACTCAAACAATGTATGAGCAAGATACTACATACCACTTTAGTTATGAACCTTTCAGGAACCCACCCCTGATTTGTATTCCAAACATTTCCAAGAATTAGGTGTTCCCAAGCATTTGAAAAACAGTGTATGCAGTACATATCAAATCCCAGCTGTGGTGTCTGTATTGGGTCTGAATTGATATGGTTTGACGTGTTTTTGACAATAACTTAAACAGCTAAAATCCATTTTGCTGCTGTCCAATGAAAAACATGTATATCCATTTTGTCCATTATTAGGTTTCCTCATCATTTAAACCCTATAGCTGCTCCATACACTCTGTAAATAAGTCTGGATGAATGGACCAATAGAAATGCTCCAAATTGACCATTGACTTCTGTTGAAAATGAAGAAGGTTTCTTTCTTCCTTCTGTAAAGTTGCTATTTTGAAGATATACAATATACTATAGCCTCCATGGTATTATCAGGACATCAGCAGCAGCACAGGCTGCTGTCTCCTTCTTCACTTCAGCTGCCTTTAAGGCCTGGACACATTAGCTGATTTAAGTGATATGATTGTTAGTGTTGGTTTTCAGACAGGATACATGGGTTTCACAAAAGCACTGAGCTGTAGGAGGTATACGTACACCTGCTCATTCGTTGTTTCCACAGAAATTAAGAGTATTAAAAAATGTTGATCCTGCATTAGTTGGAGTAACTGTGTCTACTTTACTAATAAAGGCATCTTTATTACTATTCAGTAGTTTGGTTTGATCGAATGTTCTTCTTTTTGTCTGATTTTGTTCAGGTGCCAGATATAAATCAGATCATATAAAGCAAAAACATTTTAATACAACACTGACTGAGTACACATATCACCATCATGTAACATTTTTAATGACAAGGCTAATTTCACATTAGAACTAGTGTCAACGCAACGCAAAAGACTGAGAAAAACATACATGGTATATGTAATACATCCACCAAGATAGCGATACAACCAATCCTAAATCTCAGATTCAGACTGCAGGCCTGTGTGAACTACCCATAAGATGAGAGACCACTGTTAAGCGGTTCTCAAGACCAATAATGGTGTCCCTTAACTCACTGTGAGGAAATGTATTTTATTTAATTACCTTTAGCATAACTGGGACAAAGTCAGCCCAGTGAAGCTCTTTCTACAGCCAAATCAAAAGCCTCTGGCAGGTTCTTCACATATAGACCACTTTACTGAGATTTAAAATTTCTTTTGAGATGACTGACCTTCAACACAGTGTCGATATGCATAAATCACAGTTAGCAAATATGTGAAATGGTTTTCCAGCAGACTTGGACAAATCTTTTGGAAGAGTCAACAGACAGAAAGGGTCATGGCTGGTTTTCGGAGCGTTTGATATTTTTCAAAAACTCCATGCTGTGCACTGCCATTTCCCAAAAACCTTCATGATTAGCCAAGGCTAAGTGACCGCATCACAGGTTCACATTAAGACTTTTTCCCGGCAACACCCTCAAGGAACACAATCCAGTCTGTCTTCTTGATTCACAGGGCTGGGCCTGGGCCTATCACGTCTCCACTGACTCAGCGCCTGCTAGCTGGAGCCGAGATTAGAGCTGAAAGTGTGGAACAGGCCCACATGGATTATATTAAACTGTGGAGTTTGTTAGCTACAGCACATAAAACTGTCTAGGCCATGCCGAGTCACTGGGTGTATCTGGCATTTTTTCAACTAAGACTGCTGATTCTAAAGACTCCCTGTTACAGAAACAGTGTGCTATGTAGCGTGTCATCTATGTTGTAGCGTTTCAGTTCTACAGTAAAGCTTGGCCTTTCCATGGTCAATCTTTAGTCAGTTCACTATAATGTGAACAGTGTATTGGGAAAAGGTACAGTATTGGTACAGTGTGTTGTCTTTGTGATTCCAATGTTTTTAGGACATCATATCTGAAGTTGCGCATAAGGCACAATGTCATTATGACATTGTAATTGAAATCATTTGAGTCATGTTACACGTAAGGCACAATGTCATTATGACATCGTAATAGAAATCATTTGAGTCATGTTACACATAAGGCGCAATGTCATTATGACATCGTAATAGAAATCATTTGAGTTATGTTACACGTAAGGCACAATGTCATTATGACATCATAACTGAAATCATTTGAGTCATGTTACACATAAGGCGCAATGCCATTATGACATCGTAATAGAAATCATTTGAGTCATGTTACATGTGAGGCACAATGTCATTATGGCATCATTATTGAAAAAACACATGAAGCACAATGCAATCCACTGTCACAATAAACTGGCAAACTGAATATTGACAGCATCTTAAAGCTAGTCGATATTTATGATAATTGTTATTATGAGATTATTCAACACATTTCTGAACATTTGCACAAATTGCAAAAATACCATTTACACAATTTCCACTTACTCAAGAGGTAGTCAATCAACAATGACATGTTTAATCAGCAATGACAAATTTAGTTTATCTAGTTTAGCATTACAATAATGCTAATGTAGTTGCAAACACTTGAAGGTCAATCTAAATATTTCTGTATTTCTGTATATTACAGTAAGTTATACTGTGAACTAAACCACATCAATAAGTCTGAGCCTGACCCTAATGAAAAATTAGTTGTGTCTTGTTTTTTTCGGAAAGGAGATATGGGACAATTAACTTTAAGTGCTTGTTAGCTACATTAGCCTTCTAGCTCAATTGCACAAATAAACATCAAATGTCTTCACAGAAGCATAAGTGGAAAACTGTGTAAATTAGATTTTAAATTAATTTGTTTTAGGAATATTTAGTTTTTATATGCTGGTTATTTCTACTATGTGTGACCCCTATCATTGTGTTACATTGAAAATTATATCTACAGTGTTTACATATCTACAGGGTCATTTGCAGTGTCATGGTGAATGCTAACTTTTATGTAAGTGACAGTATCTCTGCCCCAGACTGACCAGGCATGTTCATTTCCCCACAAAGCAAAACCACACCAGCTCAACAACACAGTGCTGATGCCTGATAAGCCCCCAAACATCCAAAACAAAGCTTATCTTCTGGTCACAGTTTATGTTGAACTTTTCAGCATTTGATTAAAGATAATGTGTAGCCACACATAAGTTATTATTATGACCATAATAACTTTTCAGACAACAAGCTGGAGCTCATATCTGTTAAATGAGTAAGAATCTAGAAGCTTTGTTTTTGTGTGAGCTTCAGGGTGTAAAACCATATTGGAGTCTGTGGTAGAGCACTATGACTAATTCAGAGCTGGAATACACAGTGCAGTCCACAAGTACATTTAAAGGGTATGTCTGACAAAATTCAATATATGATATGAATATACTCTCGATGAGACAATGAGGCATTGAATGTTGCACTTTGTATATACAGGTTAGTGAACAGGTCTACTTTAAGGTAGTCACTGACGACAGAGGTGTAAAATCAAGGCCACATTTTTTGAATAACTGGAAACAGAATGGGATGCTCTGACGAATATCACCAGGCTCGAGGGCAAGCGTCAGCAACCTTGCACTCTACATATGATGATAGAATGGGAGAAGAATGTATGACTGTAGGAGGGAAAGAACTCTGAGAACTCAGAGATAAAGTTCAGGCGGCTTCTTTGAACAAGAAGGCCAGACAGCCTTGATAAATGGAACTATAGCTGAGAGCTATAACTCAGAAATAGGGAGAGTTGGTGGAGGGGTGCAGAAACTTTGTCATGAGACATGGAAAATAGAGGTGAAAATGTATAGTACATTCTATTGAGAGAAGGGTCTTTAGGCAGGTTCCTCCTCCCAAGTATTTCATGACTCTAATACCTTTAATTCAGAAGATATCCTTTAATTTAAACGATAAGCAAGTGTCTGCAACCATTTGGACATGCAACCATCTCTTTTGTGAAACCCACACTTAAGATGCTTCTGTATTTTTCATCCTGCTGTTAAAGAATGTATCTTCTTTCTGTCCGCAGTCACATCAGCTCCATTGGCAGCCGTATATACCCATGACACCACGTTTCACAGATGAAGTGGTTTGATTTGAAGCATGAGCCATTGCTATTTTTCTCCATGCTTTCCTTTTCCCAGTACTCTGTTATGACTTTGTCTTCATCTTATCTATCACTAAGTCATTTCAACACAGACACTTAGCTTGTTAGTGCACATTTTGGCAAACTTGTCTTTTCGGACTGTTGGCTTGCATCTTCTGGTAAACCCTCATACATTGGTGAATTGCTCACTGCCTTTGCATTTGCATCTATCACATACAATCTGGAGAGTCTCTATAATCTGTTCAAAAATTAAAAATGGATGTTTCTTCATGACTTTAGGGAATTATATTTGTCCAACTAAAATATAAAGGATGAACTTCGTAATTCCTGCATTATTCATGTGAATATAACATTTTAAAACAACACAATTTGCAGCACTGTTCAACTACTTGTGGAGGCTGCAGCATCTCCAGAGGCATCTTGTTTCACTAACTATTGAGAACCAGTACTCAACTTCCTTCCCATGGTCCTCATAAGCCAGCTTTCTGGTGTTTGTGGATTTTTGGCTTGGTATTTTTTGAGAAATTTCCAGAATTATACTTTACAAAACGTTTGACCAGTTGTATTAAAAATGTCAAGAAGACAACCTTTATGAACCAAGTGGTCCTTCTCAGAAGGTGCTGTGCTCCTCAGGGTTTGTGCCCAGCCACCTGTCTTGTGCCCAGGACTGGGGGATTGTTTTATAAGAGCATGCCATGATGGTTAGCCCTCCCAGCCTCGAGATGACTGAACATTGTGTTCTAGGACTCTATAGAAGAAAAAAGACTAACCAAGAACAACTCATTTAGATGATGCACAAGCATCCGGCAAAGGAATGGATTTATAATGTTGTCCAGGTAATAATACTTTAAGATGCAAAGCTATGCAAATCACACAGGACATTTTGTTCAAATAGCACCAGAACATCCAGTTCTAAAGAATTCTGCAAGGGAGAATTAATGGGAATTTAGTAGACGAAGGCAAAGCAAGAGGATGTGGATTGAAAACGGAGCCAAAGCAAAATGCACTGGGCTAAAATTAGGTCAAAGCAAAAAAAAAAGTCAAAGCAGTGGACAACAAACCTGAAAACTCTTTTAATTTGACATCAAAACAAAATTCCTTTTAATGTTCAGCACCTGTACACATTAAAGTGTGTGTGTTGGGGGGGGGGGGGGGGTTGCCTGCGATTGCTCAGTAAATAAACCAGAACACCTGAAAGTCTTTCAGGCCACTCAGAAATTCTGACAGCTCTCTCGGGAAAAGCAAAGCCACGTGTGTTTACCGGACGGAGGTGAAGTTTCACATTAATGATTCAGGGCGGGAAACGGCATAGCAGACTCTCTTTGATATTGCTGAAGCAGAACCAGTCAAATTGGACAGGATGGTAACCTAGCACGCAATGCAACACCTGCCCGGGAAGGGAAGAAAAAGTAGGAAAAGAAAAACAGCAAAGTCACATTTTAGTGGTCTGTCTATGAGTTTAAGTAACATTTGCTTTGGCAAATGATGAAATAAACAACATATATTTGGCCAACACCGATCTCAGTATTCAAAGGAGTTTCAGGAAACCAATTAGGAGAGGAATGCAAGTGGTTAGAGCGAAAGAACGAGAGAGAGAGAGAGAGAGAGAGAGAGAGAGAGAGAGAGAGAGAGAAAGAGAGACTATCAATCCTGCTTTAATTGCCTCAGAGAGAAAGTGGGCTCTTACTGTCGGCTTATGATAGATGGTTAATTGCAGTTTGGGTACAAGGTTTCCTATGCTTTCAAGAATGGAGTGAATTTGTTAAATAAATCGAAGGAAATGAACTTTCTGTCACTCTTTCTCTACCTCTGTCTATGCCTTCACCTCTCAAATTGAAATTAACACCTAGACCTTTGAAAAAACAATACTTATAAAAAGAAAGGTTTGAGGGGGGCGTGACAAATAACCGCAGACTCTGGAGGACAAAGGTACGAAGCCAGCTTGAAGTTACTGACTTCTGGCAGGCTGGCGTGCAGAGCTGGACATGCTGTTAGTAGGTCACTGCTCCATGGTGGTGGTCTGGCTAATGTCTTGCTTTTTGACAGTACTAGGATAGGACTCAGCTGGGAAATGGCTTTAGGTGATGCTATATGCAAAGAAGGCCAGAATCATGGAGATCATTCGGATTGCTTCAGCTGATAAGGTTCCTCTGCACTTCAGAGACAGCCTACATCCACTCTGATCATGCTAACTTCTCAATCTATAGTTAACTTGACCTCTTGAACAATTGCATCTATTCACATCACAGGACTGGTCATAACCAGATTAAGTGGTGGTGGTGTGCCATATTCCAGTGGTGGACATCAACATGGTCATGGCACCTGGCAGAGAAATCCTTCCTTTGTAGCTCTGCCATGCTACATGGTGTGCATTTAGAGACTGCGTCCCGTTCATTGATCATTGATAGTTTGTATCGCCATCCTCTAGCCTAGTGGTTCCAATCCTGATTGTAGAGTATGACCAAATAGTGTGAGGTGGTCATGAAAGCTAGAGGAGGTTTAGTAGCGCTTATTAGTTCATCAAAAAAATCCTTTTTTTTCTGCTGCAGTGCATTGATAGTATACAGCCACCATGCTCTTTGGTTTGGTATGTCTGATAATCATGCAGTAATAGTATTATGTGGTGTTTACAATTCTCTAGTTGCCATGGAGGCAGGTTTCTCAAGTGCCACTTTAAGCTGCCTTTTAAGGCAATGCTAAACACTGGCTGAAAAAAGATGCCTTTCCAGTGAGGGATTCACCACAAGCAATGATGAAAAAACAATGGAGACGGCCCTCAAAACTTTCCCTGGCAAATGCCTTCATTAGATTCCAGTGCCTCCAAATTTAGTCAACTGAAAGGCATTTAGTTATGTGATCTAGTGTGTGTTTCTGGTATGCAATATTCAAAACGGTGGTGTAACTGAGTTCAACCACCTATTCACCACAACAAGCTTGTTGGATTTTGCATAAATCCAAATGACCTTGGAAGGACTTTTCATTCCTGATCCTTCAAAGGAAAGATGGCCTTAGAGACACCTGTGTATGGAGCTCTTGCCCAGCGTTTGCCCAGTTGTTGTATTTGTGCAGGAGAACAGAGATCCAAACCCAGCACACTAGTGTTGTTTGATAGGTGAGTCACAGTCTTATGTAGTAGAACTGTTGTGTTTGCACACTATTGGTTGTGTGTCATCTGAGAGGTGAACTGTTGTAGATTGGTCTGGTTTGCGCACCTGACCACGGGTTAGCGTACAGTTGAGCGTCAATGTGCGAGGGAACCTGAGGCTAGACACTGAGTCAGCAGTGATAGATTCCTCACAGTGTAAGCAGACGCCTCCCTGTGCACTGTGCTCGTCTCATTGTACTGCCCTATAGTGTACTGACTCACTACCTGTTTGCAAGTGTTTACACTTTATGTAGGAAAACTAAATTTGAACAGATAAGAGAGATATATGATTCATTTAGCAAATCATCCTAGAACCTGTCTATATAATATTCATGGTAGCACCTATCTGTATACCACTAATTGTAGTCTTAGCATGGTGCTGGCACCTGTCTATATACAGTGCCTATAATAAGTATTATATTATTATTATTCACCCTCTTTGCCTCCCTCACTAGTCTCCTTCTTGCACGGCCACTCAGTTTGTGAGGATGGCCTGCTCTAGGCAGATTTGCCATATTCTGATAATGAATTTTTTAACTCCAGGGGATGTTCAGGGATTGGTGTTGATTTCCTGACTTAATTGACCAACCTCCTTAGAAGCTCTCGAACACAGCATTGGCAAGTCATCCTAGCACCTGTCTATTTAGGTCTAATGTCATGTTAGCTTTAGTCTATGTAGCATTAGTTATTACTTTTTTTTATTAACTATTAAAGTGATTACTTTGCCTTTATATATACAATGATGTATAATCCATTATTCCTTCATCTTGATTCATGAAGATTGCTGTTGTTGTTGACCATTTGCTAAGGCTAGTTTGCTTGAGTTTGCTTGACAGCAATGGTAATGTTTCAGTGGGGGAATTTACTAGTTGTGAGTTGTGTACTCTTGGTCATCCGGGATTTTGAAGTGTCCCTAAGCAAACAAGTGTCTGTGTACAGTGTAGATGTGTCTGTGTCTGAGTATTTGTGTAGTTAGTGAGTTGCATCTGCCCTGTCTGCTGGTTTCTTTGCCCTGTTTTTTGGAGCATTCCAACAGTGCTTATATTGGCTCTGAGGCTCAGTGCCGCAGTGGTGAAATGAATCAGAGCTTTTCATGGCTACTGCCACAGACATCCACCTTCGTCTCTCTGAGACGTTGCAGGAATGCTTTTGATAAAAATCTCAACAAAATCCCCACAAAGAGCAATTATATAACAAGTGATGACTGAGGGAGGAGAAAATGGAATGGAATGTATTAGTTCCATGTCCCCTGGCGTACGGAAGTAACTGGACAGTGGTATAAATATTGTAGTTCTTTAACCTATGCTTTAGCATATTGACTATAAATGCTTATAAGAAATTCACATTCATTTTATACTATGTGCAATACTCTGAACCAATATACACAACAAGGTCAAACAGTGAGTGAAGTGTTATTCAAAGTATATGTTGTATACTAGGCTACTATTGGTTCGCTAGACTTTTATTATACATAATTTCCCAGGAATGTTGTCCCACTGTTATCATACAAGTACTATGTCTTTAATGCCATGCTGGCATAGATGGACACTATGTTTTTTAAGCACTGTTATTGCTGAAATGTAATACATGTGTACTCATTTGAGGTCAAATGATCGTTCAATTACATATGTGCAAACGTATGGGATTTCTGTATAATTCACCCAGTAAAGCCGGGCCCTTGAGTCAGCTGACATTCTATATTTTGACAACATAGTTACTGTTATTCCCAATTGTATTTACTGAATTATAAAGAATGTGTATGTCCCATACCTTACCATTTTTATTTTTATATTTTTTACATGTATTTAGGTAATTCCTCTTGTTCATAAACAGACCATTCCTACATTCACCAGCTAGCCAGTATTCAGGAGCGTTTTCTCAGCATCCACAGCCTGAATGCATGGATTAAGCTCAATAGTGCAAGTCCAGTTTGCTGCCAGCGCTTTTCCAAGTCGCAGCCATCTCAGACTGTGATGCCCTTTTCAGCCTCATTATGACTTTCCAAACACACGCAGCTTCAGACGGTGCATAGGGAGCTTTATAGACAAAGCCATCCTATTTGCATGAGGTTTGGCTAAGCTTCTGCAAACAGTAGATCTCTCTGGGAGAGTAGAAAATATCGAGTCACACCCGTGGAATGTTCTAGCTGCTGCTCAGTCAGAGGTAGAAGGGTGCATACTTTGGCGTTGTCTGGTAAAACAGTAAAAAATTGGGGTGGAGGGCTGGAGTCTGCAGTTAAATCGTTTAGTTCTAGTTGTGAAATGGTTCAAACCGCTGGTCAAGTCCCATAAAAACAGAAGGTCGGAAAAATGTGGAGTAGACAGACATACATCCATGTGGAATTGGAGAGTCTCAGAGGCTTGTGTTGGTTTGGAGAGTTTCTGTTCTGTATATCTCACTGGAGGCCAGCTTGCTTGTTTTCTCTTTTCTCTTTCCAGTTTAACCCCTCAACACACAAGTCTTCTTACACACTAAGGTGTTCCGTACAAACTGGTGCAGCTATTCTCTGATAATAGTTTGTAAGTTTATAATAACACTTTATGTCCTCCGGCAGCCCACAGGGTGTTTAAATGAGCTAATAATTCTTTCACATGTAGTATCTGAATATTTTAAAAACAGTCTGGAATCAAAACAAATCTTTGTTACCTTATTAGTTCATGTCCCTGTCATATTAACACAACTTAACCCCTTAACACAGCAAGGGTTATTACACACTAAGGTGTATTGTAGAATAACTACAGGGACTTCTGTACAAACTGGTGGGGCTATTCTTTGCTAATAGAAGTTTGTAACAACATTTCTAGCGTACTGTAAGAGAATTACATAAGGTTGCCATCCATATCATATTAGCATTTTAATTGTATTCAGGTTTTAAACCATTTAAAAGCAGATTTTCTGTCTTCATGTATATCCACAATAGGGACTTTTTAGTTAAAGGTAAAAGTGTTTTACATTTTGTGTGTAGATTAATGTTAATTTATGATAAAGTACCGTCACAATTTAGAAAACAATTACATCTGCCAAACATAGAAAAGTAATAATGGGAAAATGGAGTCTGAAGACTTTCTTTGAGATAAGAAATTAAACCTGAGCAACAGATAAAACACTGGCTATATGAGTGCAGCTGGTTAACATGTTTCCAGTAGCTACATAAAGCATCCACTCAGTCAGGTATCCATTTAGGTGGTCATATAGGTTGTGTTCACAAAACCACAGCAAGGATAGCACATTTTTCTTAAAATGATGACTAGCTCTGTGTTTTCAAACAACAGAGGCAAAAAACAGTGTTAGCATGTTAACAGGGTATGTTGCTGTACTGGTAATGCAGTTGTACTGTAGTACACGGTAACACAGGTACTCACAAATCCACAGCACCGATAGGCTGAGTGCCTGTTTTAGTAGGTAGCTATAAAAAAAACCCTACCTGTTCAGCAGAAACGCCAACTCAGCATCACTTTTGAAGGCTTTCAGGTTGCAAAGCTTGCGGCTCCTAACAAAAGCCAGGCCAGTGTTTATCAGGATAATCCTGGAATGACAGAATACTGAGCACACAGATGCCATTTATGAGAATATTTTGACCCCTCTTCACTCAGGAATACTACTGCTTTCCATTTAAACAAATCAATCGTAAGGACTTTTTTTATGTTCCACATAAGACATACATGCCACAGACAACATTGTGCAAGTACTTCATTAAACTTTCCTTACTTCTACTCAAAGTCCCAAGCTCAGACTGCTATGAACATCCCATTCCACAAAATAGGCCCTTAGCGCTCTGCTCTCATCTTTCTATCATGGCCTTCACTCTTCGTGTAAGCTAGCCAACACTCCATCGCTCCAGTTCTTTCTAATACCTCAATTACCACATTTTTGTCTGTATGGCAAGGTCCAGCCTGTTCTAAATTATCTAATGATTGCTGCGGGCTCTTTTCGGGACATGTGATGCAAGGCGGTGGGCCAGGGCTAGTCTGGAGTTTGAATCAGTTCAGTCAGAGGCAGCCAGGTTGTTTCAAAGGCCCCCAAACTGCAGCTCGTAACCACCATTAACTCTGCCCTCCCGTGTCTGTCGCAACACAGCACACAAACAGAGGCCGAAGGATGGTCAGTTTGAAGTTTCAAGGCAGACGGACATTCTTTTTGCTGTCAGACGGCTTCCAGTTATAGAGACTGCAGCTCTGGACAGTATGGCGGATCAGATGGGGGAAAAGAACCCTTCTTTGTGTTTATTTTATGGCTACTAGCGCCTTTGATGACGAGGCACTTTCAGCAAAAATAGCTCAGTTATGCAGACTGTCTGATTTCCACTATTATGTGTCTTTCAGACACTGTATAGTCTCACTGAGTAGATGAAAGTGCTTGGAGTTTTTTATAAACAGGAACGCAGATCAGATTTTCAGTCTGGACGAACTATGCAGACATCAGAAGCCAGTCATTTAATATGAGTTGTACTACACTGTTTAAAAATGCTTGATGAGCATTATATGCTACAAGAATGACAAATGGTATAACATTAATGACTCATAATCACATGTGAATTGCTGTTATTAGGGCCACATAAATAATATATATTCAAATCCGGTCTAGGCCACTTTCAAGTGGTCTTAGATTAGATATAAAGCTAATTTGTGGCCATGCAACTTCAATCAGATGTTCAGATCGGAATTCCACTGCACATACACAAGCTTACGGTGATAACATGGCAGGAGTGCCTGTGTCTACCTTTTGTGCTTTTCTCTCCTGATGGCTGTTCAGAGCAAATTGTCTTTGTGACATAAGGTGTTTGACATTGTTCATGACACACTTGGTTAATCACAACAACATATACATGCATGTCATGGTTCATTCCTAATAAAGACAGCTACAAATCACAAATATGAATGTGATGATTCTGTCATTTTTTAAGTCTAAGTACCAGGACATTTCCAGTACTTTCTATCAGCTAAAGTTGTAGCTGAAGAGAATGTAGCGTAAACGTACAGCTAAACATTTTTTTTTTTATCTACAAATATTTTTACAAACATAACATGCATAAAGTTATTTGTCCAACAGTGGTTATTTTATGCCTATACATGGCTCTTTTGCCTGATAGAACCCTGGCTAGTTTGCACCCAAGAGCTTGAACATTCAGTTCTGCTGCCTTTATAACTTCAAGTGTCTGCTAAGTTGATTGCTAGGATTTTGTTAGTTGTTTCACTTTATTGCACTGGGTGCTGCTAAGCCATTCTATATTCATATTGTCCCAGGCATTTGCTAGTACGTTGCTATGGTATTTGTGGTGGATGCTCAGATGTTAAGTGGTTACTATAAAATCTCTTAGGGCTACAAGAGGATTGCTAGGTGGTGTCTATTGTGTTCTAGGTGGTTAATAGGGTATTGCTATGTGGTTTCTGAGGTATCATAGATGGATGCTATGTTTTCCCAGGTGATTTCTTGGATGTGTGCATGTATCGCGGTGAAATAAGAAAGATGTACAAACTTTTGCACAGCAATTTGTGAACATTCTTTTTTATGTGGAAAAAATTTTAGACTTTGAGCAGTTTGTGGAAATGATATGTGAGAGCACAGAGCTGTATATTAGCACACCTCTCATAATCAGATCAAACATTTTAGTTTGGTTTGGTGTTAAAATGGCAGAATCATTTTATTCATATACAGAATTTAATTTACTTGGCTCACCATATTTACAACAGGTTTGTCTCAGTCAGTGATAAAATATGACATCCTTAAAATTACTTGAATAAACACTTAACAGCTTATTAAACACTAAGGTGTATTATTTAGTAACTGCATGGACACCGGCAGGCCATAGGCTGTTTAAGGGGTTATGCCACAGCACCAGCATATAGTATAGACCTGTCATATATGCATTACCACCCAACAAGCAGAATGTAGAACTGAACCAGACTACCACTTGGGTAGGATCCAGACATAAGCACTGTATGGATTTAATGTCCTCCATATGGTGTGGCTCTTAAATCATCCATCAGAGCATATGCCACGCACCAGACTGGAAAACTCGCAACAATTTAGCGTTTCCTTAAACATAAGACAAAAATACCCCACATAACAGCATAAACCTCAAACACCCATAACCTGGCTGACCTTCAGTCATCTCTCCAACGTGTCTCTCCCTGTAATTGGTGACGAGGTCGGCAGACATGCGTCTCTGATTTGATTTTAATGTAAAAGAAGTGCACTGGGTGATGAAAAAAAAAATGGTCAATGTTATTCAAACAACTTAAAGAACAACCACAAAGCCTGAGCTACTGTAATGACATAATGCCAAACATAGATGGGAAAGGAGAGAGAGCGAGAGAATGCTGGGGTGAATCCTATGAGGAATGTTGTGCTGAATACCGCAGGAATGCAGCCACAAAAAGTTCAACTGCACAACAACGGAACAGCAGGGGTATCCCTCGTCCTCGCCCCAGAACTGCCCTGTCCCGTCCGAGGCTGAGGAAACCTACACGAGGAAAAGAGGAAAGAGCAAAAAAATGACACTTTAATGACATTTAGGTTTCTCCATAAAGGTGTACGACAGTGTTATTCAATCTAATCTCTGTATTTGTAACATATGCTCAAACGATCACTATACTTACAGAACCTATTGACCTACACACTTGAAATGAAATGAAATGACCTACACAATGGACAGATGCCAAAGATGCCATGAGTGTAAATTGAGTGAATAGGTTTTACTATTATATGAAGTATCAACTGCAAGTGCAGTAAGCAAATGCCAATGACAGAACCAGAACACCTCCATTATAATCAATCAGTTGGTGTATATTAGACACAAGTGTCAAAAAGCAATGCAGAAATCTTTCCTGATGAATGTCTTGTTTTTTTGGGGGGTTGTTTTTTTTGATGTCTTGGTGTTCCAAAATGGCTTTAAAAAGTGGCATAAAAATAATAATAGCATAATAATACAAGTAATAGGAATAGTATGTTTAATAAAAGACAGAGACTTTAAAAATCTCAGATTGTTTTTCATTTAAATCTGTAAATAAGCAGAACTTTTTAGAATTGTGAGAAAATACATGAGGAAACACGATTCTGCCCTATTTCTGATAAATATTTTTATTTGTTTTCATTTTTAATATTTTACATTTTTGGCAATGACCATGTTTAGGTATTTGTACAAGAATATTTTGGAAATTCTTCTCTTCCACTAAAGTTAATTTTCAGGTGACTTTTAGGTGGATCTTATCTCCTCATATGAGGATTTTACACAAAATTGAGGAGTTTATACAGATCGAGCACATGCTTTCATTAAAGCAAAACGAGGCATACAGCACCAAATATTACAAAAAAAATAATAATTTCATGTTAAAGATTTTAATATAATTAGATAATAAATTAATAGATTAAATTAGAAAAGAAAACAGAAGAAGCATTTTCACTACCTGCCATGCAAACACTACTTAAACCTACAGTTAAGATAGGGAATGCTAGCCCGCTGTACATACCCATTTTGCAGTTGGGTCCTTGAGCTACAAGAAGCCTGCAGTTGTTTATGTTTAGACTTGACATTTCCACTCTATACACTTACCAAAAGAAAATGCACATAAACTTAAGAAAAACTCTCTGCAAGGTATGATAGGGTAAAAAAGAAAAAGCATTGTTAAACTACCATATATTATTGTGATGTACACATTTCATATTCTGCATTTTCCATTCCTCATTTTTCCCTTCAGGTCCACTTATGACATTTGTGTGGTTTATGTACCAAAGCAGTCCAGTCCACAGCAGTTTCACAGGGCCATTTCCCAACCTATCTGTAGCCCGTTGAATTAAACTGGTGTTTTTTGTTGCAATGCTTTTAAGACATACACATACAGGGCAGCCAATCAAAACACAATATATGTTGGGACAAATGTATTGGGACACCTGATCATTTATTGTTTTTTCCCAAATGAAGAGTTTTAAAAAGGTAAATAAAAATATATAGCCACAAATTTGACAACTATCAGTCAGGGCTATTTATCTAATATCCGTGCCAACATCATGAATTCAGATCAAGAAGAGTTATGACACGAAAGGCAAGCTTGTCTTTGTTATTAGACTCTGGGTAGGACATGTCATAGGTAGCATGTAATTATGCTGGCTTTTTATGTCCTAGAGAGCTACACAGAGGCTGAACAGAGGCTGGTTGTGTGATTGGACTAAGTAAGTGAAAGCAGATTAGCATGTGTCTTAAAATGCAAATTCAAGAACATCTGTTGATGGTTAAACGATTCTGCTGGCCTAGAGCAGTCAAGTGTAGAAAGAGCCTTTAACCGAGGGCTATTTGTCTGCTCTTTTGAACAGAGCGTATTCCCATGTACTTGTCTAGATTTTCACATATGGAACTAATAGCTTGCAGAGGTATTTTTAGGTCTACTACAAGAAATGGACAGCTCTGCTAGACAGCTTTTGGCTGTTCGTTTCTTCAGTTAACATTGTGCATATTTGGCATCTAACGGAATGAAAGCTCTTTGACAGTCAAGAAAAACATCCAAAAGCACTTCATAATAATAAGTAGCACCTTTTAAACTGAAAGTGCTGTTTCTGATTATTTTTGTATTTGGCTTAATTATTTTGTCTTGCTGTTCGTCCTCACTCAGCAGACGAGTTTTAGTCAGTGTGATCCGCATCTCCATGACATGAATTGATTTTGATCTGATTAAAATATCAACCTGTATCATGTAGATGGCATGTTTTGGTTTATCCATCAGCTAATGGATGGACAAAAGTGGGAGCAGGCGAGACGGAGCGAAAATTGCGATCCTGGAACTAAACAGCAGTGGAAAATTGCCCCCTGGCAGCCGTGCTGCTCGCCCCAAGAATTTGGGATCTGTTATTTTTGTACAGAGAACAATAAACCACCTACAAATTATGTCCAAAAAAGCCCCACTGGACTCCCTTATGCCCCCCTCCCTTATTCCAGCTCAAAAGGAATGGGATATGTGGTCACATGACCACATCCCCGAAAGTATAATTATATCTGCAGGCCCTCGTTTTGTCTGCGGATGGAATTCCTTTCCGTTACATCATCTGAGTGTGACCTTTGACTTGTCTCTGGGGCTGATGCTCTTCTGCTGTCTCCATTTGCCAAATTTAGTTTCAATCACAGAGTGCGTCACTCTTCTCTTCTGAAGATTGTGGTAATCCCGTGGGCTTCAGGGGCTCCAGTCCTGGCCACTAGGGGTCTGCAGAAGTATGTCTGTAAATGGATTAGTAGAAATAGCAACTGGGAAATTTGCTAACAATGTATTTATCATTTTTTATTGCTTTGTTAGTGCAGCTCATTAGAACAAGAGAGCATGATGCCGTTGCAACCCTAATGCACACTAAATGAGTGGGCCAAGACACCCTAAAAGGGTTGGCCTTGGTCTGCCTTTAAATTTCAAGCCCTGGTGCAGTAACTTTGAAGCATTAACACAATAGACATCCCACACAGAGTTTCTAATGGCAGACTGCGTTAGTCAGAAACTCTCATTTTGAACAAGGAAACGCATGAATAGCAATGTAAGTCACATATTCAACATGTTTTGTTGTTCCTATGATTGAAAAACAATAACAAGCACCTACTGATCCAAACTGCTCTCTGAATGACCTTACTCATTTCCCTTTCCCTTGCTCAGGAAAAAAAAACATCCAACAAGCAAGCTAGAACATGCAGCATAAGTCTTGGTGTGGCTGATTTTAAAAATTAAATCAAATTAAAAAGGGATTTAGATTCGGCCAGTGGAATGGATACTAGTAGGCCTAAGCAAAGAGGCTATTGCATTTATTGTCTCCAAATATTTGTCATAAATGTTCCTTAACAGTGACTCTTCAACAATGTATCATTTATGCAGATATATATAAATAAAAACAAACTTTAGATCATACATAATCACTCATGTGACAGCCTATATTTAGTTGACTTAGCCCAACTAAGCAAGTCATGTGTTGATGTGACTGTTTCTTGGCTGTGATATTTTGATGTATATCAATGGTCTTATATACCCTGGGAATAAATATTTTCCTTTCATGAGGAATGTATTGGTGCAATGGCAAGGATGTGGTATAAATCCCAAGATAGAGTTAGTCCAGGGCCTCAGAATGCCTTAATGTGGCCCTCTTTCTTCTACTTGTTTTAGGAGCTGCTCGTCATCATTTCCAGGTTAAGCCTGTGGTTAACCTCTCCATGTCCTCTTCATGCCTTTTAAAACCCATTTCCCACCCACCTTTTTTCACAGGGCTCTTGTGAAGTTCTGTAGAGCGGGTGGCACTTAAATAAACTCAGTGTGGTGGGTATAGTTGAACTATTGTTTAAAGCTCTGGAATGCTGATTCGGCAATAACTGCCTTGTAGGAGGTAAAGTATCAGTCTTTTTTTGCCCTCAAAGAGGGGCACCGAGCATGACATTAAAGTTTAACAGAGCTGAACATATTTATTCCTGTGCTATTGAGGTTGGAATGCGGCCGCAGGCGCTTCAGGGGCTTAGCGTCCAGCACTAGCGCTGCCGCAAGAAGACAACGTTACCTAGCGCACCTGAAGCATGCCACACACGGAGCCGGGTTTATTTTGCCGCTGGCCATCGCATCCTGCCGGGCCTACCGCAGAGGTGGACAGTTACACCACATCGTTAATGATTGGCAGGGCGCAACACTGAGTCACACACAGGCGGCGCGATGAGCCCAGGAATACTGTAACTTACTCGAGTGTGTGAGTGAATGTTTTCGTGTAGGGGGTAGGTTAGTGGAGGGTAAGAACTGGCAGCCTTGAGCTGGGCTGGAATGAGAGGTTGTTGACAGACAGGGTACATTACCATGCCATGCTTCCAGCGGCCAGAGCTGGAGCTCCTACTGTACTCCAGCCCCAGACCACAAGGAGAAAGCTAGAGAGAACAAGGGAGGAAGAAAGAGGGAGGGAAAGGGAAAAATGAGAAACAGAGAGACAGGGAGACAGAAGGCCCAGAGTGAAGATTCCCTTATAAGGAGAGTCTTCCTCCGAGACGGTGCGCATGTAGTAACAGCATGTCTGCTGGCATGGCCGGCGCATTCCTCCAGCTCTCACTCGCCCCTCGCCCAGAGCTTTTCATTTCCGATTGGCTGCCACTCGAAAGCCAGCGCTGCCTTTCCTAAGGAGGAGGGGGGACCAGGTTTTTTCTCTTTTTTTTTTTTTTAAATACACAAACGGATAAGTCTAGCCGCTTTCCTGCATCTTACTGTCTGCTCTCCGTCTAGTAGCCGCTGGAGCAAAACAAGACCCCGCCACACACCTGCACTGTGAAGCATACAGACTAAACCTTATTAGCAAGGTGAAAGCCCTGGGTGAAAAAAGAAAAACATACATAGTGATTAAAGGACTGGGTCAAACTGAATGTAGCTAACATGAGTCAGAGTTGGAGCTTTGAAGCAATACTTCTATAGCCAACATGATAAACACAATGTACAAATAAACCCATATGTCTGTATTTTTCTGGCCTGACCATGCGACCGTGTAAAATCTCATTCCCATGAACTTACACCTGTTCATGGTATTATGAGAGCATTAAGTGTACTCTACATTTTAAATGGAGGTTTTCCATTAAAAGGAAAATACAGTCTACAACTATGCTTAATTCTTGTCCTATCGGCCTGTATGTAGGCCCACACACCAACCTATAGATTAGCTATAGTAATTGCAGTAGTATAGTAGTTAAATAAATAGTAGGTCCATGGTTCAAGGGGTTAAAAGACTTTTGTAATTCCATGTTAAGCCTTCTGTTCCATTCACAAAGCAATAAATGTGTTTTTTTATTCCAAGCCAGTGTTACAGTAAACCATAACCATGCAGTAAATTCGAAAACAAGTGCTCTAAGCTCTGAGAGTAGCTTGCCTTTACCAACCCAGACAAACATGTAGCCATACGGCCATTAGATGAACTGCTATTAGTGAAAAAAATAGGAAAAAAAAAACCACATGAACAGAGAAGGTGGATATTGCCAAGACTGCAGTTTTATTTTGATATGTGACAGCCGCTCTCTGCCTCAGACAGCTGGAATGCAGAATGGCAGGGGGTGTGAGTCTAGAGGTTGGGGAGGGGGGGTAGGGAAGCAGAGGGGGCAGGAAACTAGGAAAGAATGCCAGGAATGTCCATGTTTATCCAGAGCTCCATTCAGCCAGAGGCGGCCCACCAAAGCTCGACGGGTATAAAGGGTGGGCCGCCGCTGCCTTCCAGCTCAGAACACTCCGACTCCTCCTGAGAGAGAAGCAACAAGGGTTGAGCTTGAAGCAGCCCAGCACAGCCTTACCGAAGCTACACTCTAGCTTTCCACTCGACGAGACCAGGAGGGAACGGCCTGACCCCAACGGGATCGACTTGATCATACACAAGAGAGAAGACAACAGCTCTGCAGAAGCTGAGCAAGACTTTGGAAAAGCCCAAAAGAGAGATTTTTAAACCAGAGATTTTTGAAACAGAAAAATAGAAGACGCCAAGATGTTTTCTGGAATGAGCCTGAGACTAGTTTCTGTGCTCTGCTTCACCTTCTTCAGCTGGGTAAGTTTGTTTTATGCTCTCTGCCATGTCTCAGTAAAGTGTAATAATAAGAACATGACCAGCCTGCTGCTGTAAGGCTATGTACATCTGGAACTACAGTAATCACATGGACTACACTAAGAATACTGATGTCCTGTAGGCAGCATCTAAATGAATGAATGAAGGTAGAAGCTGTTAAACTTACTAAGAAGTTTCCTTTCCTGATTCCTTTCTCAGGTGGTAGCTCAGGAGTGCAATGGCCAGTGCCAGTGCCCCGATGTGCCCCCACAGTGTGCTCCGGGTGTAAGCCTAGTGCCGGATGCCTGTGGATGCTGCAGGGTGTGTGCCAAGCAGCTGGGAGAGCTGTGCACGGAGAGAGATGTTTGCGACCCTCACAAAGGCCTCTTCTGTGACTACGGTTCCCCGAGCAACCGTCGCATTGGTGTCTGCACTGGTAAGCTTGAGAGGCCTCAGTCACACATAATATAGCTGATGATCCTCAGAACCGTTAGACAACATGCTTCCACTGCATAACACAGTTCCTCAGAGGTAACCTGTCTACTTGCTCTGTTCCCTATAGCCAGAGATGGTGCCACCTGTGTGTTTGGAGGAATGGTGTACCGCAGTGGCGAGTCATTCCAGAGCAGCTGCAAATACCAGTGCACTTGTCTGGATGGAGCAGTTGGCTGCGTCCCCCTCTGTGGGATGGATGTCCGGCTGCCCAGCCCAGACTGCCCTGCTCCCCGAAGGGTCAAGGTGCCAGGAAAGTGCTGCGAGGAGTGGGTCTGCGACTCGCCACAAACCACAAACACCTTTGTGGGCTCTGCTCTTGCAGGTAAGAAGCAAAACAGTGCTCATTGACAAGCAATTCATCTCAGTGCTCATTGTCAAGTAACTTTAATGAATTATTAAGAAGCCACTAATAGGTCAGGTACAGTTTTTCTGTATCTGCCAATGGTGATGCATCAGTGACGTCACTGCACTACACTGACTAATGTCTTGCTCTGTTTTGGTTTCAGCTTACAGAGAGGAAGAGACCTATGGCCCAGATCTTTCCATGATGCGTGAGAACTGCCTGGTCCAGACCACAGAGTGGAGCGCCTGCTCAAAGACCTGTGGCCTGGGAATCTCCACTCGTGTCACCAATGACAACCGAGAGTGCCGTCTGGAGAAGCAGTCTCGTCTCTGCATGGTGCGCCCCTGCGAGTCCCACCTGGAAGAGAGAATCAGGGTAAGCATCAACCATGTCATGTCATTTTTATCTGCTGCATCAGTGGTCACCAACCTTCCTTTCGGAGTTCTACCTTAAGTTTGACCTCTGGTCCAAAATCTCACACACCTGATCCACCTAATCCAACACTTCCGATGACCATGTTAAGTTAGATCAAATGTAGTAGAGGTAAACTCTACAAGATGGTATATCTCCAGGAATTGAGTTGATGACCACAGCACTGCACTGCCCAGTCCCTTCAGCCACATTAAAAGGAACATGTTGTCTAAACCCATGTCTGTTTTCTTTTACAGAAAGGAAAGAAGTGCATCCGCACCCCAAGAGTCTCCAAGCCCATGAAGTTCGAGATCTCGGGCTGCACCACCACCAAGGCCTACCGGCCCAAGTTTTGCGGCGTTTGCACAGATGGCCGCTGCTGCACCCCCCACCGGACCGCCACTCTGCCCATGGAGTTCAAGTGCCCCGATGGCCAGGTTATGAAGAAGCAGATGATGTTCATCAAGACCTGCGCATGCCACTACAACTGCCCCGGTGAGAATGACATCTTCGAGTCTATGTACTACAAGAAGATGCTCGGCGACATGGCATGAGGGGGAGGATCGGAGGAATAGAAGGAAAATCTGTCCAATGACTGTCCATTTCAAACAGATATCCATCTCATATCTCAGCACAGTACTCTGTCTATTTCCTTTTGGTTTTGTTCTTTTCAATTTACACATCTTCTTTTGTGTTGTATATGTGTTTTGTATCACTCAGAACTGTTTTAATGTACGCTTGGTGGATATCTGGGGCTCTTTTTTGCCCTAAAGTAAGTGAGTGAGTGTGGGTTGCGGGTGGGCAGGAGGGAGGGAGGGTGGGATTAAACGACAGGGCGTTTAATGCTGATGCCCCTAAAATAATACTGCACTATAGCCTGACTTGGTGGCGCCCCTTGTCACTGATTGGCCTGACAACGCTGAGGCCCCTTCCCTAAACTGTGGTGGGCAAATCCAGACTTGGAGAGCAAGAGTGGTGAAAGGTGAGGAGGGCGGCGGCTTTTTAACCTTGGAACGGAGGCCAAAACGCCTCACCCAACTGAGAGAAAGCGAGAGAGAGAGAGAGAGAGAGAGAGAGAGCAAGAATGTGCTCTTGTATGTAGTTAACTGTGTGTCTCAATGCTGAGCAGGAGGCCAAATCCTAGGCTTCAGATGTTAGGGCACTGAGAGTACCAACTGACTGACACCTTTGTCCAAAAAAAAAAAAAGACTGGATGATTTGCAGCTCATTCCTTTGTGTGTGTTTTTGTAACACTGTAGATAATGTACATATTTTGTACAGTTTAAGTTAATTTAAGTTTAAGTCTGTTAAGTCTGTTATGTCTGTTTTTTACTACGTGTTATGATGATAGCCCGTTTTGCTGACTTGACTGTTCTTGTTACAGTTTGTGTACTATTTTATTGAGAAGTGTGACCAAAAAGTTACGTTTTGAACTTTTGTAGTTTGGAATAAAATATTATATTTTTTATATAAATCTTGTAAGTTCTGATTCCTTTTTTTATTTTGCTCCTTGTGGCAGCGTTCCACATAGGAAATACATACCAATTATAGCTCCGTGTTTTTCACCACACAGTTTTATACCTCCTTGGTGGACCACACAGCTGCATTGTGCTCTGCATTGCTTCCGAGACCACACACATTCAAATCATTCATGGCAGACATTCATAAGCCATATTCATTTGTAGAATAGAACACACATATACACACACACACACACACACATGTACAGCCACTGTATAACACACTCATTGCACACTCACTGCAAACCCACACACGTGTGTGTATTAACAGAAACACTGATACACATACACATGCTATATTAAATAGTGGTCTGACACTGAAAGTGCTAAGAAAAGGCCCAGGCCAGCAATACATTTGCACAGGAGCCAGACAGACAGCAGACAAACATTCACACACCAGTCATGTTTGTGAGGAAGCAAAGGCATAGACTTCAGGTTTGTGTGTGGATGTGTGTGGCAGAAATAGTACAAAGCAATTTTATGATGCATCCAGTCAGTAAAGAGGAAAGAAAGAAGCTGCACACTCAGGTTTTTATTAGACATGGGAAGCATGCATTTATTGACCAGCTAATGTAACACATTTTCACATTCTCATTTCGCAGCACCAAACACAGGCCAGTTTTGTGGCCTACAATGTGGGGTCCCTTGTAACATTTGGGGACATTTCACCAAAGGCTCTGCTCCAAAACTTTTCTGCAATGATTTGTATTACAGTTATTAATTTATTAGAGCCCCTCTCATCTGTAGGGCCAGAAGAACCATAGAAAGTCACTGCTAATTCAAATTAGTGTGAACTTTTAACTATTGTGAAACAAAATAATACAAACCCACATATCAAGCTTTAGGCACACTTTTAAAGAAGGATTGTATGCACTTAGTGACGATCCTTATATTAAGATTAAAGGTCTTCTATGAGTGCTGTTAGAAGTGTGCTTATTTGTCAGTGAAACTACATACAAGCCATTATGACTGATATTTATGTTACAACTGATGTGAAACCTGTTCCTCAAGTCATTAAATATTGCTTTTCCATTTCAGTTAGTGAATCCAGGGCACATTACCTGAAGCCCAAAGTGTTCCACTCAAGCGCAACATATTGCCTGAGACATGACTACCCTCTGGTGTACACTTATGCCATTAGTCATTATTCCAGTATATTTCAGCTTCAGAAATGTGTATGAGCAAAGATGACGTTGTTTTGATCTGAATATATCTTCTCAGAGGTGCTGGCAGACTGGCTGATCACAAAGCAGTATAAAAAGTGATGTAAAGTTAGCAGCTAAGGGTCATTTTTAGTGTCAAGAGCAAAATTAGTTTGGGAATTTTTTTGTAATATAAAATAATAATAAAGACATTTTATTAATAAAATCCATTTAAAGGATTATAACAATATAAATATGAATGGTATAATCTTACCACATTATTACAGGAGTGATATCAAGCTGTTAGGCAAGAATGTCCTGTTAAGCTGACAAAGATGGACATTAATGGTTTCTAAGCTTGCTTTTGAGCTTTATATTACCCTCCCATGTTCCCTTGCTTTGGTATAGACTGTGCCTGTCTAGTCTCCTTCTCATGGATCAATCAGGTTTAGCACATGGCCAAACCTTTTACATTTGTGTTTACTAACACAGGTCAAACCACTGCCATGTCACTCATCTCAATGCACTTTTCAGACTCAGCTCATGCCAAACTAACTGGCTTTAGTGTTGTTAGCAAAGTCTCTGTGATATTTCAGTTCTTAATGTGTGTTTGGCTTGCCTTTCTAGGTTTTGATATGCCCATTGTTTTCTTGAGTTATGAATGTTCCTTGTGTTTATTCGCCTTTACGACCCTGCCTGTCTTGTTCATGTGCCTTGGAGATGCCACAAAAAAGTTACTTCGTGATTGCATTTCCCCTTACAGACAAATTTGATACAGAAGACTTCGCTGTCCAAGGTTGCAGTGAGTGACAAGGACCACAAGCCTGTCTCCACACCACCGGTGCTTCCTCTGTAGGGACCGTGAGGAGGGTACTAAAAGTAACCTTCATAATAATGTTAGCATGTGGGCCAGTCTTAAACTGAAGAAGTTAGACAGCGGAGCTCTGAACTCTTTCATTGAGTTCTCACTCCTCCTTCATCCCCATGGAGAAAAAATAAGGATCCCCAAGAGAAAATTGGGGAAAGGCTGTTTCATTTTCTATCAACAGTCAGAGAGCCAGCAGGAGTGTACACAGCTCCTCTTAGTACCTAGGAGAACTCTGTGGAGACAGACATTGTTGCCCTTACCAGAGCTGAAAAGTACACTGCTCAAAAAAATAACACTCAAATATCACATCCTAGATCTGAATGAATGAAATAGTCTCATTGAATACTTTGTTCTGTACAAAGTTGAATGTGCTGACAACAAAATCACACAAAAATCATCAATGGAAATCAAATTTATTAACCAATGGAGGCCTGGATTTGGAGTCACACACAAAATTAAAGTGGAAAAACACACTACAGGCTGATCCAACTTTGATGTAATGTCCTTAAAACAAGTCAAAATGAGGCTCAGTATTGTGTGTGGCCTCCACATGCCTGTATGACCTCCCTACAATGTCTGGGCATGCTCCTGATGAGGATCTCCTCTCAGACCTGGACTAAAGCATCTGCAAAACTCCTGGACAGTCTGTGGTGCAACGTGACGTTGGTGGTTGGAGTGAGACATGATGTCCCAGATGTGCTCAATCGGATTCAGGTCTGGGGAACGGGCGGGCCAGTCCACAGCTTCAATGCCTTCATCTTGCAGGAACTGCTGACACACTCCAGCCACATGAGGTCTAGCATTGTCCTGCATTAGGAGGAACCCAGGGCCAACTGCACCAGCATATGGTCTCACAAGGGGTCTGAGGATCTCATCTTGGTACCTAATAGCAGGCAGGCTACCTCTGGCGAGCACATGGAGGGCTGTGCGGCCCTCCAAAGAAATGCCACCCCACACCATTACTGACCCACTGTCAAACCGGTCATGCTGAAGGATGTTGCAGGCAGCAGATTGCTCTCCACAGCATCTCCAGACTCTGTCACGTTTGTCACATGTGCTCAGTGTGAACCTGCTTTCATCTGTGAAGAGCACAGGGCACCAGTGGCAAATTTGCCAATCCTGGTGTTCTCTGGCAAATGCCAAGCGTCCTGCACAGTGTTGAGCTGTAAGCACAACCCCCATCTGTGGACGTCGGGCCCTCATACCATCCAACATGGAGTTTCTAACCGTTTGTGCAGACACCTGCTGGAGGTCATTTTGCAGGGCTCTGGCAGTGCTCCTCCTGTTCCTCTCTTTGCACAAAGGCAGAGATAGCGGTCTTGCTGCTGAGTTGTTGCCCTCCTATGGCCTCCTCCACGTCTCCTGGTGTACTGACAGACACAGCAAACCTTCTTGCCACAGCTCGCATTGATGTGCCATCCTGGATGAGCTGCACTACCTGAGACACAGAGTTTGGGTTGTAGAGTCCGTCTCATGCTACCACGAGTGTGAAAGCACCACCAACATTCAAAAGTGATCAAAACATCAGCCAGAAGGCATAGGTACTGAGAAGTGGTCTGTGGTCCCCACCTGCAGAACCACTCCTTTATTGAGTGTGTCTTGCTAATTGCCAATAATTTCCACCTGTTGTCTATTCCATTTGCCCAACAGCATGTGAAATTTATTGCCAATCAGTGTTGCTTCCTAAGTGGACAGTTTGATTTCACAGAAGTTTGATTTACTTGGAGTTATATTATGTTGTTTAAGTGTTCCCTTTATTTTTTTTGAGCTGTGTATATCTATGGCAATAGCCATAGATGCTTTAATATGCCTATTAAATGTGACACACTCTATTCTTAATTACAAATTAACAGATTTCTCATTTTCAGTATGTTTTATTCAAGAAATATTACAGAACTTTTACAGGCGTATTACAATCAAACATGCATCATGCATAGTATCTGAACTTAATTATTATTATTTTTTATTTAAAATGTATATTTTCTAAATATTTAACATTTGTAAAAAAAAATAAATAATAATAAAATAAAATAAAATTGGTATGTAAAATATTTCCTGCAGTATAAAAAGTATTATGTCTTTACTATACTGCAAAAAACACATTAAAATATTTTTAAACAAAAGGTTGTATTACATCAGCCTATTAATTTTAAAATACCATTTTAAAAGAACATTTAAAAGGTAAGAAGGAAAAAATAATAAGCATAATAAAAAAAAAATCAACAACAAAACAAATACAAAATAGTTAAGATGTCTCCAAGAGATATATGCATGGATTGTAATTTGCCTTTAATCATTTTTAACTCTCATTGGCACTTGATGAACCCTCCTTATGGGGCTGTTAAAAGGCCTTGTTCCAGGAACAGAACTTCCTTCCTCAGGAACTCCAAAAGGTACTGATATGAAAAATAATTACAATAAAAAACATTAATATTAAACATAGCAGAGTAACATCAGAAAATGATGATACTGTTTCACTTTCTAGAGATTTCTAATTGTACATACCTTCCTCATTAACATATTCATGCTTGGTTATGTTGACATATCCCGCCAAATAGATCACATATTCATTTGTGAAATCTGCATGCTCAATGGGGAAGACAACAAAAGGTGGCTTCTCTGGGTTGTTGTCATACAGGTACCATCTACCCTCTAGTTGGAAGCATCCAACCATATGGTTTACTGACTCATTCTTCTTACACAGCAGCAAGAACTGAAGCTCGAAGGTCCTGAGAAAGCAGCAGGGAAAAGGAGACCAACATCTTCATAGCTTTATAAAACATGTTGGCAACACTTAAACACTACCTGCTAATTTTGTCTGCAGTACTTACCTATCATATTTGTCTGTAATAGAAAGTGGAGGAGCTGTGTCTTTACGGCCATCAACATTCACAAGGGCACAGCAGGGATCTACATAGTTCAGCCCTAGCAGCTTCACATCACCCAAGCATTCCAATTCACTACAAAAAAAGATACAAAAAGATAAAAAAAATAATAGCCAACAACCCATTCCGTAATTAAAGTCTACATGGTGCTGCATGGTCCATCATGATAGATTCATTCCATGCACTCTACAGCACAAGGAAAAGCATTTGTTAAGGCTGTTAAGAAAGTCTAAAAGTGATAATAATGCCTGCACTATGCCACCAGAGGTCCTCCTTTCCAAAGTTCCACACCTCATCATGAGTAAACTCTCCTGCTCCTCATTGCAGGCTACTGCACCCTATCAGAGGACTGTGAAACCCCTTACTTATTGAGAAATCAGGCCTATGACTTTGTCACTTGCATTTCTGAGCCCATGTTTTGTGCCTTATGATGTTCAGGTTTTTTAGCTTTGCAGCCTTTGTGTTTTGATTAATTACTCTTAGACTTCTCTATAATACACAGCACACAAGAAAATTAATCATTGTAGGTGACTTCTATCATTACACAAGTTAAGTCTGGAAGTTCTAACCGGTGGGTGAGCCTGCCTTTGTATTTTAACACATTTAATGTAACTGCAGAAAGGTCTTACAATAAATAAATGTAAAATGTCAGTTATAGAGATGTTACAATTTAAGAAATAGTATTTTTAGTAATATTAGTAGTATTTAATAGGAATGTTCTCATGTATCATGCTAACATCTACATTGAATTTAAGATTAGGAAAAATACACTTTAGCACATGTTTTGTGCTTAATGCATCAAATACTGTAGATGAAAATATCATGGTTGATATTTCATGGTGCTCAGAGGAAAACAGTTAGCTAGGTACCAAAACTTAAATTTTCTTGAGCTGGTGTTTCCCTTTTTTGTCTGAAATAATTTCAATTACATGTTTCCTTTAATGGAATGTTTTGGGTCATTATCATGTTGCATGGTCCACCTCTGCCATATTGTCTAGGTGTTCTCAAACTCATACAGTCTTTCTGTTTGTAGAAGTAGTACTTTAACATGAACTTTAGCAAGAGCTACCCATACATCATATGATGACCTGATCATGTTGGCAGATGTATTACTCATAAATTACTAGACTAGACAGTGGCTAAATTGTTCTGACATTTTTTTAAATCTATAATCTAAATCAAACTAAATGTCTGAGGTTTAAATAAGTCAGGCTCCTCCAGAATTCCCTTTAATGATGCTCTAATCATCTGTAGCTGATGTGCTGAACCTGATTCTAATTTTAGGCATTTTAACTAGTAAATGTGGGCACGTCCTCACAAGAACTGTATTCATATTAATAATATTTGACAAATGATTTCTCAGTTTTGTGTGTTTAGTCACATTACCTCTATCTCTCAATACTGTTAAAATGAATAGCACATGTTTAAATAAGATTAAATACTTTAAAAAAAGAAAAATTGTCACTTCTCATTAATATTTACTTTATACTATTTACTTTATTGCTATAAAACATACTTTATTTTAGCAATCAGGACACGACAACTGTAAATATGGAAGATACATTGGGAAACATTTACCTTATTGTGCTTTGGTGCAGTTCATCAAAGATTTGAGGGCTCAGTCTGTCTTCATCAAAATGGTAATTGGCACATACCAGATCATTAAATATAGGTAAGTGATCTCCTACTTCACTCCAGACATTGACCTCATCAACCATATTAAATCTACAACTATCTGATAACAAGTTTAACTGAATTAGCCAGAGAGCTTTAGCTTTGTTATACTGTCCTGTACAGAGAAAGGTCATAACTGCAATGATTGTACGGTCACTTCTAAAAATTTGCACAATCAAATAATTTTGAATGTAACAGTTAAGAAGAACAACTAGAAAAGAATCAAGGACACATGTGTTTATAAACTGATATTGGCCATAGTAGCCACCAGCTTTCACAGAGCTTCTGCAAACATCAGGGATCAACATCTGTAGCTCATCATGGCTGCAAGAGAGTTAAAAAAAAGTGTTAAGCATTTAACATTAAAAGTGTTGAATACAATTACATGTTGTCACAAAGCAGCTTTTCAAAATCAGTAATTTAGTTAAAAAGCAAGAAAACAACAACATAAGACATAAATGCCTAAGACCCCCGGTGAGCAAGCCAAATGCAAACTATTACCAATAAACTCCAAAACGTCCTGGCACACATATCAGCAGTTATCTGTTCTATTGTGTTGGTCCTTACAATGCTACAATTTCTTTAATAAATAGCTGACTATGAACCACTGACAGGCTAGTAGTGGCGGCCTAAATGTTACTGATTATTAATTAATTTAATGTTAGAGCTGGATACAGGTACTAGGCTGAGAGACAAAAGGTTCCAACTGTGGCTGAACTAACTTGGCAGTGATGGCAACTAATACTAGTGTTAATCAAAACTGAGATTTCATTCTGCCCAGAAATACTAACTGATCAATACCAGAGACCTACTCAAGATTTTAACAATCAAGCCACAACCATGATGGTTCTTTTTTAACTGTAGTGAGAACTCCACAAGGTCAGTAAATATTGTACTTTGATTTTGAGTCAATCCTCTTTGAATGGCGCCCTGAGGCTCAGGTTTGCCAGGGGACGTAAAATCCACCCCTGCGTCTCCTACACCCCAGATACAGTAAAAGATTTTTACTTCTTTGATTTGTGTATTAGGATTAGATGTGTCTGTTATATGTATCTATATCTATATGAAGGATTCACATTAATAAAAACATGCAACAGGTATGATTGAATAAGGAGGCACCTACAGTTTTAACTGAACATATGTAACTCCCATTGCAAATTAGGTTTAGTAGTTAGCAACATTTGCAAGCTCCCAGCTGTTTACATTAAACCAATCAAACCCCCAGCGGCCACCAGATTCTTGAGAAAAAAGACTGCAGAAGACCTGCAGCAAGATTTGGTGGCCACAGGCAATGAGGTTTCGGTTAAGGTGCATACTAAACGCTGAACACCAAGAGATGTATCTCTACTGACCCAAAGATTCTGGAGTGGCGATCACAGTCACCTGAATTGAACTACATAAAAAATCTTTGGTGGGAAGAAGGCTGTTGCAGCTTGCAAACCCAAGGATATTAGTAAACTGAAGACCACCGAATAAGAGAAATGGGTTAAGAATCTACAGGAACACTGCCAGGAGCTGATGTCAGGCTGTGAATCACTTTTACAGCAGGTCAGAACAGCAAAAGGGTGCTCTACTAAGTACCAAGTAAATACTAAAGTAAGTACTAAAGACACTTGTCATGAAGGGGTTAAATAGTTGTTCTATTAGTTGTGTTCAACTATTTAAACTTGTCTTGTTTGATTGGTTTATTGCAAATAAAAAGGCCCACAAAAAGGTCCATATGCAGTAAAAGGCCCATATCAAAAATACTGCAAAGTTCACCACAGATTAAAAACACGCAAAGCTTTACCACAAGCTGACAAGCTGGCTCACTGGCCAATATTCTCACTCTAACCACATTCAGACTTTCCATATAATACTGTAATATATATTTAAATAAAGTCAGACCTGGTATCATTAACAGAGATGGCTTCACCAGTACTTAAAAACACTCATTAACAGAATATAATGCATAAGTAAATATAATGCACAAGTAAATATAATGGATCAAAATCATACCTTTCAATATAAGCAGCCTCTGTGTGAAAAAGAAATGGAAGAAATTGTTTCAGATGATAAGTTTGAAGTAAAAACCTAAAATGTCTTAAAACTTAAAAACAGGTATATACCTTCCATTAGTTTCTCATATTCCTGCTTTAGTCTAGAGATGTACCCTGGTTCGTGACTGCAAGAAAAATAAATCTGTCACCAGTCATTTTATTTGATTTGATTCAGCAACAATCCCACCCACAATCAACACTAAGCAACACATTTCTAGAAATGCTACGCTCAAAAGTGCTAACATGGCTATGATGGCTAAGGCTAGCATGAGTTAGCATAGCATGAGTTAGCATAATTCAGGTTTCAAAATCCAGAAATCATGAAAAAGACATTTTGTCCATGCAGCATAGGTTGGAACTGCTAAACAACACTTTTGGATTTGTCCTTTGTGGAAAAAATCAACAGAATTTTAGATTTTGGATTATATCCTGAGTGCATCCTCAGTGTAAACGGTGATAAATGACAAAAATTAAAAGAAGTTTCATTACCTTGCTCTTATCTGACAGCTACTCAATGTGAAACTACATTCTTACTTATACTTTCATTACCATAACTTGGCGAACAGGTGGGATGCTTTGTTGTTCATGTTAGAATGCTTTGATCTTTATTGCAGATTGGATCAAGTTTCTGTTGACTCTTCTAGTCACCAGAAACTAAAACACTTAAAACAGTTAAAACACTTAATTAAAACACTTAAAACACTTAAAATACTTAACTAAAACACGATTCCAAGCTATTTTTTTTTTTTACTTTTAGTCAAGAACATGGGGTTGACTTACCTTGCCATTGTACGTGCCATCAGTGTCTTTCTCAAAATGGCGACTGTCTCTTTCTTCTAGATGTTTCCATGACGTTTACATGGCGGTTAATGGGCGTTGTGTTTTGTGCATGATTTAAACAGCAGGTAATTACACAAATGTGGATGTTCGTACAGCCGCCCACACTTGCAGGACGTTAATAGGGGATTTTCTCTGCAACTTCAAAACACAAAGCCATCCTGTTTATTCACCTCCACTTGTTGCACAGTTTACTGTTAGTTTAGGTGAATGTCTTTTCACAGAGCAGTACCATTTTTTCTCTCTTTCTCTTCTCTACACAGAAAACAATGAATGAAATAGCAGAAATTATAATGTAATCTACTAAACTCAACAGGAAACCTCAGAAACCTAACATGGTATCATTGGTTTCACCGCTGCTTGGCACTACTGCAAGATCTATACACGTCACTGCAACCACATGCAAGTCTGGCGAGCTACTACATCTCAGCTATAGCACAATCAGGATATCTCAAGCTCCTTTCTGTTGAGTGAAATCCCTGATTGAGTGGGAAATCATTTTCTTCACACCAGTCAAAGTGACGCTCAGATTTCTTCACTTTTGTTAAAATTTTTCACTATACCCATCTTGGGCCTTATAGTATTTGACAACATTTGACAACAGTGATATTGAGTTTAAATCTACAGGACCTACATCTGTAAACAGGGCTGGGCACTGCAGCTGAAGAAGCACATTTAATTATCATCAGACTTTTGATTGAAATTCCTGTCCATATATGTGGTGTTTGTAACATGGCAGACCTACATGTGCCATGTATGTCTTCATTTGACCCCATAGTCCACTGAAAGTGTCAGTAAACAAATCCACACTGATCTGTTGTCAGTGTCCAATCACAGGTACAGTCTCTTCCATTTTGATTGGCCTAAATCGGCTTTAGCTCCACCTTGTCTCAGGTGACTTATAACCTTTACCTTTAACATGCTTGTCTATAATTTTCTTTCCAATCTCCTGAGACAACTCTTTCCTTCGCTTTCTCTGGTCCATGTTGAGTGTGGTACACACCATGTCACCAAGCAGCACAGTGACCTGTAGCCCTATATATAGGCCCACTGACTGATTACAAGATTGTAGACACCTGTGATTCTAATTAGTGGACACACCTTGATTTAACATGTCCCTTTAGTCACATTAGTTTCATATGGTTCAAAATCAATGTCATATTTTTATTTGTTCATTATTATAGCATTATTACTTTTGTCAGATTCAAGTTATTTCTGTGGCCATTGTGGGCTTTTCTTTCATTAATTGAGGGTTACCAACAATTTTGGTCTAACAGTGTTTCAATCTATTGTTTTGACCACTTCCCATTCATTCCCATTCACTCCTAGTCATTTAATTGAGTTGAGCCACTTAATTAAAAGAATGAAACTGCACTGACACTGATATATAGGCATGAAGAGGAAGAGAGTCAAACTCTGCAGCAGAACCGATGCGTATCTCTATTTCAGCTAGAGGTATGACAACAGAGAGGCAAACAAGTGGCACTCTGTTTACTCATCTGCCATCTTTGCAATGCCTATCTTGCAGTCATTTCTGACCAGAAGCCACCTCTATGAATGGAGAGAGACCAAAATACTAAAAACAGAAGGTCAGATTTAAATCACGTATACAATCTGACAGAGAACTCATGAATAGTTTTGAGCGGTTGGCTCACAAATGCACAAAAAATATATATTTATTTGGCTTAAGATCACGTCACGTGACTTTTATTGTCACTCCATCTGAGTACAAGTACACAGTGGAGTGAAATTCTGTTCCTTCAGGACTATGTACATTCTCTGAGAATTCTACCGGGTATTCTATCCTGGGGCTTTTTGTGGGTATGTAAGGTGCTATGACATAGCTATATGCAGTCAGCTTAGACATAAAGCAGAAAACAGGCCTAATGTATCAAGCCCTTAGCAACACTTTAACTACCTATCACTATTACCTAAGTAACCAACAGCTATTCCATTTCCCAGCAACACCTTAATAAGAACTCAACAACACTTAAGTAACCCATACTTCTACCATAAAGACATTTTAGCAACCACAGAGCAACACCTTAGCAACCACCTAGCAACACTTTAGCAACAAACACCAATACCATAGCAAGCACTTAGCAACACTTTAGCAACTGCCTAGCAACACCTAAGCAACCAACAGCTATTCCATTCCCTAGCATCCACTTAGTGACACCTTAGCAACCAACTCCTATACCATAACAGCACTTTAGCAATCTACACCTACTACTATCTACTTATAGTAGATAGTACTGATAGTAGATCTAGTGTTTTCAATCTGTTTTAATGAACAGCAGTACCAGAAGAACTGGTGGAATTGCCCAAGCGTATAGAAGTCATGGTAATCTCTGATTTAAATTTTGTATGTCCAAGTGTTAAATTGTACATCTGACATTCTGTATAAGCAATTCAGACTAAGACTAAGATTTATTGTCACTGATTTTATAGCTGATATTTCACATAATTTACAGACTTCCAAAAATGTGTTACATACAATAATTGTCTTTTATAGATTTATATATAAGACAAAGCATAAAAAGCTGGAATTACTAGACAAAGCTGGAATTACTTTCCAGATTAAAAGAACAGACAGGTGAATACTCAGGCAAAAACCTGTATGGTACTTTCTGCTGTACAGAAGAAGAAAAAAGGAAAGGAAAATCTTAAGGAAGTCAATGTGAAAATCATTTATTCCAAGTTGTTTTGAAATATTCTTATTGGTCTAATAATCACAACCAAAAATCACAGTGCTGTCATCGCTATCACAGATTACAGATATCACACATATCTTAATCACAGAAAATTGTGACTACATTACAAGGCATTACTGCATTTATTTTAATACAGTAAATTACAAATGGTAAAATAATTGAATACTGTAAAATGACAAAACTGTTTTGTCACAAAAAAATCATTAGGCACTTGTTTGTTGAAAAAGCATTTGTTTGTTGAAAAAGCACTTGTTTGTTCATTTATTTTTCATATTTACAATAAAAAACACAAAGCATGAATAAACACTTCACACCTTCTGATATGGGCCCCATTGAGCAAGCCAAAGGCAACAGTGGCAAGGAAAAACTCCCCCACACTGAATGAGGAAGAAACCTTGAGAGGAACCAAGACTCGAGTGGGGCAACCCATCCTCCTCTGGTTAAATCTAATCACAGTTTATTTGTACACAGTACAACTATTAGTGAAATGTTTTCCAAAATAAATAAATACATAAATACATAAATAAATAATAAATACACAAATAAATAATAAATACATAGACAATAAATAAATACACAAACAATAAATAAATAAATAGAATACAATAACAGAAGTACAAATATAGAGAAAGGAATAACAGTATATTTATATCAAATGTTACAAATAACAAGAGTTCTTCTCCAGTCAGCACCTCTACGTCAGGAAGGCACGGTGGCAGATTCATGTAGTCAACTCTGGGGCAGTGACAGAAAAAACAAAACATTCTTTAACATGGAACATACAGCCAGGTGAAAACATCAGGACACCCTACTTTTATTTCACATTATATTTACACATATGAACATTTTATCGTTACTTGAACAATATTGAGAGATGGAGGTAATACAACTAAACAACTACACATAAATCTGAAAAAACATTTGTAAAATCATATGTAAAATATAATGAATAGATTTAATTGAATTATCTATTATATCATGTTTTATGAGAAAAACATTAAGACACCACCACATTTATTAATATTTCAAAGGCCTAAAATTAGAATCAGCTGCAGATGAGTAGAACATCATAGCTGGTTTGCTCTTGATTGGTAAAGTGAGTGTTATTACCATGACGAGGTCCACAGAGCTCTCTAAGCACTTCAGAAAGAACGTGGAAGAAGATGAATATGAGTCTGGAAAAGTATTTAAAAAGGTCTCAGAACCCTAGGATGGCCTGACCTGGCCATGTTGCCAGTTCCATGTTCCACTTGTAAATTGGGAGTGGGACACCAGTGGGAGACCACACTCGACTCCCAGCAACCATCAGCCTAATTGAGGTCAGCTGGGTAGCGCCGGGTAATGACTAATGACACAGCTCATTCATCACAGAGTCTTGTGTTTTGTCCTCAGAAACCAGACCTTGCCAGTAACCGGTATTATTTGAAGCAGTAATAAAAGTGGGGGTGTCTTAATGTTTTCCTTTCGGTCATTTATATTTTGTCAAACATGCTTGGAGGAAAGTGCCGGGTTTCTAGCTCCACTGCAACAGCTAACAGACATCTGTGCCAGCCTCCATAGCTTCAACATTGTACAACATCGGGAGAGTAACTTGGTCCTGCAGATTTCTCCTGTACAACATCCAAAGAATTCGACCCTTCCTCTCCAGAGAGGCTGCCCAGATGCTCATTCAGTCTCTCGTCACTTCAAGACTTGACTACTGCAACTCTCTTCTGGCTGGTCTCTCTTTACGCACCATCAGGCCCCTGCAACTCATCCAGAATGCAGCGGCATTCGTCGTCTTCAACTTTCCTAAATTCAGCCATGTCACTCCACTGCTGTGTTCTCTCCACTGGCTTCCTGTAGCTGCCCGCATCAGATTCAAAACCCTGACTCTGGCCTACAAAGCCCAGAAAGGACCAGCCCCTACGTACTTGATGGCAATGGTCAAAAGCCGATCCGCACCAAGAGCCCTTCGAGCTTCAATTACAGCTCGGCTCGACCCGCCATCCCTCAAAATCCACGGAAGACAAGTGTCCAAACTTTTTTCTGTCCTGGCACCAAAGTGGTGGAATGAACTTCCCCTGGGTGTAGCAGACTGAAGACCCACCACTTAAGAGAATACTTGGGCAAATAGCAAAATGGTCTCCTTATTGACTTGTGTTTAGTAGTGTCTAAACTTAGAGGTATCTTTAAATTATTAGCCTATTCAAACTAGCTGAGGTTTTACTTTTACTGAGGTAAATAGCAAAGCACTTTTGTAGGTCGCTGGTAAAAGGAAAAGAGCGTCTGCTAAATGCCGTAAATGTAAATGTAAATGTAAGTACACCCTCTACCTACCCAGGCCAATTGTCATCTCTCAGGGGCATGTTATCACATGACTGTAAATATAGTGCATTGTCACTCAATGTGGAATACTAATATAGAATGAATCTCTCAAATAAAGCCATACCTCAAAGTTACAGCCAGTTAAATGGCACATTCCCCTCCAACACATTTGAAATGTCATCACTGGTTACTTGACACAGACACAAAGGGTGTAGTGGGCACCAACTGCATGTAGGGAAGTCAGAGAATGGCTGTGATAGGGCAGAGATAAAGAGAAAATGTTGTTTAATAAATTAACAGACTGCTGAACAGGTCTTCCTGTTGTATGGTCTGTTATATAGTGTTTTGCATTGTCTATTGTAGTGTTTTATATAGTGTTTTTTAATCTATTGACTGTATTTATTATATTTAATATCTGATTGTCTGTCTGCTCCTCTTTCATGTTAAATGTAGCACTATGTCCTGGAGTAACTACACCACTGCTTGTAGGGACATCACTGGCATGCTAGGGATAGGGCAGAAAAAGAGAAACAAAAAGTATATTAGGCAAAGGTATAAGTCATGCATAATCACAAAATATTTATTCTTAATTGCTGAGAGAATTTTGAGAGAATCTAATATGCTAATATTGAATCTGACAAGTTTATCACATCACAGTCATATTTGTCACAAAAGCAGGCTACCGGCTAATGCTGAACATGAGAAGATAAGCACCAAGCCTGACGCGTGAGAAATAAAATGAAATACAGTATTAATACACTTATTAATACTGTGGCTGCCACCTCAGAACCAATTGGGGGTTAGGTGCCTTGCTCAAGGGCCATGAGAAAACACTACTCTTTCACTTTCTGTCAGTCCTGGGAATTGAACCAATTTCTTTAACCTTTAGTTAATTTCTAATATGACAGTACTGATCTCAGCTCTGGAAAAAGCCTAAACACAATCACTGGAGGACTGCATCAAGCCCAGTGACAAAAACACAAAACACAGTGTGAGTTTATTTTACTTTATTTAAAAAGCCAGAGGAGGCAATCAACTGCAGTTGTCTGTCCTCCGCCTTTAACCCATGTGTGAAACATGGTTTTTACCATGGTGCAGTTCTGTGCTGCAAACACGGCGCTCTAGTGGAGGTTTTTACCGTGGTGCCGTTCTGTGCTGCAAACACGGCACTCTAGTGGAGGTTTTTACCATGGTGCCGTTCTGTGCTGCAAACATGGCGCTCTAGTGGAGGTTTTTACCGTGGTGCCGTTCTGTGCTGCAAACACGGCACTCTAGTGGAGGTTTTTACCGTGGTGCCGTTCTGTGCTGCAAACACGGCGCTCTAGTGGAGGTTTTTACCGTGGTGCCGTTCTGTGCTGCAAACACGGCACTCTAGTGGAGGTTTTTACCATGGTGCCGTTCTGTGCTGCAAACATGGCGCTCTAGTGGAGGTTTTTACCGTGGTGCCGTTCTGTGCTGCAAACACGGCACTCTAGTGGAGGTTTTTACCGTGGTGCCGTTCTGTGCTGCAAACACGGCGCTCTAGTGGAGGTTTTTACCGTGGTGCCGTTCTGTGCTGCAAACACGGCGCTCTAGTGGAGGTTTTTACCGTGGTGCCGTTCTGTGCTGCAAACACGGCACTCTAGTGGAGGTTTTTACCATGGTGCCGTTCTGTGCTGCAAACATGGCGCTCTAGTGGAGGTTTTTACCGTGGTGCCGTTCTGTGCTGCAAACACGGCACTCTAGTGGAGGTTTTTACCGTGGTGCCGTTCTGTGCTGCAAACACGGCGCTCTAGTGGAGGTTTTTACCGTGGTGCCGTTCTGTGCTGCAAACACGGCACTCTAGTGGAGGTTTTTACCGTGGTGCCGTTCTGTGCTGCAAACACGGCGCTCTAGTGGAGGTTTTTACCGTGGTGCCGTTCTGTGCTGCAAACACGGCGATCTAGTGGAGGTTTTCGTCGTGGTGCCGTTCTGTGCTGCAAACACGGCGCTCTAGTGGAGGTTTTTACCATGGTGCCGTTCTGTGCTGCAAACACGGCGCTCTAGTGGAGGTTTTTACCATGGTGCCATTCTGTGCTGCAAACACGGCGCTCTAGTGGAGGTTTTTACCGTGGTGCCGTTCTGTGCTGCAAACACGGCACTCTAGTGGAGGTTTTTACCGTGGTGCCGTTCTGTGCTGCAAACACGGCGCTCTAGTGGAGGTTTTTACCATGGTGCCGTTCTGTGCTGCAAACACGGCGCTCTAGTGGAGGTTTTTACCGTGGTGCCGTTCTGTGCTGCAAACACGCCGATCTAGTGTTTGCTAGTGCTCCAGCTCTAACTGCTGAGCCACCAGAAGATAATTGACGACAGTAGTGTGCCCTGTAGTAGGGTGATGACTACACATGAGGCCAGCAGTGACTACGCTATGCCACAGTGGCACAGAAAAGGCAGGTGGCAGCTCAAATGGAATGGAAGTGGTTTGTTGTATATGTGCATGTCGGGAGGTATTTTGTTTATTGTTGACTGTATACTGTATTTCCTATTCTTTGGATTGTTATTATAATGTTATATCATTCCTAATGATTGTATTTAACCCTCAATCATTTTTAACTTTTACTGGCCTGGCAGCTGAGGACCATATGGGGCTGTTGAAAGGCCTTGTTCCAGGAACAGAACTTCCTTCCTCAGGAACTCCAAAAGGTACTGATATGAAAAATAACAACAATAAAAAACATTAATATTAAACATAGCAGAGTAACATTAGAAAATGTTTATACTGGTTCACTTTCAAGACATTTCTAATTGTACATACCTTCCTTCCATTCATGCTTGGTTATGTTGACATATCCCGCCAAATAGATCACATATTCATTTGTGAAATCTGCATGCTCAATGGGGAAGACAACAAAAGGTGGCTTCTCTGGGTTGTTGTCATACAGGTACCATCTACCCTCTAGTTGGAAGCATCCAACCATATGGTTTACTGACTCATTCTTCTTACACAGCAGCAGAAACTGAAGCTCGAAGATCCTGAGTAAATCATTAAGAAATGGAGGCAAAACATGACTCATTCTCACTGGTACTTTGCAACATTATGTAAATGAAAGTACAAGCATAAACACAGATTTTGTCTGCAGTATTTACCTATTATACTTGTCTGTCACACAAAGTGGTGGAGCTGTGTCTTTACGGCCATCAACATTCACAACGGCACAAGAGGGGTCTCCATAGTTCAATCCTAGCAGCTTCACATCACCCAAGCACTGAAATGCACTATAAAAAGAACAGGGGAATATTGCTAAAGTCTGATAAGCAGGGGAAGGTTAGCCATCACACAAATTTAAATGTAATATTAGATTAACAAAGTTCAGCCAACAGCCCATCCAGCTAAAGTCTCCCCTTGTCAGGACCTCGTTCTCGTGCTCTTCCCTGGGGCAATCCCAGGGCTCCGCCCAAGAGCCCTGTCAGCAGCCAAGCTTCTGGAGAGTGTCTGAGCATGGTCTTCTTTGCCATGTCTCTTGTGCTCTGTTTATCTTAGGTAAAACTGCTTTTGTTGTTATTGTTTGGTTTCTGTGTTAGCTGTGCTTGTTAGCACTTAGCCCTTTTTTTCCTGGGTGTCCTGAGAGATCCAGCTGTAAAGATCCTGAAATTTGCAGATGACTCCACTCTGGTGGGCCTCATAGCCAACGGTGATGAGTCTGCCTACAGAAAGGAAATTGAGCAGCTGGTGTCCTGGTGCAGCAACAACCACCTGCTGCTAAACACAGAAAAGACTGTAGAGATGGTGGTGGACCATTGCAATCCACCCACCTTTCCCCCCTCCACATCAACAACACTGCAGTATCCATGGTGGAGTCACTCAAGTTCCTGGGCACCACCATCTCCAGAGACTTGAAATGGGAGGAAAACACCCTCTCTATCACCAAGAAAGCTCAACAACGAATGTTCTTCTTGAGACAGCTCAAGAAATTCAACCTGCCACAGACCCTGATGATCCAGTTCTACACAGCGATCATCGAGTCCATTATCACAGCCTCCATAACTATCTGGTTTGGTTCCTCCACCTCACAAGAAAGAACCAAACTCCAGCACATCATTAGGACAGCAGAGAGGATCATTGGATGTAACCTGCCATCACTTCAGCAGATCTACACCAGTAGGGTGAGGAAGCAGGCTGGCAAGATTACATCCTACCCCTCACATCCTGGACACCTCCTCTTCCAGACACTCCCCTCTGGTAGAAGACTGCAGTCCATCAAAACCAGCACAACACGTCATGCTAACAGCTTCTTCCCCAGAGCTAAAGCGCTCCTCAACCACAGTGGACACCTCCCACTGTAAACCTCAAAATACAACATACAACATACAACTGAACTGTACCAAACCGGACTGAACAGCTATTTTGCACTCTGCCTATTTGCACTATGACTATTTGCACACCTGTACAGATGTTCTTTTCTGTAAATATCAGCTCTTTACTTTCTGTAAATATCAGCTCTTTATTACCTTTAGTACTTTTTACTTTTTTAATTTATCTCCTACCCTATTTATTGTTTAGTTTAATACTGTAAATAATCTGTGTTCTGTGTTTTTTGTTACTTGTCATACGTGTTGCTCTCACCAAGACAAATTCCTTGTATGTGTAACATACTTGGTGAAATAAAGAGATTCTGATTCTGATTCTGGTGTTTTGTTTGTGTAGGCCCAAGCCCTGCTTGTGGCTTTTTGTTGTTATTAATATCCCAGCCCTGTTTAGCACCTCGGTGCTGCAGGTGGTTTTCTGTTCTCCTTATGCCCCTGTCCCCTCCTGAGCTAAGCTCAGTAGTTTTTTGTTATCCTGCCATGTTTTGGTTTTGGTAAATGCTAGTATACTCAAGCTCCTTACTCTTCCCAGTCCCCTGACTGTTGTTTTGTTAAAGTCCAGTCTGATTGGTCAAGTTTGTATTGTTTGTTGGTTTTTGTCCCTCTGTTGCTGCTGTCTTTGTTTATCCTATCTTGTTTGTTTTGTGTTGCCCTACTTATGTTTATTAAAGCCTTGCATCGTCCCATCCCTGCAAGTGTTTCCTAGTTTTCCTCTGCCACGCCTGACCAGGCATGACTCCCCTTCCCAGTTCCAAAAACAACCCACAATCCACAGTGCGCATCTGTGTTGGGGAAGCCAGCAAGTCCAAAAGTGGTCATTTAAGTGGGTGTTGGGAGTCATATCAGTGCTTGCCATGCCTGCACCATGCCAACAGAGGTCCTGCATTACACACCTCTTTACTGTAGTTACTCATGAGGGAACTCCCTTTTTCATTCATTACAGGCTACCAAGGACATAAGAAAATTCATCTTTCCTTCTGAGTGAAGTTACTGAAGTTGTCCTCAGTAAAATGCATTTACTATGTGTGCTGGTCATGTTGCAGATGATGCCACTATGTCCATGACGAACTAAAAAACTTATGTGATGATACCCTAAAGAAGATCGGGCCTTTATCCACTTTCATGTTGGATGGGCTTTCAGGAATACATACACACGGAATGCTGGCATAACTGGGTGAATGAACCTCAGACGTACCAAACACACATATAGCTGAATAGCGTGCTAGCAAGCTTAGTGACATGCTTATGAAGTTAGCTTTAGCTCGCCAAGTTGCTCAGACTCAAAAAGAGGGCATAGCCATGTTAACCTTGTGATTGGTCTGGGTTATGCTGACATAAGCCTGACCACTCGTTCTACATTGAGAGGAAAGCAATACTGGTGAAGAAATTCATAAGCCATACTTTGCACATTTACACTACCAAATTCAATTCAATAAAAAGTGTCAACCTAGGAACTGTATCAAAGGGAATTGGACACTTTTCTATTTTTACATTGTTGCTTTATATCCATCTGTCCAATCAGGACAAGACAACAGTAAATATGGAAGATACATTGGGAAACATTTACCTTATTGTGCTTTGGTGCAGTTCATCAGTGATTTGAGGGCTCAGTCTGTCTTCGTCAAAATGGTAATTGGCACATACCAGACCATTAAACATGGGCAAGTGATCTCCTACTTCACTCCAGACATCAACCTCATCAACCATATTAAATCTACAGCTATCTGATAACAGGTTTAGCTGAATTAGCCAGAGAGCTTTAGCTTGGTTATGCTGTCCTGTACAGAGAAAGGTCATAACTGCATTGATTGTACGGTCACACCTGAAAAGTTGCTGAATCAACTCATTTCTGATGTAACAGTAATAAAGAGCAACTAGGAGTGAGTCAAGGACACATGTGTTTTTGAACTGGTATTGGTCATAGTGGCCACCAGCTTTCACAGAGCTTCTACAAACATCAGGAATCAACATCTGTGGATCCTCATGGCATCTAGAAAGAGAAAATTAACATTTAACATTGAATATGTTTTGTATATATTTACATTAAACCACAAAATGGCAATGATATCTATATTCCAAATTACCGATGCAATGTACCGCAGTTCATCTGTGATTGATCGTACTAATGTGAAATACTGTTTTACTGTAAATTTTGATGCTGAGTTGCAGTGAAAAGATACAAACAAAGCACCTATGTTTTACGTGGACAAACCCATTACTTGGAAAATCTTTTAAAAATAATTTCTAAAATGAACAGAAATGCAATTAGGACTAAAATACATAAATTAGAATCAGGTGCGCCACATCAGGAGATTTTGGTGAAGCCTGTCTTGTTATAATCTGAGAAATTTAGTTTGGTTTGCTCTTGATTGTTGAAGTGAGTGCTGTCACCATGGTAAGCATGATAAACGCTTTCTGGTGCCTTCAGAAAGAAGGTTGTAGATGCATTAGTCTGTTTAGAAAGTGGTTTAGAAAGATCACAGAACACTTAGAAACCACACCACATAATATTTTACAAGTAAAACCACCACCAACATGGTCAGGCCAAGCCATCCTACCAAGCCTAGGTCAGCCAAAGAGCTGTGCAACAAGATGTGTAAGAAAGTCTCCAACAATCTTAAAATGTCCTCACAGGATCTACAGGTAGCTCTTGCCAAATTTAAAGTCAAAGTACAGCATCCACCATCAGAAAGAAGCCACAAACATGTGATTGTCATGGAAAGTGCGAAAGGAGGAAACAAACAAAAAAACATCAGAGCAAGACTAAAGTTTCCAGAGAACACCCAGACCAAGACCAGGACATCTGGAACAATATGCATTGGACAAATGATTCCAAAGTTGAATTATTTGGACACAGTAACAGAGGACATAAGCCAGACCCAGCATTTTAGCACAAACACACATATCAGCTGTGAAGCATGGACAATGCCCTGATTTGTGGGTGAAGCTGTCACTGAGGTGGACCACAATTCTTTAAATTCACCAAAGAGCACCTCAAAAGAAAGAAATGGAGAGTACTAGAATGGCCAAGTCAAAGCTTGAATCTAAATCTTTTTGAGATGCTGTGGATACTTTTCATTCAAGAAACCCCTCAAACACCATACATGACAAAGAATTCAACACTTTCCAGGTTCATGTCAGAGACTAGTAGATTAAAGATAAAGGACTTGAGATTATTTTAGAAATACCAGCTGTTAAGGAATAGAGTGTTCTGACTTCAATAAAATTGCATTTCTGTTCATTTCACTTTACAAATCATTTTTAAGACATGTCGACAGATTTATTGGTTTACTTTTTTTAATTTATCTTATTATTGTTTAAATGAAGATCAAATCTCCATCTAGTTCAATTTATTAAAAAAAGATTTTCATGGAGTAACCTTTTCAGGACTGTATTAATCGTCATATTATAGTGTCATATAATGTGATAGTGGCAAACATGGCCACGCATTTGAAGTGAACAGATCACTTTGTTGAAAAGTTCTATTTGTCTTGGTTTTTTTGGTTGATCCAAAAAAATTCTCAGATCCCTGACTAACAATCTGAACCATGAGATTTGTGATTAATTTCATTGTGTTGGTCCTCTTTTGCATCAAAACATTATTTAAAATTTCTTCTGTAAGTACTGGGAGAGCCTTTTCCATTTTACTTTTTAGTTTAGTATACTCAAGCAGAACTGCCATGAAAAGTAAATACACCCACAATGCATATCATTTGATGCACTGCATTACATTAATGTATATTGTAGTACTGTAATCAAGTAGTGTCATTTCCCATTCAATTGCATCAACTTACTAATAGCTCATACCTCTCATCAAATTAATTAATCACACTTTTTTTATACACAGTGTTCTGCATGACATTACAGTAGAAGGAATTGACTCAAACCATACCTTTCTAGAGACGCAGCCTCTGTGTGCAAAGGATTGAATAAAGAGATTGCGTCAGATAGTAAGTAAACTGGAAACTCTGGAAACATGTGAAACTAAAAAGCAAGTATATACCTTCCATGAGCTTTTCGTATTCCTGCTTAATCCTAGAGATGTACTCTGTATGTCGACTGAGGGACAGAAGGAATCTGTCAGCAGTCACATTAATTGATTTGTTTGACTAGATAAAGATATTGACTATTGGTAGATAGCCTCTCAAAAATATGCCCTTTACTCCAAATTGTTACTTTAATTTAAAGAAATTGTTCTTACCTTCCGAGAGCCATCTGAGACTTTTTTGAAAACAGATTGCCTGTTTAACTGATCGACTGACTAACCCTTAAGATTCAACACTTTCAAAATGACTGGCACTGACTTACAAGATCAAGTCTGGGTTACACAACAGTGACGTCAGTCATTTGGCGCTCAAGATTGCACCGCCCATTTAGAATCACAGATGAAACAGAAACTATGTGAATGTGTTTGAAGGCTTTTGGGTTTAAATATAGTATATATGTTAAATAAAGGAGAAGAAGTTGACAAATGTTATTTTCTCTTTCAGAGAATTGAAATCATGCAAGGACACCTAAAACACATTCACCTGGGAGCAGATTAAGATGAGCGTGGGTGTAAGCATATTTTTCTGGGAGCGTGAATGGGCAATTATGGTAGATTGACATGTAGTAAATATGCTAATAGGAATTATGATTATTTTATAAATTATTTGTGTTGAATGTAGAGACATACATGGCAAAGCCACCATGATCTTATTTAGTAGGTCAATTGTAATGCGTCTTTTGTCCAGTAACCCCTTCACAATGTGTTCTGCTTGCCCTCGCAAGTTTTTTTTTTGTCACAATATTGTTCATTTCTACCCTAAAAAATAAATAAATTAATTAAGGCAGTCCACCTATAAATGATGATTGCTGAGCTTTTAGTTTAGTCAAAGGTTCTCCTATCATACATTTATTAGTTGTGCATTTTTGACATGCCGTAAGAAAATTGTACATCATGCTCAAGTCAAGAGTTGAGGAGCAGAAGCGGGCCTGCGTGAGCAACAAAGAGACCAGGAAGCTGCCTCCAAGCTGTGAAAAGCTGGTGCCATGTCGAAAATATCCTCCTTGGTACCTAGTAACGATTTCTCTGCCTTGCTAGTTGGCCCTATCTCCACTCCTCTGCTCTTGGGGCTCTGCAATGTGATATAATGTCTTATGTTTCTTTTTGTCTCAGCACACACCCACACACAAAGGGACAGGAAGAATCTGTGACCACAGAGTAAATACAGAGAGAGTTGAATCAAGTGTGTGTGATTTTTTCAAAACTAGAAACAGTAGCTTCATATTTCAGTACTGAGTCATGGCATCCAAAATTATAGCAGAGATGGGAGGTGTAGAGAGTGAATCTACCACAATTGACATTTTGGGATCATTTGAGTTTTAAATTTAACTTGAGGGTGTATTTATTCTGTAAATATTTAAGACCATTGTAAATTACCAAAAAGACTGACCTTTGCTGTGTCCAGGTTGTGTGACATTGACATAGAAGTAAACATGGTAATCGTTCTTGAAATCTGTGTTGTCAAAGTGGTACCCCAGGAGTATTGCCATGTAGGACCCATCTTCCATCCTCCAGGTCACTGCCACAACAGGTGTTTTCCTTTCACCGTCTTCTTCCACACAAGTAGAAACTGCAGTTTAAAGGTTTAAATCTTGAAAATAAAGGTGCTTCAAAAGGTTCTTTGCGTAATGCCATGCAAGAACCACTTTTGGTTCCATGAAGAAGTGTGTTTTTCATGGAGATGTGTGAATGTGAACAGTCCTTGAATTGGTAAAGAATCTTTACATCAAGGGAAAGTTCATTTCAAGATTCATTTGATGGACATGTATGATCTGAGGCTTTAACAATGACTTGTATGTATTTACAGGAACAAAGCTGTTGAGTCATTTGCCTAAGGTCTCAAGATAACCACACCCATTTGGAAACAAGAGAAACTGAAACTATGAAGTTATTGGGTTAAAGTATAGTGCACATGTTTTTGTTTTTTTTTGCTAAGGCTAAGATACTAACAAATTGCCTTAAGTTTTAGTTTCTCTTTCAGAGAAGTGGAATCTTAGGATACCTAATATTCAAAGTGGTACCCCAGGAGTATTGCCATGTAGGACCCATCTTCCATCCTCCAGGTCACTGCCACAACAGGTGTTTTCCTTTCACCGTCTTCTTCCACACAAGTAGAAACTGCAGTTTAAAGGTTTAAATCTTGAAAATAAAGGTGCTTCAAAAGGTTCTTTGCGTAATGCCATGCAAGAACCACTTTTGGTTCCATGAAGAAGTGTGTTTTTCATGGAGATGTGTGAATGTGAACAGTCCTTGAATTGGTAAAGAATCTTTACATCAAGGGAAAGTTCATTTCAAGATTCATTTGATGGACATGTATGATCTGAGGCTTTAACAATGACTTGTATGTATTTACAGGAACAAAGCTGTTGAGTCATTTGCCTAAGGTCTCAAGATAACCACACCCATTTGGAAACAAGAGAAACTGAAACTATGAAGTTATTGGGTTAAAGTATAGTGCACATGTTTTTGTTTTTTTTTGCTAAGGCTAAGATACTAACAAATTGCCTTAAGTTTTAGTTTCTCTTTCAGAGAAGTGGAATCTTAGGATACCTAATATTCAAAGTGGTACCCCAGGAGTATTGCCATGTAGGACCCATCTTCCATCCTCCAGGTCACTGCCACAACAGGTGTTTTCCTTTCACCGTCTTCTTCCACACAAGTAGAAACTGCAGTTTAAAGGTTTAAATCTTGAAAATAAAGGTGCTTCAAAAGGTTCTTTGCGTAATGCCATGCAAGAACCACTTTTGGTTCCATGAAGAAGTGTGTTTTTCATGGAGATGTGTGAATGTGAACAGTCCTTGAATTGGTAAAGAATCTTTACATCAAGGGAAAGTTCATTTCAAGATTCATTTGATGGACATGTATGATCTGAGGCTTTAACAATGACTTGTATGTATTTACAGGAACAAAGCTGTTGAGTCATTTGCCTAAGGTCTCAAGATAACCACACCCATTTGGAAACAAGAGAAACTGAAACTATGAAGTTATTGGGTTAAAGTATAGTGCACATGTTTTTGTTTTTTTTTGCTAAGGCTAAGATACTAACAAATTGCCTTAAGTTTTAGTTTCTCTTTCAGAGAAGTGGAATCTTAGGATACCTAATATTCAAAGTGGTACCCCAGGAGTATTGCCATGTAGGACCCATCTTCCATCCTCCAGGTCACTGCCACAACAGGTGTTTTCCTTTTACCGTCTTCTTCCACACAAGTAGAAACTGCAGTTTAAAGGTCCTGAGAGAAATGGATATCGTACAAATGGATATCATATAAAATCAGTATGTCTTGTGGGCAGTGTCCTGTGAGCACTGATGAAGGACTACAGGATGACCAACACAAACTGTGCAGAAACAGATGAGCTTCTGTCTCTGACTTTACATCTACAAGGTGGACCAACTAGGTAGTAGTGTTTAATAGAGTGGACAGTGGGTGGACACAGTGTTTAAAAACTCCAGCGGCACTGCTGTATCTGATCCACTCGAACCAGCACAACACTACCATTGCTGAGAATTACCCACCACCCAAATACTACCTGCTCCGTGTTGGTACTGTGGGGTCCTGACCATTGAAGAACAAGGTGAAAGGAGGTTGTCACAGCATGCAGAGAAACAGATGGACTACAGTCTGGTATTATAGAACTACAAATTACTCTTAATATTACTTAGTAACTGATGAAGTACTGATCAGTTAAAATAATTGTAACAGATTGTTTAGCATAGAAAGTAAACTTTCCCTATATATATATATATATATATATATATATACAGGAAAAAAACTGACACTATGAATGGTTTTCAAAGTTATCTGGTTAAAGTATATTGCAGATGTTTACCAACAAATTGCCTTAAGTTTTACTTTCTCTTTCAGAGAAGTGGAATCCTAGGATACCTAAAAGCACAACCACACAGGAGCAGTAGAAGAGGAACAGTAGTGTTAGGCCCTCGTTATCACCCCTCCCCCAGGGCGATCCTGAGCCGCCGCCCACAGGCCCAAATAAGGGCCTCACTTCCTGGTTTTGTGTTGATTCCGGCTCATTTGAGCATGTTTTTCAAAGCATATGAGCATGTTTTCATTTAATTTTTAGAGTAAATGAGCACTAAATAACAAACATCTCATCTAATAAACAAGCATTATATTTGTCTGGTACTCTGACTGGTGAAGTCATTATAATTATTTTATTTTTAGATATTCATGTAAATGTAGAAGCATTGTCCTGAGGACATGGAACAGTCACCATGATCTTATTTTGTAGGTCAATTTCAAAATATCTCTTGTCAGATAAGCACTTCACACAGATGAAAAATATCATTAGAGGGGACTTTGGAAGAGCCTGTCTGATTTAAACCTATATATATGTTTAATATAAATATGTATAAAGTGTGTATATAAAATGTGTGTGTACACACTATACACACTATATATGCATATACACACACACACACACACACACTTTTTATATATATGCATATACACACACACCCACACTTTTATATATACAGTGCCTTGCAAAAGTATTCACCCCCTTGAACTTTTCAACCTTTTGCCACATTTCAGGCTTCAAACATAAATATATGAAATTGTAATTTCTTGTGAAGAATCAACAACAAGTGGGACACAATTGTGAAGTGGAACAACATTTATTGGATATTTTAAACTTTTATTAGAAATAAAAAACTGAAAAGTGGAGCGTGCAATATTATTCAGCCCCCTTGCGTTAATACTTTGTAGCGCCACCTTTTGCTGTGATTACAGCTGCAAGTCGCTTGGGGTATGTCTCTATCAGTTTTGCACATTGAGAGACTGACATTTTTGCCCATTCTTCCTTGCAAAACAGCTCGAGCTCAGTGAGGTTGGATGGAGAGCATTTGTGAACAGCAGTTTTTAGCTCTTTCCACAGATTCTTGATTGAATTCAGGTCTGGACTTTGACCTGGCCATCCTAACATCCTTTATTTGTGACAACAAAAATTGAAAGTTTAGAGGGACGGCCGGGTCTTGGTAGATTTGCAGTGGTCTGATACTCCTTCCATTTCAATATGATCACTTGCACAGTGCTCCTTGAGATGTTTAAAGCTTGGGAAACCTTTAGTATCCAAATCCGGCTTTAAACTTCTCCACAACAGTATCTCGGACCACACACACTTATATATATATATTGTTATATATATATACATACACACACGCACACTTTATATGTATATGCATGCACTTTTTATATTTATGGGACCAGGTGCAGAACCAAAACGGCTAGCTCTGCCAAACCTAGCTCTGCTGCATGAGCGTGGGTCGCCTAGCTGGAACAGGAGTCGTGGGTATATCTTGGCTGAGAGCAAGCGAGCTAGCTCTAGACTCATGAACAGTTTCTTCCCACAGGCAGTCTGACTGCTAACAGCTCTGCCTGATGACCTTCAGCTACATCCAGACTCTACTAGGTCCCCCCCCGATCCTCATGTTCATCTATTTTATTGTTTTATTGTTCATATATATATATATATATATATATATATATATATATATATATATATATATATATATGTGTGTGTGTGTGTATATATATATATATATATATACATATATATATATATATATATGCATGCATACACACTTTTTATATATATGCATACACACACACTTTTTATATATATGCATGCATACACACACACACTCACTTTTTATATATATGCATGCACACACACACTTTTTATATATTTGCATGCATACACACACGCACACTTTTTATATATATGCATGCACACACACTTTATATTTATGGGACCAGCTGCAGAACCAAAACGGCTAGTTCAACCAAACCTAGCTCTGCTGCGTGAGCGTGGATTGCCTAGCTGGAACAGGAGTCGTGGGTATATCTTGGCTGAGAGCAAGCGAGCTAGCTCTAGACTCATGAACAGTTTCTTCCCACACGCAGTCTGACTGCTAACAGCTCTGCCTGATGACCTTCAGCTACATCCAGACTCTACTAGGTCACCCCCGATCCTCATGTTCATCTATTGTACAACCTGCTTTACTATCTAAGAAGAGAGTTAAGAGATCTTGGCCTTGGCAAGTTAAAGGGCATTTTGGAACTTTAAGGGACACTGAATAATGGGGATATGTGTATTTTTGACTAAGCCTCTTCACCAGCATTAAAATGCACAGATGTCTTGACATGTTATGCCAATGACAAATTAATTTGGACTTGGTTTCAGTCAGTGAGGAAGTCTACTGCTCAGACTTCCATGATAAATTCTTTCCACCACCTGGGCTTCCGGGTCTGAACCTCAATAAATTTTATTGAGGACCGAGTATGATCACAAAAAATGTATTCTTCGATACATTACATAAGCATGGCAAAAGAAAGCAAAAGCTAAGGAAATAGCTATGACATACATAATCAGTTAATTATGAGGCAGAAGCTCAAAGATGTATTAGAACTTTATGTGAAATTAACCAAATGGTTTTATTTAATCACTGACATTTGAAAAAAACAGTGTCAAAGCCGAGCAGAGTCAAAACATGATATATGGGCAATGGCGAAAAAGACAGAATGACTAACTGTCAAGTTTGGTTTACTTTGCTAATGAGGACAGTCAGGTTCTACAGTTCCTCTCACACCAGCTGCCAGTTCCATGCTGATGGCCCATGATGTCCAACTCCCACTTCAACCTCTGGAACAGTTACTATAACAACAGAAGACAGGCTGAGGTTATGGTCTACTTACAGTCGGATGATGTCAAGTTGGTCAGTGTACTAATAAATATAAACTCTTATACATTATAAAGAATAATGACACCCCATGGGCCTGGCATGCAGTAATTAAGGGCAGGGGGCTGGCTAGGCTCCATACCCACCGCGACCCTGACCAGAAGAAAGCGGGTAAGAAGAGGGATGGGTGGATGAATGAACACGCCATAGTTACATAGTTTCATAACTGCACTCCATTAGTTCAACTTTGAAAATATGCTAAAAATTAGGAGAGATAATTTGAACTATTTGGGAAGGAATTAGGCAGCGCCTAATTGGAGTAAGTGTGATTGTTTGAGCATACAAATCCCCTAAATCCTAAATTAATCAACCAATTTTTGTAATATTATTGAACCAAATGTGGGAATGTAATTAGTTGCCTTAGTTAACTCAAAGTTAACTGACACTTTAATCTTCATAGACTAGCTATCAGAAATTAGCGTTACTGCAGTGGTGGTCATTTCTGGCATAAGTACACAAGAAAAAGGCAGAAACAATGTCTTACACCGCCTTAATGCTATGTCATCTTCAATTATAGAGTCGAAGCTGGGGGTGGTGTAAAGGCTGAATCAACCACAATAATGATGGAATTCAGACATTTTCAACACAACACTGGTGTGATTTCTTATTATAAAGTAATACTTCCAGTTTCATATATATATGAACTTTTTATTGAGGGCAACTGTAAATGGATTACATACAGAGTTGACGTACCTTTGCTGTGTCCAGGTTGTGTGACATTGACATAGAAAGCTAAGTAAACAGGGTAATCGTTCTTGAAATCTCTGTTGTCAAAGTCGAAATATTCTGGTGGTACCCCAGGAGTATTGTCGTGTAGGACCCATCTCCCATCCTCCAGGTTACTGCACACAACCATGTGTTTTCCTTTTACCATCCTCTTCCACACAAGCATAAACTGCAGTTTAAAGGTTCTGAGAGATGAGAAATAGATACCAAAGACATAAATATCATATAAAAGCATTATCAAAAGTGGTGGCAACTGTTAAGGAAACACTCATTAAAGGACTGTCTAGAAAGACACATCTCCACAATCATGTAAACATGCATGTTGCACTTTTTTCACACATATCGTTTGCAGTACTTACCTGTCATATTTGTCAGTGACATTAAGTGGGGGGGCTGGGTTCATGTGTCCATCTCTGATTACCAGTATACTACAGGGCTCTCTATAAGTCATGCCCAAAGGCATCACTTTTCCATAACACTGAAACGCACTGTTAACACAGATTAAAAACCATTATGTTACATTATAGGGTTTTGTTTGGTTTAAAGAAAGCTTCTTAGAGAGTAAATATGAAGCTTATGAAATATTTACCAAATTATGCTTTCATGCAGACGACCATTAGCGCCATAAATTGCTTCATTTTCAGTAAAATGGTCTCTGGAACATACCAGGTTTCTAAACATTGCCATATGGTCCTTGACCCCACTCCTAAAATCAATTGTTTCTGCAATTTCGAATATACAGTTAGAATTGAACAGATTCAAAGAAATTATCCAAAGATATTTAGCCTGATTGTACTTTTCTGCCTGTAACAATGTCAAGATTGTGTTAATTGTAGGATCAAGTTGAAAAAGTTCTTTACAATTTTTGTATTTTTTATGACTAATTTGAAGGCCAATTAGGAGTGCGTCAAGGAGGCACGTATTTTTAAACTGGTATGCGCCATATTGACCACCAGCTTTAATATAGCTGCCCCAGTCTTCAGTGAGGAGATTCACCAAATCATGCCTGGAAAAACAATATTACCCATAGTGACTTGTCACATCAAAGTAAAGCTGTACATTTCAGAAATAACACATATAAAGCGTATGGAATTATTATATTAATAAGAAATGTATCATTTAATCCATTAAAAAAAGTCTATGGGCCGCCAGTGGACTGAAGGCATTATTAGAAACTTCTATTACCAAAGAATAGCCCCAACAGTTTGTACAGAACCTAAGTGTGTTATTACACCTAAGTGTGTAATAAACCTTGGAGTGTTAAAGAGGGGTTAAACCATTAGAGAACCTACCTTTTGTTATTTGCTTGGTCTCCAGCAGCATCTGAGAAACCACACAAATATACGTGTCAATATCAGGCCATTAGTGGAAACCTCTGTAAGTGTATTTTATCTTATCTATTTATGTTGTCAAGTAATCCTCCTTAAAGCTTTGTTTACCTTTAAGAAGGCGTTCATGTTCCTCATTAAGCAGAGAGTAGTCAACGTTGCTGGTGCCACTGTAAAAAAGGTAATAAAGGTAATTCGATTTTTACACTATGGTTTTCGATATGTATATATATTTTTGCCATAATTTTTACCGTCTACTATTATCTATGTAGCATCTGCATGAGCTAAATGCTACATAGCCTACATAGAATGCTATGCAACGTAAATGTAAATAAACATTGTTCTGCCCAGACCTGTCCTCCACTCATTATTACCCTTCGGTTTATTCTATCTTACTCACTGAAGTGTATGAGCAACTTTTAATTACAGATAATCACACAGCTGAGTCTTTAGCTGACAACACTGTCGGCAGCCCAGCACAAACGTTTTACTTGTACTCTTGTAATCTTTCGTTGTAAAATCTCCACAATGTAAAATATAATAAGATAATAAGAAACGACTTTACCAGGCATTTCCCATCTCAAGCATTGTATTTGTTACACTGCACAGACTATTCAGACTGTCCTTGATTTGCTGCCAGACACAAAAAAATTCCCGCTCTAAACTGTATTAGAGGAAGTGAGGTTATGTCCGGTGAGTTGGAAGTAGCATCAGAGGTGTGTCCAAACCATTGACCTACCGTTCTGCCATGCACTGTGCAAACTTTGTTTCCAGCCTAATGTTTTTTCCCAGACCCTCTACAAAGTGGCTCTTCGATCAGTAGTATAGTCAAATATAGTCAATACTAACAGGTTTAAATACACAGGTAGACAGGAAAGAGTAATCAGTGTTTCAGTGGTGGTGATGACCTGAATACTAAATGGTGTTTTGTCAATGAGGAAGTAAGAACTAAAGGTGCATCTTGGGAAATGGAGTTCATATAGTCATTAGAGAGAGTGAGTCAGAGAGAGCAGCCATACCATTAATACCACCTTTTTGTTTGTAAACTTTCTGTCTATTGTATTAACTCCACTTATCACCTAGAAACACTTTGTTGTACTCTGTTAGCCTCCTTTCACCTTTTCTGCTGATCAGGAGAACACAGATCAGGACAACACAGGACCACCACAGAGCAGGTAGTGTTTGAATGAATGAAATAGCAGAAATGATCATGTAATCTACTAAACTCAACAGGAAACCTCAGAAACCTAACATGGCATCACTGGTTTCACCGCTGCTTGGCACTACTGCAAGATCTATATACGTCCCTGTAACCACATGCAAGTCTGTAGAGCCAGAAACAGGTCAAACACCAAAACAGGACTAAACAAGAGAATAAACATGCTCCAAAAAGCTGAAGCAAACAACAAGACATAGTCTAGGTGCAGCATTCTAAACCAGGAACACCAGGGCCATTCGTGACATTAACCCCCCCATCATCCACCCCCCCAACAGATGGCCCCAGCCAACCCACATACTCCATGCCTGAGACAGCCCCTAGGCTTCGGAGACCCTGATGGTCACAATGGAAATCCGCCATGAGCAAAAGGTCCAAGATGTCGCAGACCAAAACCTAAGACCACTCTTCTGAGCAGTAGCCCTCCCAGTCCCTTGTTCTTACACTGTAAGCTAGCTTCAGACATTCTGTCCTACTCGCTGTCCTACACATTGAAGCAAACATTAGCCTCCTCCCGAATCTGCTGGCTACGTCTCATTTAGTTATCCATTGCTGGCACATCACTAGATTCTGACTCCAACGGCAGAAATTGAAGTTGGTAAGCTAAGACACGCTAAAAAGGAGTGAGCCCTGTAGACAAGCTAGTCAAAGAGTTTTTGGCATACTCTGCCCAAGGTAGGGAGGTGCTCCAATCATGCTGATTCCGATTACAGTTGTAGCAGAGAAAATGCCCTCCTGATTGAGTCTCTCTATCTGACCACTGGTCAGTGGATGGTAATCAAAAGTAGGACTTACAAAAAGATTAGAATGGTCTAGGTTGTCTTGTTACCTCCAGCCAGTGCCTTCATTTGTCAAAGGCATCCTTTATAGCTAATAACTCCCTGTTCCCTACAGTATAGTGTCGCTCAACGCTATTAAGTTACGGAAGAAATAGGCTGGATACAACATGGATAAACTTTTTTTACAAGTTGGGACAAAACTGCACCAAATTTCTGTTTCCGATGCATTTACCACCGCAACAAAAGGTATCAGGATTTGGATGTTTGAGAACTGGCACTATAGTGAACTTCTCCTGTAAAGCTATGAATGCTCCCACAGCTGCAGTTTTCCAAACTATGGTGTTTTTAGTTTTAACTAGGGTTAACTAGTGTTTTTCTTATTTAAATTTGAGAAGCCCAAAAAATGCCTCCTTAACTTCTTAACTTGGCTGGGTCTAGACCATTTTTTGACAGCACTGACACCAGGCTGTATGTTGTACCCCAAAATTTCCTTGACATGGAATTCACACTTCTCTGCCTTGACGGATAACTTGTTGTCCAAGACCCTCTGAAGGACAGCCTGAATGTGTCTAATATGATCCTCCAAGGAGGGTGAAAAAATCAGAATGTCATCTATGTAGACTAACACCCTACAATCTATCATGTCTCTGAGGACCTCATTGACATTTGCCTAAAATACTGAGGAAGCATTGGCCAGCCCATGTGGCATTACTAAATATTCATAGTGCCCTCTAGTGGTCACAAAAGCAGTCTTCCATTCATCATTCTTGAAATTGAAATCAAATTACATGCACTTTTGAGGTCAAGGATCTCTGAAGCTGAGGGCACTAAGGGGAGGGGGTAAGGATACTTGACTGTGATGGCATTAAGTTCCTGGTAATCAATGCAGACCCGGAGACTGCCATCCTTCTTTTCCACAAAAAAACCCTGCTGCAGCCGGGGAGGTGGAGGGTTGAATATGGCCCATTTCTAAAGCTTCAGCCTTGTATGTTTCTGGTTCTGAGAGCTGATATACCCAGGAACAATATTGGGGAGAAGCTCTATGGCACAATCCCAAGACACTACATTGCTCATATTAGGACTGATCTGATTATGATCAGATGAGTGAATGACAAGAAATGAGAGTTTCTCCTCATGAAAGAGTCCAATCTTTACTAATAGCTACACTGAGGCCATTGTCACAAACCCTTTGCCTAATGGGCATCCATTCAAAGCTTTGACTCGTAGCTGTGAGGTTGATCAGGATTTTGTAGGGGGATCTGGAGACCATCTGCCAGACCCAGGTCCATAAAGTTTCCAGCTGCTCCAGAATCTCTCAAAGGTTATGGAAGTCTGAATAACTGAATAACGTTATATAATGGAAGTCTGAATAACTATCCAAAGTCATGTTGTGTCCTCAAAATGTCAACTCGGCTTCGAGATTGTTTCTCAGCCCCCTGCTGAAAAGCCACCAGTAAAGCCATTCACTCCATCCACTGTCGGCTGCGACTGTGTGGAATTCAAGTTCATATGCAGCCACAGAACAGGTGCCTTGTTTAAGCTAACACAGCCTTAAACCCAGCTCTTTTCTGGCAGCGGGGTGATCAACAGCTTTGAATTGATTTAAAAACATGAGCCTCGGATCTTAATATCTCACTGTTTGCAGTCCATAGCGATGTAGTCCATTCTTTAGCTTTACTCCATTAACAATGACATAATGAGATTTTTTTTATCAGTCTTGGTCCAAAATGTTTCAGTGTTATGGTTGATATACATTGTACACTGCACTAAAATAGTTCTACTGCAATGAAAGTGGAGGAAGGCGGACTCGTGGCCACGTCTTCTGTCACACAATCCCAGTACAGAATGGGATCCAATCGCAAGTTTATTGAGCAGACAGGTGTAAACAAACCAGGTAAACAAAGGCAGACAAGAGCAAATCCAATAATCCAAATCGTAAAGGCAGAAACAGGTCAAATCTTAAAACAGAACTAAACAAAAGAAAAAACACTTTCAAATGCTGAAGGAAACAAGATGCCGTACCTCAGTCTAGGTGCAGCATCCTAAAATACTGGCGCAAATGACATATTGCATACAGGTGAGTGTGAGTCAGTACTGATGGTGACCTCCTGAGATGGGGAAGTGGAAAACTAAGGCCAATTGTCACAGTCACAAAATATTCTCTGAGTGATACCATATAAGAACCATGTGTAGCACCTTGATTTTTAAGAGTGTAGGTTTTCCCAGTGTAAGATAATCACACATCTACCAAACATCTCATGAGGGCAGGCAAATAGGTATTCCAGCAATACACCAAAAACACATATTGCAAAAGTCAGAAATATGTACATGTGTAAATGTGTACAGTGAGCTTACATACAGTATGATGGAATGGCTTATGGCCGTAAAGCTTAAGTTGTGGTACAATGTGTAATTTTTTTAACAAGGAACTTTAAATAAAATAAATTAAACATGTTACATCAACCAGGCAATAAATAAAATAAATTACTAATGCTGAACAAAGGCTGATGTAATATTAATACTTTGTGTAATGTAGAAACAAGTGGTGCATTGCAGCAATTATTCAAAACATTCAAATATTGCATGGGAATCATTCTGCTACACCACAAGTTTGACTTCTGCTCATCAAAGACAGACATGCATTTGACTTTTTTTTCAATGCACATTTTAGAACCAGAGCCTGGCACAGGTAGCATATTTATTCAGAGTCAGAGGTACCACAGGCTAGGTCTTCAAAGCTCATCAGTATGTCCTCCATGGACTCTTCAAGATTTTCTAGCTGTTCAGATGAACCATAATCGAAAGGCTGTGCTCCTCCTCCGGTCTCAGGGATGCCTACAAAGGGAAAGAAATAGCAAGTCACTGTTTTTGCAGAACAACATTAGAATATGCAAAGGCATGGGTGAAACTTTACACACAATCACGAGTCATTCTAAAACATAAAAGTCGAAAAATACCGATTTTTCGTTCATCAGCTTGTGTCGTATTGATGTAGCCAGCCCAGCAGATCATGTAACGATGAAGATCTTGCTCGAGGTTGAAAGGCCGAAAAGACCTAAAGGCTGGATTATTATCATAAAGAATCCATATTTTCTTTGTGAATTGAAAAGACATGACCATGTGAGTCCCTTCTCCTAGCAACAGAAACTGAAGCTGAAAGATCCTGTAAGAAAGAAGAAGACAGTGATTGTGAAAGTGGTGCAACTGGACAGTAGTACTGTATATTGCACATGCTCTCACAAGCCTACTGTCCAGTTGCACCATGTTGCTGATTGACAGTAGTATAATTTTGGGGAAGAAAAGTGAGGGTGAAAGTGGTAAGGAGAAAGAAAATGATGCAAATAATGAGAAATAGCTTCACAATCGATATCTATGGCTCCATCAGCATGACAGAACAAGTTGTACCGCCATTAGCTTAAACCAGATAAACTAAATGTGCTCAGTTTAATGTGTTTTCATTATAAATAAACCCGAAATGATTATAATAATAATGCTGCATTGCTGTAATACAATCATTACTAATTAACAATAATAGGTTCTGTCTATTATCAGATTACAATACAAACATTATTTATTAATGTTATTATTGCTTAAAAATGCAACACAGCACTGCATAATGGTCCACAGAAGTGGTATCACTAAAGGACTTCAGGCCCCAAATTATTATTTTTGGTAAATTTGTAGTTACTTTTTGTTTCCATCTTCAACACAGAGGGGTGGTTTCTGAACCTTAGTGTCGAACGTTTTAGGAACAACCAGGATCATTGTGGGATTGTCTGCACAGCCCAAAGCCTTCACATCACCAAGCACCCGAAACTTGCTGGGAAGAGAAAAATATTAGTATTTTTTAAACATTAAACATTATTTAAAAGGAAAATTCATATATTTTTTAACTATATTACTTCTGCGTAGTTTAAACTCATTGCTTACCTCACGGTTGTTTCGTATACAGGACTATCATCAGGTGTTTCTTGGTGGTACTCGACTTGAGCACATACCAGTTTAGCAAACATTGGGAAATGATCTTTTACAGTGCCGAAAATGTCTATTTCATTATTTTGCGGAACCCGTCCCAGCTGTCGCAGCCAAAGGGCTTTTGCATTGTTATAGTCTGCTGCATTTAAATAAGCCAGTATAATCTTGAGTGACACATTAGACTCTAGTAGCGATCTAACATTTTGGAATTTAATGTAACAGACGTGAAAAGCAGCCAGAATCGAGTCCAAGACACACGTGTTTGTAAACTGGTATGTGGCAAAATGACCATCCGCTCTTATGTAGACCCCGTGAATTATCAGCATCAGCAGTGCTGGCAGTCCTGTATCTGAAAGAGTGCTGAGAAGTTGCATAAAATAGTCAAAACCAAAAACTGGCAAAAAAGTATTTTTATATGAAGGCATTTTTTTTTTTTAAACTTACATTGCAGGACTGCCTGAACTGGCATCTAAATGAACAGAAATGAGCAACAAGTGCATACAGTTTTAGAATCTTTTTGTGTGAAAGCTGCTGAAAGTCATGGCTAAAACAGTAGCTATAATAATGTGTTAAAACTTCATTATTTCTTCAAGATACACATGATTTCAAATACCTTCATTGTTGAATGGCCTGTACTGGCACTTCCGCTTACTGGGGCTGTGGAATCAGAGAAAATGTCTGCAGCCACACAGGTTTCTTTTATATAGCTTAATCTATTCAAACACAATTGATTTAAGATGATTTCTAAGAATGGAAATAAATAAATGACCCATTATGCCCATTAAGTCCATCTAAAATGGATATTTTTTCAGTTTAGGTTAGGGGTGGAAAAATGAAGGCCGGAATTCTGAGAATGCTGAGTCATTGCTCACACACACTGCTGGCACAAAGACTATCAATCAAATTTTGATTTGCTAATTAGCTGAGTTAATCAGTGTTGATTAAGCAGGACCATCACCAAACAGTAAAGCAATCTCAATCAACAGTAATGAAATACAGCACACATACACCACTAAAAGATCGCGTTAGCCAAAAATGCTAACATGGCTAGCAGCGATGCTTAGCTGTTTAGCATGATGCAAGCTCCCCCATGTTTTTCAAAGGCTGGAGAAAGAAAAGTTGGCCTAAACTTACAGTTAAACAAAACCATGCTGCTCTTTAGTGGGGAAAACATTCTCAGAAAGGTTAGATTCAGAGCCACATCCTCTGTACGGAAACCAGTCGTATCTACCCTGCTACAAGTTTTGACACTGTTGTTACAAAGAAACAAATGAAAGTGAAACGTAAATGCTACTGTGTGATCTTACTGATCGCTGACTTATTTTAAGCACCAGTGCTACTCAAACTTTCATTTCCTAAATTTAGCGTAGGTGCTCGTACATGCTTACACACATGTACCATTTTGCTTCCTTGTTTATCACTCATCAGTCAGCGATTATGAATTCAGTATGATTTTGCTTTAAAAACACTGCAAAAACTGCAAGATTACACTGAAAAAGTTAAAACATAAAAAAGTTTACCTTCTGCTCGTCATTGTATATAGTACTGTCACACCGTGCCCTGAAGCACTGAAAATGGTGGCACTTGGTACTAATCGTGCCTGTGTGACGTATACAGTGTAGGTGTCACACAAACTGTGCGACAGCTAACCAAAACCTAAGACGGAAGATGGCAGTAAGACATAAGAAAGGAGATAGCACTGCACAAGAATTCCAAATACATTCCTGAGGCGATACCTCAGGAAACGACAATGTTGCCACATGGTTCTCTGCATAACTCATGCACAAGAATTCCAAATACTTTAATGAAGCAATATTTCAGTATTTATTAAATGCTTATGTCACTATTTGCAAGATGCCATACGTTGTTAACATTCTGGCATAAATAACAGGCATTGTATAGATATTGGGGGCCTTCAAATAAAGATTAACTCTTCAGTTTGGCAAACTATGACAACCCACTGAAGTGTAAATAATGTAAACAATATCAGAAAGAACTATTATAAAAGTCATATACATAAAAGTCAATAATACTAGGACAGACAATACTAGTTCTGTCTGATGCCCTCGGACGCCTTGTTCTTGACCCTTCATTTTTTGCAATATACAAAGTATTGATGACTTACTAACTAAACTACACTGTTAAAAGTATCTCAAGTTCCTCGAGGAATGTTTGGAGGTTCTTTAGTTTAAAACCGTGGAGGAACCTCTTAAGGTGCTTTGGGGAACTTTCAAGAAAAGGGTTTTGTATGTTCATATTTTGACTGTGTGTAGATTTCAGACAATTCCTCAAAAAAGTCTAACTTATGCACCAATGTCTTGTTTTTGTTGCTGTTGTTGTTGATGTAGATGTATGCTGTAAATCATGCTGCACCAGAAAAAGAACAGTTTAAAGAAATCAATAAAGAAAACAGTTGCCATGAAATTAATGTCCCCAAAGATTGGGGATGTAAACTCCTGACCACAATTTTATATAGAACTTTAATATAATGATGCACACCACAGGTTTAGAAGTAGTCAGTACTTCTTCTCCAGTGTTTACAGTCATTATTTCACTAAAGTGAAAATACCTTTGCATGAGTATTGGTTTATATTGCTACCTAAGGGCTACATTAACTCCTTTTTGCTTCCTTTCCTTAAAGTTGCATTCAAAAGTAGTTTGCAGTCTTAATAAAAAAAAGACTAAAATCCAATTAAAATCCATTCTATCATTTAAGTATCTAGAAACAGTCATCCATGCTTTTATCATGCATTTTGGACTGATATCTAAAGGTCACTTTCTCTTTAGCTCCCCCCAAAATGTGAAATAGTCTACCACCCTATATAAGGATGTCATCTACATTTGATGCTTTTAAGTCAAACATTCCTTTACTCTCAGGCTTTTTCCTTATAAGTGTTTTTTATTGCTCTTTGTTTTATGTGCAGGTAATGTTTGATTTAATTTATTTACTCTATTTAATGTTTAGTTTGCTTTGTTGTCTTCATATCTTTGTTGTTCATTGTAATTGTACAGCACTTTGGTTGGCTTCGGAAGGCATTAAATGTGCTTTTTAAAGACTGACTTGGCTTGACTATTAGTATAGTTTTGCCATAGAACAGTGAAATATACAGTCATGTGGAAAGTTTTAGGGTATTCTCGGCCAAATAGCACAATTTTGTTGCCAATCTTAAAAAATGCAATAAAATATGCAAATTCTTTTCAGAGAGTTACTCTGACCATTGCAAAAGCTTCAGTTTGTGTTTCTTCAGGTATCACATTCTGGTCTGAGGAAAGTCTTATATCATTCTGTTGAAGTATTTACAGCTTCAGCCTTTTAACAGCACCATGCATCACAGTTAGTGTTCTTTATCCCCAGATCTTTGTTGATTAACTTCACCAGTCCATGGCACTTGTTTGCATTTTATAAAGCTTGAAAATGCTGTGTGTGCAATCTGCACTGCACAGTGCTACAGTGCACCACCACTCTTGATTAAGCTAAACTTCAGTAAAAGGTTTGGGGTTTCATTTGCCATTTTAAGCTAGATTACACTTCATTTGTGTAAAATAACCTGGGTACACAGAGTGCATTCTTAATATCATGAAATGTTGGATCATTGACTTCTGGTGAAATCTGGTGAACGTTCCTGTGTTTTTTAATATCACAATAAATATTGCAAAGATATCGTGCAGCCCTAATTCCCTCTACATTTATAATGGTGTTAAGCTGTATGTGTAAACCAAGCTGTTTTGATGTTATTACAGTGCAGTCAACTTTAATCACATTTTAAATAGCATTTTACTGAAACGCAGCATGTCATAAAAAGCTTATGCAGGGGTCATGCAGCATTTTACAACGGACATAAACATACATAAGCAAATGCTTATTTCAACAAACCTAGTTGTCTAAAAGGCTGCTTTTGTCAAGTGTTGCAACTGACAACTCTTGAAAGCTGTGAATGGCTTATGCAGTTTCATGTAGCCTCGTGACGGCTGCCCTTCATAAAACTGTTGGTAAACAACAACTGCAGTATGAAATCTGTGATTAAGCGATATTTATTTATCGTAGTATTAATAATAAGTTGTCTTAAGGCTTTCTAAGGTAAAATGATTCAAATCTAAACCGACAATCTGAAATGTCCTAGAATGACTCCTGATAGATTTAAGTAGGTTTATGTCAGTTGTTATGAAAATGAATGCTATCCTACAGTATTGTTATCCAAACCACTTATTGTCTTAATGTCTTAATGTCGAAAGACAAAAAAGCATGATGCACTCAAAATTCACACTTGATGTTTTTCAAGTCACACTTTAATTTCACAGTTAATTCTGAGGATTGTCATATTACATAACATTAAACAAATAATCTCATTAGTTGATGATTAAATACACTTTATACCAAAGGTGGACTGTTTAAATAAAAAGAGATACGTTCACTGAAATCGGTAAATATGATGTTAAATTGCTTTGCATTATGACTGGGCTTAAGCTTTAGAAAGCCATAAATCTATGATACAGTGGGTACTGTTTGGAGGTATGTACTAATGAAAGGGTAGTAATGACATTCAACGAGAAATTCAACGAGAAAGGCCAAACCTGTTTTTCCTATAAAATATTTTGGAATCTGTCTTTGAATATTTACAAATTAAAACTTCTTTGTTGCATTGTCACATCTATTTCGAGAAAATGGTACAAAAAAAGTGTTAAACGGAAAAGGATTATGCAAGACTGAACTTGGTATGAGTTGATGGTAGGTGTGTAACATATGCAGCATATATATTATATGTATATATATTTAGCTAAAAACACGACCCAGTACAAAAGCCGAAGTAGTAAAAGGACAGTAACAAGCGTTTCCAACTCTGCGATTTAAAGGGAAATGTATACAAAGTCTCCAAAAGGTTTACAAACAAGCAAAAAAGCAGATAAAGTCCCAAAAGACAACAATGATACAAAAAACCCATAGTGTTAAGGATGAAGACATTGTGAAATGTTTGAAACACAAGCTTACATTTAAAAGGTACCTCTGGAAAGTAAAAAAAAAATAGTCTGGATTTCAGACCAATGCTCAGTCTCAGTCTCTGTTTTTGTAAACAAATAAACAACGAACAAATTATAGTTTTCTTCTATGAAGAAGCACCGCGCCACACCACACCATGTCAGCTAGTATCAACTGTGTAGGGGTTTGTTCCACACACAGCCTTCCAAAAAAATACTCTCCCATTGAACTCCACCAACAACAATGTAACACACCACGTTGTATTTACAGTGCAGTTGTGTATGTATGAACTCAAAGGTCCCCAGAATGTTTGGCTACCAGTTGTATTAAAATTCACATCAATGTCAAAGACAGAATAGAAAGTCTGTGTTGGCCACATTTCTCCCACTGGTCAGGGTGGTCTGGATAGTCCTGTACTAGAGCATTTGGATGGGTGTGTGGTTTCTGGCATAGGGTTTTGGTCTGTAACACACCAGAGTAAAGTGCAGTAAAGGGTGGACCGGTGGGCCAAAACTCAGCCAGGCTTCTCCCTGTGCTCTCTGATGGCTTTCCATAGCTTACAGAGGATTCCACCCCTACAGGAGACAGCACAAGGAGACAACAATCAATAGGTTTATAGTTTACATTTACATTTACATTTACGGCATTTAGCAGACGCTCTTATCCAGAGCGACTTACAAAGTGCTTTGCTATTTACCCAAGAAAAGCCTTAGCTAGTTAGAATAGACTAATAATTCAAAAGATACCTCTAAGCTTAGTCATTGCTAAACACAATACAATAAGGCGACCATAGAACTATTCGTCCAAGTACTCTCTGAAGAGGTGGGTCTTCAGTCTGCGTTTGAAGACAGCGAGCGACTCGGCTGTTCGGACACCCAGGGGCAGCTCGTTCCACCACTTTGGTGCCAGGACAGAAAAAAGCCTGGACGTTTGTCTTCCGTGGATTTTGAGGGATGGCGGGTCGAGCCGAGCCGTACTTGAAGCTCGAAGGGCTCTTGGTGCGGATCGGCTTTTGACCACTGCCATCAGATACGGAGGGGCTGGTCCGTTCTTGGCTTTGTAGGCCAGCGTCAGGGTTTTAAATCTGATGCGGGCAGCTACAGGAAGCCAGTGAAGAGAATGCAGCAGTGGAGTGACATGGCTAAATTTTGGGACATTGAATACGACCCGTGCCGCTGCATTCTGGATGAGTTGCAGGGGCCTGATGGTGCGCAGTGGGAGACCAGCCAGAAGAGAGTTGCAGTAGTCAAGTCTGGGTTTCACAATGTTTCACAATGAAAGCTTAATTCTTAACTGTTGTTTTTCCTAACCTAAGACATTTTAATTGAATGTAAACATATTACACTGCATCATGAAATCATGTAAAAATAAATGACATTTTCTATAGAAGCAAAACATATTTCACTTAACTTGAAAACAATTCAGCTCAAAGTGTAGTAAAAAAGTCTATAGCCTATTGTTTGTGTTGTAATTGTACCTCAAATCTCTACAACTTATATAGTAGCAGTAGTAGTAAAGTGTTCCTACTTTAACCTCCCCCGTCAAAAAATGCAGTTACAGGGAACTGCAGTTATGTTGGCAAGATGGAAGCTGTATATATAAGCTTACTTTAGCCTCAGGCTCTTCAGGTCATCCCTGGTAATGTAATGAAGAATGTCGTCCAGAGTATATTCCTCCGCTACGATCTACAGAACAAGAAACAAATAAGCATAAGAATCAGCAGTACTTTTTTTAATCTGAACAAAAAGTGATTTCATTACTTTCACCTTTTTTTCACCTAGTTTTCATTTGCTTGATGGTCTTAATGTTCTTAATGCTTATAGTAAAAACCTAGTGGTTTAAATGTTTACTTTTCTTTATAGTTTAAACTCAAGGGTGTAAAGATTTTATTATAGCTTTAAAAAAATAAATACATAAATAAATAAATATTATAAATTATATTTGTTGTGCTCTAATTTCATCTATGTAGTATGAAATTAGAGCACTAGAATCAGGACATGTCTGACACCTCAGCATCAAAACTTGTGTCTAAGCCAAAAATATGTCTTCTTACACCTATGGCAAGCCATTTTAGCCTGCAGGAATACAAGCAATGACTTGTAAAATCTCAAATTAAAGATCCCTGTTGTGCTATTCTTCTCTAATTTTAAACCGCAGTCACAACTGATACATATTTTGAAAAGTGGTGAAAATTATGTTAGATATATTGTACTGAAATTCTGAATTCCCATTCTAAGTCAATGGTAACATAAGACTAGTCAAAATGACATTAATGATATGTCGTCCTGGCAATATGACTAGACAACAGTGTCTTTATAGATATTGTTTACTTTATACGACTTAAAAAATAACAGTTGATATCTGAAAATATAGAATTTCTGCTATGAAAAACTGCATTAAAAAGATTTTGAATTTGAGTTAAAAATTAAGTTACGGGTTGGATCACTGCTGGCATTTTAGACTAAAACGGCTTGCCACTTGACACCTCTGTTAATCTTCATGAAGTGTAATCTTAGAAAGGTTATGCATTGTTTGTTATTGCTCGTTCATGTTAATGTTTTACACAATTTTTTGTTTAAGTAATTAAAATGTCTGAAATAACATGCAGCATATGGATGTCTATAGCAAGAAATATACAGTAGGTTATGTTACCCTGTCTATAGAATCAGCATCTGCTCCGTGTAACCTGAGCCATTTGAGCAGCTCGGGGTCACCCTCTCCTCCTAATGAACTCTGTGTACTCACTGAAGGAGTAGCAGCATCTACAAAACAAAAAGCAAGCAAATAACCGATGAAGCACTAATAGGGGGATGCACAACATGAACAAATACTAGAACTGAGATGGCACTTCTACATATTATGACTAAAACATAGCTTGCAATACCTAAAACACAAAATAACCTTTTGGATTCCATTAACATTTTATTTTCTCAAGATGCTGAAGTCAAAAATGGGGAAAAAAAATCTAACCACCAGTAGATCTGTTGTAAACATGTGCTTCACTCCCACAGTGGTGTCACATTAGTCATTAAAGGGAGATATTTCAGTTTGAAGACTTGTATAGCCCACTTGTGATGATGCGTCTTGAAGATGGGAGAAGCTTATGTAAAACTACACATGTTTTGGGGCGGGTACATGGCGACTGGTTGTTAGTTGGCTAATGCCTAAGCAACCTAGATACTGAACATGTAGTCTTTATTAGCTTGTACATCACTGCAACATCAGTCAGAATTTCTTTATCGCAGTTGTATGTTGTATGACATATATGCACATGCTGGGTATTGTACATAAAGGATACAAAAATCTGTGGAACTGATGAGGCTGAGGGAATGAATGCTGCACTGCAGAACATTACATGAAAAATATATTTAATGCTAATCTTAGGCCACTATGCCCCTACTATCATTAGGACTAGGCATTACACTAACACTGCTCATACCGGTAGGCCTATTAGCTGGTACTCTGTGTATGTGTATGTGTGTGTGTGTGTGTGTGTGTGTGTTTGTTTGGCCTGCAAACTGACCGACGGGCTCAGAGCGCATCTTCAGTAGTTTAATCTCCTGCTCCTTCTCTTCCAGAACTTGCTGTAGGATGCACTGATACTCCCTCTCCTTCTCCAGCAGCTCCTCTAGCAGCCTAAACACACACACTGTGCATCAAATGTTTGCAGACATTTTACATTCCTATCTATCCATCTATGTATCTGCTGTAACTGTACAACAAAAACACAACAATATTCTTTTATTACCACAACACAGCATTTTACTAATACTTCAGGCATATTTTTGGCCACTTTAGATTTTTTCAATTTATTCAAACTAGCTTCTGTATATGAGTGGCTAGTTGTATTTTTGTGTAGTCATTGTACTTTTATACAGTAATTACATATACTCTTATGCTTGATGTGCTTCATATCATGCTCTCAATTATATTGTACACTTTAATCATTTTTTTTCTTTATATTTAAGCCACTGCATCTTTTTTATTTGTCATAATAGCTCCCTCTCCTGTGTTTCAGCACCATGGATCTGCCCTCTTTAAGGCTGCCCTCCTGTGTTTGGACCTATACCTGTTTGACCATATAGACCGTAGAAAGGTTTGCAAGGCAGAAGTCTTTAAAGCAAAGTCAGTGCCACTACAATCAGACGTGCCTCCTAAACAAAACCAGGTGAGGGTCAGAGCTTGGATTCCAAGAGCTTGGAAAGTCCAAATGTCAACATGGTGCACATGGCCCTGTGCAGTACCCTACCAAGGCAGGAGAGGGAGCCATTGTGTTTTTCTCAATGTGTTTTTCTTGTCTCAATGTCACTGCCTTGAGTGTTGTAGCTAGTTGTACCATGTATGACTATGTATGTGACAAATAAAATGCTATGCTATGTAGTGTATTTTGTGGGTAACACTGTATTAATTTGATACTTTCCAAATCTTAAAGACCATGACAGGAGATGATATTCTCTGTTTTTCTAAAATTGGTCGAGCGTCGAGAGTTGGTTTCAGCGCATTTTAATCAAAATATCCAACCAAATACCTAACCGTGTAAAACAAAACAAATAGTTTAACATTAATAGTTTACTGAAAAGCAGTGTTCATAAGGCTTCATAAGACCTAAGTCTTTCATTTCAAGTGATCTTACCCTATTAAAATTATCTTTCAACTACCGGCAATTGTCAACACCTTTGAATGTTGACGAGTCCAGAGAGATTTAGACCCAAGTATATAAACGCACAAATAAATATAATTATAGTTGTAACATCTCTGTTTATATTTATTTATTTATTATTAACATTTTTAAAACTCTCTGCAGGTTATTAACGTAAGTACACCAGCCCACCTGTTGGTCTCAAGCTTCATGCGGCCAAGCTCCATGCTAACAGAGTGCTGTGCTGTGTGAGACTCGTGGGAAACTGTGGAACTGAGCGTGCTCACTCCGGACGTAGCCACCGTATCGTCATGGTTCACTACGGGTGGGGCCCTGCTCTTGTGGGTGGGGCTCCCATGAGGTACAGTGTCATCGTCGTCATCATCGTCTTCCTGATCTGCCGGGTCGCTCTCGGATGCCAAACTGAAGTGAGGCCTGAGCTCTGAATGGAAGCAAAGAAAACAGTGCCACGTAACTATCCACTGCAATAGTGTGACAGTTAAATGAATAGTCACATTTACACAATTACCTTTACCTTAAATGTAGTCGATCACTCAACAAAGTTTAGAAATTTGTTTCTTTAGTCTTGTAATCTGTAACTAACAAGCTACTGAAGCTTCTAGGCACTTGTTAGCATTATACAAACTACAAGCCTAAAGCCTAAATCATTACACACCTCAAGAACTCACATTAGCCAGTCTATTATGGTTTGGTAAACATCACAATTACACAGTTTGCCCCTAAAATGAACAAATATGCTGACTAGCAAAAAACAAGATAGCAGGAGAAGTCTGAAAACCTGAATTCACCCTGAAGTGTCAACAGTATATGATGCAGTGACAATTCACATGGACACTATTTGAGATTACTTAATAACTTGGTGCGGCTTGAGGAAAGTGTGCGACAAACAAGGCAGTTTGTACAATGCCTATTGTTATACATAAGCTCCCATTACCAGCACTTGCCTCATCTCCTCTGCAAAACTAAAAAAGCAAATGTCTGGCACCAAAATGTGTTTAAGTGACTTATTCAATTTGGGGTAATGCGAAACTGTCTTATCCAGAGCGACTTACAAAAGTGCTTTGCTATTTACCCAAGAAAACCTTAGCTAGTTAGAATAGACTAAAATTCAGAGATAAGATACCTCTAAGCTTTAGACATTACTAAACACAATACAATAAGACGACCATAGTACTCTATTCGCTATTCGTCCAAGTATTCTCTGAAGAGGTGGGTCTTCAGTCTGTGTTTGAAGACAGCGAGCGACTCGGCCGTTCGGACACCCAGGGGAAGCTCGTTCCACCACTTCGGTGCCAGGACAGAAAAGAACCTGGACGCTTGTCTTCCGCGGATTTTTAAGGATGGCGGGTCGAGCCGAGCCGTACTTGAAGCTCGAAGGGCTCTAGATGCGGATCGGCTTTTGACCATTGCCATCAAGTATGGAGGGGCTGGTCCTTTCTTGGCTTTGTAGGCCAGAGTCAGGGTTTTGAATCTGATGTGGGCAGCTACAGGAAGCCATTACAGACTCTGAGTTCTAAATACTGTTATACTGTAGATGGTACATGCAATAGTGGAGGAGAAGCTATTACCTGGCACCAGGATGGTGATGGCAGTCTGCACAGCCTTGCGGATTATGTTATCCAGTGCAAACATCCAGTGAGGTTTGATATTGTGATTCCGCAGCACTTTGTTCAACTGTAGACCCACAGAGAATTCATACATTACTCAAACTTACACTCATTCATATATATGTCTGTACCTGTATTCACATTCAAGTTGCATCCGTTTACACCACCATGGTTAAATAATTGTGCTGAATGGCTAAAAACCTGTGAAAAACATTTTTTATTATATATTTAAAATATATGCATTATTAATTGGGGACCAATTTTTGTTCCCAATTACTTTGATCTCTTTTAAGGTATGAATTAAGGTCCAACAGAGCTCATTCAGGTGCAAAACAACCTCATGACCAGTGGGTGGCAGCACAGTTTAATGCAGAATCGACAATGAAAGTTGCGTAATCGCTCTGATATGAAGGATTTATATCTGTTTATCTGAGCAGCATATCTTTGTGTATTACTCAGCCTTTGTCTTGACACAAAACCTCTTCAAAGAGGTGCAAGCCATCTGTTATCAGGTCAACAGTCAGTCTACAGTGGTTTAGATTGTGACCTTGAAACAAGTGTTAAATAAGATAAGATATGATGAAGTGACTGTGTGAAAGGCTCTAGGCTTATGCAGCACTATTGGGTAAAAGGCTAATCCATATAATATAATATAATAATCCGAGATATGTCAAGTATTTGTCCAATATTTGAATAATGACAATTTTAGTAATCATGCTCACTGTATACCATCTCAATGTACTGAAATGTGTGAAGTGTGAACTTCAATTTAAAGATATTAATAAAATAATAAAAAAAACACTGCATCAACTGAATTTGAATCACAGCCATTTTTACATAACTCTTCCTTGGACAAACTAACAATTGTAAATATAAGGATTTTTTTTTTATATTTGTCTGTAAATCATTTACAGTCAGTAACTGCCTGAAGTCTGGAATCCAAGAACATCACCAAATGTTCAGTTTTCTCCCTTGAGATGCTTTTCCAGGCTGCAGCTGCCTTCATCTGCTGCTTTTTTGTGGGCCTTTCAGTAAATGAAAGTCTGCTTAATTGTGTTGAAAATTCCAAGAACCTCCTGGGTTGCTTTCACGGTATGTTTTGAGTCATTAGCCATCTGTACTCTGAAGCCCCATCCTATCGGTTTTGCAGCATTTAACTGTAGTTCTATATACTTCAGAATTCATCCTGCTACTTCCAGCAGCAGTCACATCATTAAAAAACATGTGTTCTGTGTACTTGTGTACTATCCTGCAACACAACTACTGCCTTATCCACACATCCACAGCCTTCTCCATATTCAAGTTAATCTTGCTAGTTAATATTCAAGTTAATTCAAATTCAAATGTATTTATATACTTTATACAGCCTTTTGAGCCTCTTTTTTGACTTTCATCTGTCCAAAAAAACTTGTTCCAAAACTAGGCAGGCCTAGATGTTTATATATGTTACCACTGGTTTGCAGTAAACCCTGTGTGGATTTACCTTTATGCAGGCCTCTCGTGTAGACATGGCCAGATGTTATGAAGGGGTTTTCTACACCAAGGAAAGAATTCCACAATCATCTTTAGTTGTCTTTCAACTTTAGTTGTCTTTTGTGGTCTTCCAGGGTTTTTGGCCTTACTGAGTTTGCCAGCACATTCTTTCTTTAAAAATGGTTGCAAAATTGTTGATTTGGCCACTTCTACAGTTTCTGCTATCTCTCTATTAGGTTTGAGTTCTCACTGGCAGTGAAGCAACTTCGCAAAAACAAAGGCTGACTACACACTCACCGCATCCTGGAAGCCAAACAGAGCCACTTGCAGCTGGCTTATAGCAGTGCTGTCGAAGTCCAGCTCCAGTTTGAGCTGAGAGAGCGTGTTGGCGATGATCTTTCTGTCTGCCATGCGCACAAACTCACCAAGGCTGGCCACCAGTGCGGAAATATGCTCATGCTTTAGCTTAGTCTCCTCTGAGCCCTAGAGGGAGATAGAGACAATAAATATTAAGCAGGCCTGTAAACGAAATGCACCAATAACTATTAGAATGTGACAATTGCAGCAAATTAACTGCAGTACTGAATCAGATCTAAATATAAATTATATAAAAATGACTGAATCAGCAAATATGAGACTTCCTGTAACACTGATTCACTTCCCAAATAATCAGAACTGAATCTTTCTGTTTACACCTATAGGGCATGTACTCGCCTGTGTGAGCGCCTCCTGAAGGTTGCTGACTATCTTGTCCTTGTCTTCAGTGAGGATGCGGTGTAGAGTGGCTCTACGCTCACTGTCCTTCCTCAGCATGAAGAAGCCAGCATCTTTCTCCTCTGGGGATGGGGGGGCACTGTGGTCCTCAAACTGTTCCACTGGGATACTGCAAAAAAAACAAAACAGTGCATTTACTCTTTTTTACAACTTTAACCACATTCCTTCTTTCTTTATCAGTAACTGTTTTTTTTTTCTTTAAAAAGCATATAATCTTTATGGCTACATTATGGATGTCTACAGCAGTCTGCTGGTTGTTTCCAGATGTAATCACTGAACATAGTTTATTCAACACAGCTAACGTTTAAAAACAAACACTGTAATAGATTTGCATCTGATGCAGAGAAACAAGGACACAGACTGCCATTAGATAAGTGTGACTGACTTTCTGCACAAAAAAATCAATACAAATAAAAATGTGCAAACCAAATGATTTCTGGTATCACATCAAACTAGTTAGGCATTAGCAAAGTTAAATGAAAAAATGTTTTTGAGTTGACAATTTTTATGTTGTTCAAATGTCTTGGATCACTGGTAAAATGTTTAGAATTACTGGTCAAATGTCTTGAATCACTGGTCAAATGTCGTGAATCACTGGTCAAATGTTTAGAATCACTGGTCAAATGTCTTGAATCACTGGTCAAATGTCTTGAATCACTGGTCAAATGTTATAAATTACTGGTCAAATGTTTAGAATCACTGGTCAAATGTTTAGAATCACTGGTCAAATGTCTTGGATCACTGGTCAAATGTTCTGAGTCACAGGTCAAACGTGTTGGACCCCAGGTCAAACGTCTTCAGTCACTGGTTAAGTGTCTTGAATCATTGGTCAAATGTCTTGAATCATTGGTCAAGTGTCTTTTAATCAGGT